>NW_027459418.1:5000-328413 GCF_050624435.1 Tenrec ecaudatus | reverse complement strand
CTAGCCCCTGGCATAACTGGGCACTGCCCCAGGCCCCCTGCCTGCCCAAGATCTTGTGTTAGTCTTACTGGCCATGGAGGATGGAGAGGAAGAGGGACCCTGCCCAGGCCCCTGCACCCCATCCCACTTGGGATGCCCTGGGTTGGTCCAGCCCCAAAGGTGGCTCCCCTCCTCCAGGCCAACATACCCAGAACTCCATTGGGCACACTGCTTACCTGAGGCCTCCATATCAAGGGCTTGGGATATGTAACCCCAGCCTGGGATGGGGCTCCTAGCTTGCTAGAGCCCCATGCCACTCTCCTTAAGCCCCAACTACTTAAGATCCCTAGAAAGTGCCTGTGGGGGCCCTTGTTGAGTATCACTCTGGCTGTAAGGGGCTAGGCTGTAGCTCTTGAAAGAACAGCCCATCTCCCCTTTCTCTTTCCCAGCTGCAAAAAAAGAAAAAAAGAAAGAGATCTCAAACAGCAGATTTACCCAATACAATACATCCCTTGAGTTCTTGACCTGGGCTCGCATGATCATTTATTGTGGACCCCAGAAAGAAGATAGCCCTGATCACTTCAGCCTTTTCTCCATTTATCATGATCATGTTGTAGATGACAGGGTCATAATTACATATAAATATGTCCCTGGGAGCCAGCTCCTGGGGAGTCCCAAACAACTTGATGTAAAGAAAATAAGAGAGAGAAAACAAGCACTCTGAGCTCTTGGTTGGAAGGACAGTCCTTTGTGAATAGAGGGCTGCAAGGATATTGGAGTTACTGAAGGGGGGCAAACAGTTCCACACACAACTATTTAACAAATCATTTGCCGTTGGAACCCACCCAGGGACACCATGGAGGAAAGGCCTGGCAACCTGCTTAAAGCCTATAGTCTTGAAAGTCCTATGCAATGCACACATGAGGGCACCATGAGTCAGAATCAACTCTCTCATGCCTGTTTTGGTTTGGGGCGAGCAGCTATTAGAAGCAGTGGGGTATAATGTTGAATCCCAAAAAAGGAAGGATTTGGTCACCATTAAAGTGACTTCTGACCAAATTACTAACAATCATAGGGACTTTTGTGGGAGAAAGATGAGGAGTGCTACTGCTGTAAATATTTCGTGTCAAAAACCCACAGACAGTTCTACCCTGTCCTATGCAGTCGCTGACTTGCTGTCAACTGGATGGCACTAAGATAGCACCTATCTGCTGAAAGGTTGCCATGCGGCAGGACTTGTGCCAAGTCCACTATGGTTATGCCTATGATCTTTGTGGGAGACAAAGCCCTGCTTATGTTTAATGTCTCTGTTGTCAGATCGCTCCATTGTCCAGTCCTGGCTCTATGCCGTTCTAGCTACATGACCTGGGACAAATCATTGAACCCCCTTTGCGCTGCTGTGTGTAGAAGGGAAGTGAAAAATAGTGCTTAGGTTGTGTGTTCAAGGTTGAGTTTGAATGCATCAATAGATAGAAAGACCTTGTTGTTGTTGTTAGTCTCCAGTAAGTCAAATTTGACTCCTTTTGACCGTAGGTCTGATAGGACAAATCACTGCCCAATCCTATGCCATCTTCCTACCCATCGGCAGGTTTGAGGTCATTGTTGCGATTATGGTGCCAGTCCGTGTCATGAAGAGTTTCCCCAGATCCACATGCTGTCCTCTTCTCGCAACTGGTCTTTCCTAACGACATGACAACAGTTTGCCATTCTCTCTTCTAAGAACATTCTGTGAAGACTGTCCTGGCTCAATTTCCTCCAGGACTGATTTGCTCGTTCTCCTGGCCACACACAGTATACTCCACCCACGGTCTTTGCCATCACTGCCATTCAAATGCCTCAATCCTTCTGAGAATCCTGGTCCTCACTGTTGTCCCCATGAGAAACTCCATTTCTCGCAGCTTGCTTCAGATCTGCTGAAGTGGAATCTGAGTTTCTGTTAGGCCCCAAGGGCATTGTATTTGTGTGCCTGCTAGAAGCACGGCTGGGGAACAATGTCTGGCCCATAGTAAGTGCTGTATAATTATTGGTTGTGATCAGTGTCATTATTTATTACTCCATCTAATCTTTCCAGCACACTCACAGGTCAGGAAACCAAGATTCTGAGCCTGCCAGTGCCTTTGCTGAGGTTACCCCTCAGGAGAGGGCAGGGGCTCCATGCAAATCGAATATAGGATCAGGCCAACATTTGGATCACTCTGAATGGAGACACAGTCAATGCTCATTAACCAGTCACTCCCCATTGCTTTCGTCACCCCATCCTTATCAACTGTGACTCTGCTTGCTGTCTATGGATTTCCCTATGGATTTGCATATTTTATATCAATCTCATTATGGTCTGACTTGTTTCACTCAGCAGAAGGTGTTCAAGGTCCCTGCATGGTGTAGCATGTTCCAAAACATCATTCCATTTTAAAGGCTGAATAATATTCCATTGTATGACTTAGATATTGTTTGGTTTATCCATTCTTCGGGCCCCGGGCACTTTGGTAATAATCACCTTTCAGCTATTGTGGGTAGTGCTGCAGTGAACTTGTATACCACTATCTCTTTGAGTCTCTGTTTGTTATTCTTTGAGGTATATGCTTAGATGTAGAATTGTGAGGTGGTCATGGATTTCCTCTTCCTTGGATCCATGATCAACGCTCATGCAAGCAGCAGTCAACAGCTTAAAAAATGCATTGCATTGTATTGGCTAAATATTCACAAGACCTCTTTAGAGTGTTGAAAAGCAGGGATGTTATTTTGAGAACTAAGGTGCATCTGACACAAGCCATAGTATGTTCAACACTTCCTATGCATGTAAAATTTGGAGATTAAATAAGGCAGGCCAAAGAAGAATCGATGCATTTGAATTACGGTGCTAGGAAAAAAGAACCATAGAAAGTACTATGTACTACCAGAAGCACAATAAACTTGTCTTGGAAGAAGCACAGGCCAAATGCTCCTTAGAAGTAAGGATGGCCAGATTTTGTCACCCTTTGGATATGTATTTTCAACATGTTGTCAGGAGAGATCAGGCCCAGGAATAGGACATCATGCTTGGTAAAGTGGAAGGGCAATGGAAAAGAGGAAGGCTCTCATGGGATGGATGGACATGGGGGCTGCAGTAAAGGGCTCAAACATAAGAACAATTGTGATGATGGTACTGGGTGGCGTTGTGTTCTGTTTGACATAGGGTTGTTATGAGTGGGAACCAACAGGACCGACCCTAACAACAATAGTAAATCTCTGACTTGTTAAGAAGAAACAAGCATTTTTCATTTCCTCTATGAGCCAGGCACTGAGAAGACCCTGAAGGTCCAGATAGAAACAGCACTTGACCCCTACCCATGATGGGTTCCCAGTCTAGGGGTGAGGCAGCAGATCTCCACTTTTGGATGAGACCTATGCAGCCCTCTTGGGGTTCTAGTGTGTGCTGGAGAGACTCCAGTTAACTTTGCCTTTCTCTATACCCGCCTTTAGGGAAGTGGAAGAACTTTAGAATAAAGCATCCCCCGAGATTTCTGTTGCACAATTAGACAAAAGGAAACCAATGGTGGCTAAAGAGAGCGAACAGAGAATCCAGAGCTGTGTCTGGGTCCTTGGCCATGCAGCTATCAATCAGCACAGTTGAGTTCAGGAATCAGCTAGCGAAGATCCTCAATATCTGGATCCAGTAGGTATAGAAGGCGTAGCTTCAAAGATAAAGAAGGATAAACCCTCTTTCGCTTTCAGGAGGAACTCACCCAGGGAGAACTCATTCAGATGGGACTGCACTAAAGCCTTAGAACTGGGAGGGTCCATAGGAGCATGTTTACTGCCAGAACGGTGGCTTCCCATTCAAGAGCTTCTATCATATTCCAGCTCATGAATGGTCCTTCGAGTGCCTTGGTTCTTTTGCTGTGACTTCTGTGGCATCACTTGAACTCTCCATCCCCTCCAGCCAGGAGCAGTGGCAGGAAAAATCTATTAGGGAGAAGTGAGAGAGTGAGCTAGGAGATATTCCGTACACAGCTTGCAGTCTCCATCAGCAAAGGCCCTGTGGGGTGGGGACTTAACTTTTCTGATTCTCTCCTGTTAGAAGTCAACACGGAGCTAAAGAAGCATGAATGGAAGAAAGCAGGATGATGAGCTGACAGCTTTTCCATAAGGAAATAATAGCCAGAAGGGCTCCCAGTTGGGATGAGGGGATGGTGGGGAGGGGAACACACGTGCTGCTACCAAGAGGAGAGTGAGGAGCAAGAGACCAGTAGAGGCTAGTCTCAAAGCCATCTCCAATAACATTTCCCCAACAGGCTGTTTTCCTCTCTCCACTCTAAACACGTCAGCCTTCACCTCCACCAAGCACCGAAACCCCAATGCAGCCTTTATCTGCCCATTCCTCCCACTAATTGGTCCAGGTTACTATGGGAACTATGGGAGTAGTAACGGGTTCCCTCTATTACTACCTACCTCCCTGATTTCAGCACAGATCAATCAACCCATCCCCGCAGCCCCATATCTAAGGGGAAGGTCCTAGGGGAGAGTAAGGAAAAGATAGATTCAACACAGGACTAGAACAATAGTGAAAAACTTACAAAGAGAGCGAGTGATGTAATTCCAGAGTATTAGTCAATTCCTTTTGTCCTTCCAGCTACCATCCTCTCGCCCAGCTTAACTCCCTGAAGGAGGAAGGATCTCTCAGTGGGTGTCTGCAAAGGTGAGGTTCCAGGCCACTTGGGGGCTTCTGAGGGTTCCCTTCCAAATTTGCCTTCCCTCCCTTCAAAAGAAAGTCACTGGAACTCACCAGCCAGAGTTGGCAAGGCTACCACTGAGTTGCCCAGTTAAGGTTTATGTCCTGGGGAAGACTGTAGCTCACAAAATGCCTTCAAGGGATTGTTTCTTCCCTACAAGCTCTTCCAGAATCTTGTCATTCTACATCCCAAGTTGGAGTCTATGTTTCCTCCTTTGAACCCACGCCAGCCTTATGGCTCTCCAGGAGTCAAGTTTGGCAGGTGAGGTGCGGTGTGACTTCTGAGGTAATACAGCTCCCACCTGGCTCTTTCTCTGTAGAAGACCCTCGGAGTCCAGTCCCCTTGCTGTGAGGAAGTGTGATGAAGAGGCCACATGCAGATGCTGACACTAGTCCCTCTTAAAGTCCCAGCAAACACCAGTGGCCATTGTCAAGTACACCAGTGGGGAAGCTGTGTGAGATGTCTCCATCATAAGCCATTGTCAGACGGCAACCGCACAGAAGAATCTGCTAGCTTAGTACTGCCAATCCCCAGAACCATAGGAAATGATGACTGATGAGGAAGATAATAATTGACTCCAATTTTGTTTCAAACTGGAAGAAATGCGCTGCACAGCACTGGAGTTGTAGCTCTGGAGCCACAGTCCCGATGCAGATGTATTAAATAATTTATTATCTAGTGATTGTTCCTGGTCCTCACCCTTCCCAGCTTCCCTGTGCCCACCCAGTCCAAGCAGCTGCTTCATCACTTATTCTGTAAAAGTATGTGAGGGTAAGTCAGAAAGCATTGCTCTAAAACCACAGACACTTTATTAAACAAAAATATCAAAATGTGAAGTGACTGTTTCTAGACATAGCCGCCATCTTGATCTACATCGGGGAGGCAAACTTTTGAGATAGAAGAGCCTACTTTTTCTCTCACAAAAATTGAAACATTCTTTGAGATAAAAAAATATATTTTTGCAACTTCAATCACTATTATCTGAATAATCACTGTTCTTGAAAAGGTTTCCATTTTACTTCAGAGCCACATGCATGGACCGAGAGACCCGCAGTGTATACCTGACCCCTGCTCTATAGACTTCAGTAATTGTTCTCTGAGGGATTCTCTGCTCATATACACTTCTAGTCACACGACATACCATGACCAACAGGGTCGTTCAAACCCTCTCCAGAGATTCTTCAAGGGTGTGAGTGTGTGTGTGTGTGTGTTTGTGTGTGTGTGTGTGTGTGTGTGTGTGTAAAAAGAACACGAAGTCAGAAGACATCCAGAGATTATGGAAGGGTTGAGTGTGAACGTGTGTGTGTGTGTGTGTCTGTAAAATGGACACGAAGTCAGAAGCCCTCTACAGATTCTGCAAGGGTGTGTGTGTTTGTATGTAAAAAGGACATGACTTTAGAAACCCTCCAGAGATTCATCAAGGTTGTGCGTGTGTGTGTGTGTGTGTTTGTGTGTGTATAAAGGACAAGATGTCAAAAGCCCTCTAGAGATTCTTCAAGGGTATGAGTGTGAGTGGGTGTGTAAAAAGAACACGAAGTCAGAAGCCCTCTGAAGATTCTGCAAGGGTGCATGTATGTGTGTGTTTGGAAAAAGGACAAGAAGTCCGAAGCCCTAAGGAGATTCTGGAAGGGTATGATTGTGAGTGTGTGTGTGTGTGTGTAAAAAAACACGAATTCAGAAGCCCTCTATAGATTCTAAAAGGGTGTGTGTGTGTCTGTGTGGGTGTGTGCGCGTAAAAAGGACAGGAAATCAGAATCCCTCCAGATATTCTGCAAGGGTGCGTGCATGTGTGTATATGTGTGTGTGTGAGTGTGTAAAAAGGACACGAAGTCAGAAGCCCTCCAGAGGTTCTGCAAGTGTGTGTGTGTGTGTATGTGTAAAGGACAGTAAGTCAGAAACCTTCTAGAGATTCTGCAACGGTGTGTATGTGTGTTTGTGTGTAAAAGGGACACGATGTCAGAAGCCCTCTAGTGATTCTGCCTGGGTATGAGTGTTAGTGTGAGTGTGTGTGTGTGTGTGTGTGTGTGTAAAAGGAAACAAAATCAGAAGCCCTCTAGTGATTCTGCCTGGGTATGAGTGTTAGTGTGAGTGTGTGTGTGTGTGTGTGTGTGTGTGTAAAAGGAAACAAAATCAGAAGCCCTCTAGTGATCCTGCAAGGGGTGTGTGTGTGTGTGTGTGTGTGTGTGTGTGTGTGTGTGTTTGTAAAAAGGACATGAAGTCAGATGCCTTCCAGTGATTCTGCAAGGGTATGGGTATGCATTTGGCTGTGTGTGTGAGTGTGAGTGTGAGTGTGTGTGTGTGTGTAAAAAGGACCCGAAATCAGAAGCTCTGTTTGTGAACCCTGGCTCTATTCCTTAGTGTTCCTTATCTCTCAATTTTGGATGCCCAGATACCTGAGGGTGTCATGGTCCTGTGTTGGGGTTCTAACGGCAAGGACAGAAGTTAGGCCACACAAGGCACTCCAAAGGAGAAAGATGACACTTTGTGGTCCCCTAGATAGTTCGTATCAGAAACCCACAGGGGCAGTTTTGCTGTGTTCTGTAGGGTCACTGTGAGTCAGAATCGACTCAGCGACAGTGAATGTGGTTGAGTGTTTGAGCACAGTTCCTTTCATCCTCTGTGCAGGCATCTCTGTTTTAGAGGAGTTAGGTCAGTCCTATGTATTAGACTCTCCTTCAGAGCAACTGGGCAGGTGTGTGTCTGCGTGTTTCTAATGTCATCTTGTTTTTCTCATTCAAGGGATGTGGAGAGCAGGGTTCTTCAAATCGGTTTAAAGAGAGAAAAGAGATTAAAAAGAGAACAAAGAAAAGGAGGGTGAAAAAGGATTGGAGCGGGGGTCTGAGGAGAAGAGGGCGTTGCTCAGGCTTCTAAGGCTGTCAATCAGCCTGGTAGCCAGCTGTGAGCTTCCCTGGTGCACCTCCAAGATCCCAGAATCCCTAGTTGACAGTGGAATTTGCATAGCAAACTGGCTCATTGAGCCGAGCCGGAGGCCTCTGTCTGCAGAAGAGACCAAGCCCTGTGCTGCAGCTCCTGCTCCCATCTGCAAGCAGTGGGGTCCAGATGCGGGTCCTGTGTCTGCTTCCTGTTGTAAAAGGCAGTGTTGGGACAAGTAGCCTTCTACTGAGTCTCTCCTCCGTCTACGCAGTCGACCCCCTTACCTGGGGGAGCAGGCTCCAGGCTTGCTGTGGCCAGCTAATAGCAAGTAGTAGGCATAGCGCTAATGAAGAGAGGAGACAGCTGGGCAGAGGGCCTAAACCTGCTGAGCGCCATGGCCCCTGAGACACTGGCGAGCTGTTGGCTCCCAGCTCCCTGTCCCTGACTCTTACCTGCCTCCCTCTCTCGAGTTCACTCTTGAATTTTAGTCTCCATGCAATCTCACCCAGCCTTGCTGCCTGACTGGAGAGGGAGCCTGGAGGCTGTTAGAATGGCGCTGCTCAGGCTCTTTGGGCTAAAGAGTCTGACGTGGGCCAGCAGCTCCATGAAGTTCCCTCCCTCAGGCAGTTTTCTGCCTCTCCATCCCCCTTAGTCTCCCTGCAGGCCTGGCCCTGGGCCCTGACCTTCCACTTGCTTCCTCATCCAACATGTGGAGGGCTGGCTCTTGCCAAGTACACACATGGGTGCAGACATGAGAGATCCCACTCTCTCCTGGAAACCAGGAGGTCTATAAACAAGGGCACAGCTGAGGCCTGTTCTTACCCAAATCATGTGCATCCTTCTCTCTGCCCTCTGCCCTGGGGTAGAGACAAGGGCTCTGGGAAGTCCGGCCACACCATCACTATGGGGCATGGCCCGATGGTGCTGGTGCACAGAGCACTGGGCAGGCAGGGCTCCCTACAGGCCCTTGCACCATGTGGGGCTACAGAAGGGGAGAAAGGCAGAAGAGTGCTGCCAGGAGCCAGCTGCACTCTGGCAACGTGGGGTCCTCTGGGCTGGGCCACTGAGGTGGGGTGCTAAGGCTGTGCTCCCCTCTCCCTCTCCCCAGGTGTGTGGTTGTGCTCTTCAATCCCCGGAAACACAAGCAGCACCACATCCTCAACAGCTCCAGGTAAATGGGCTCTGGGGCTTTGGGGAGTGCCACCTTTCCCCAAGGATGGCCAGAGGGGTGCCACCTGCTTCTCTGTGGCATTGGGCCCTGTTGGGCCCTAGGCCTGCAAGGGAAGCAGCACAGGGAGGGCGGGTTTGCTGCCCTTGTTTTGAGAGGGGACTGTGAGAGGCCAGGCCTGGGCCAGGCTGCCAGTGCCCCTCTTGAGCCTGCCCCCATTCCTTTCAGGAAAACCATCACTGCCTTTGCCTTCTCTCCTGATGGCAAGTACCTGGTCACCGGCGAGGTGAGTGAGGAAGGAAGCTCAGGCACTGCACAGGGGGTGGCCTGGCCTTAGCAGAGAGTGACAGCCTGCGCCCCGCATAGGACTGGTGCCAAGTTTGACTTTCTGTACTGGTGTCCACTTTGGGTGTTTGGTCTGCCCTAGAGCAGTGTTCTTAGGCTGTAGCCTGCGTCAGAAGTGCTATGTTGGCCCCGTAGTACAGACTGCTGGCTCTCTGGCTAAGCAGGTCTGGGTTGGCTCTCTTCAGTTTGCAATGCTAACAAGTAGTTCCCGATGAGGCTGAAGCTGCCAATTTGGGAACCACATTTTGGAAAACACCTCCTTAAAACATTCCTTATCCCTGCTGGTCACAGTGTGGAACAGGGCTGCCCTCCCATAGACTTGCCCTGTGAGGCTGTGGGAGCAAACCGCAGGAGTGGTGGTTCTTGCCCATGCAAATCACACCAGGAGCCCATCCCTGAGAGTCCCTGTTCCCCAACACTGATCACATTCCCTCCGGGGGTGTCCTTGATTCATGTGCAGGCACATTAGGTTAGGTGTCCTTCATTTATGTGCAGGCTCTTGTCCAGTGGCTGGGAAGGCCAGGCCTCCGTGGATGGGGAGGGAGCTGGTTGCCTCTGGCCTTTACTTCGGGGTCTTCGTCCCTGCAGAGTGGACACATGCCTGCTGTGTGGGTATGGGACGTGTCGGAGCGCAGCCAGTTGGTGGAGCTTCAGGAGCATAAGTATGGCGTGGCGTGTGTGGCCTTCTCACCCAGCGCCAAGTACATTGTCTCAGTGGGCTACCAGCATGACATGATCTTCAATGTCTGGGCCTGGAAGGTGAATGGGCTGCTGGCCTCAGGACAGGTAGGGCCGGGAGGGGAGCCAAGAAACTGCTGACAGGTGGCCTTCACTTCCACCAGCTGGCCTCAGTCCCTTTCTAGAGAACTCTGAGCAGAAAGGAGCAACTGGGTATCTAGGATGCTAAAGAAGGGGCAGAAGGAGAGGTCAAGTTCACAGCTTGTCTAACCTCCTTCAGTGTGTAAGTTTCTTTTCCCTCAGCTCCTAGAAGCAGAGCCTTGATTTCCCTTGACTTTCTCTCCAGAAAAACATTGTAGTGGCTTCCAACAAGGTGTCCAGTCGGGTGACAGCAGTATATTTCTCTGAGGACTGCAGCTACTTTGTCATTGCAGGTAACCGGCACATCAAATTCTGGTACCTTGATGACAGCAAGACCTCAAAGGTGAGGCAGCAAGTAGCCACCAGGGTGGGGTCTGCCCAGATCTGTTCCACCTGCGCCCACTTCTGCATGCTCAAAAGCCCCTTGGAAGTCTCAGCTGGGCCAGGTGCTATGTCAATCTGCAAGGGAAGCCTTTTCCCTCTCTCCCCAGGGCCTGCTTTTCAGGGGGTAGCCTGCAGTGTGGGTGAGTGGGTGGGTGGCACCTGTGGTGTGCCTCCACAGGTGAATGCCACTGTGCCCCTGCTGGGCCGCTCCGGGCTGCTGGGGGACCTGCGGAACAACCTGTTCACTGATGTAGCCTGTGGCCGCAGGAAGAAGGCTGACAGCACCTTCTGTATCACATCCTCGGGGTAGCTGTGTGAGTTCAGTGACCAGAGACTGTTGGACAAGGGGGTGGAGCTGAGGGTAAGTGAATGCTTTGTCGGCACCCTCCCGTCTGTCACCTCCAGGCTCCGGGGGTCCTGGGGCTAGCAGCAGGGTCTGCATGCATGCTGGGGGACGCCCCAGGCGGAGGAAGCTGTTTGGGGACCTCTCTGCTCGCTCGCGCTCTCTGTCTCTGCCTCTTCCTCTGCTTTCCTCTTCTGCTCAGCACAAAGACAGCATCACAGTAAGTGTGCTGGCCCTGTCCGCTGCCTCTGCTGCCTTTCTCTTGGCCGGCCTTTTCTGAGTGTGTCTTTGCCTAAACCTCAGGTGCCTTATAAGGCTTGCTGACTCCTTCCCCCTAAGTGCACGGGGCTGTGGGCCCTCTGGCCAGCTGCTGTTAGAGGGAGGGGCATTAAGGGGCTCTGGCCAGGGCAGCTGGCCTGCCTTGCACTTGTCCTTACCTATTGGCTCATGGCTGTTGAGGTGTCGGGTGAAGGAGTGGGCAGACACCCTTGCTGACTGGGCTTTCTGTGCTCACAGACCACAGTGGCCCACTGCATTCTCGGTGAGCCAGGACTACACCTTCTGTGTCTGTGCTGACAGCACCGTGCGCCTTTTCAACCCCTCCAACCTGCACTTCCTCAGCACGCTGCCCTGGCCTCATGCCCTGGGGACAGGCATTGCCAGCATCACAGAGGCCAGGTGTGCGGTGTGGGTGGGCCCCTGAGTCCTGTCAGAGCCCCACTCTGTGCCAGGCCATCCTTGGCATGCTGCAAGGAGAGGAGGGCACACATAGACCTCTGGGAAGACCCTTGCAGTCAAGCACAGGTGGTTCTTTCAGCATTTCTTGCTCACTGTGGGCATCCATGGTAATCTGAGTCTGCCGTGTGGTAATGCATTGTCCTGTAAAGACCACAGCTAGGACATACAGGCAGTTCCTTAGGGTTTCTGAGAGAGACTGGAAACCTGATGGAGCAGGCCTTTCTCCCTCAGGGTGGTCCTGGGTTGCAGCTGCGGTAGGAGGGGCTTAGTGTAGCCTCGGGCCTTGGGTTAGGTGTTTGCAGGAAGTGAAGTTTTGCTCTGGTTTCAGTGCTGTCAGGAAGCGGGGCAGTTCTGCAGTTGGGTAGATTAATTTCTCTTTCAGGGCAGGAGGGGATTAAATCTGCATTTGGTAGGAAATGAGATATGACCATGGTTGTGGCTTGCACAGTGTCCTTCCTTGTCCTCTGACGTGAGTCTAGAAGGGCCTGACATCTGCTTGGCTGCATCACGGCCACACACTGTCCACGCCTGACGTTGGGGGCTATGAAATAGCTTGTGTTCTTTTGGAGAGCCCCATGGCAAGGAATGCCAGGCCAGCCGCTGCGTTCTTTCTCCATTGACTGCTGGCCAACCTGCTGCTCCTCCCTTGAGTGCCCCATTTCATTAGCGCTCACTCACCAGTTTGCCCTGTCTGCCCTGGACACCCTGCCCCCCTCTTTCCTCAGTCGCCTTTTCGCTGGAGTGGCCAATGCGAAGTATCCGGACACCATCGCCTTGACCTTTGATCCTGCAAACCAGTGGCTGTCTTGTGTGTACAATGACCATAGTATTTATGTCTGGGATGTGAAGGACCCCAAGAAAGTGGGCAAGGTGTATTCAGCTTTGTATCATTCCTCCTGCTTCTGGAGTGTAGAGCTACGTGGGCCAGGTCTGCTGAGACTGACCGTGTTTCCTGGGCTACCATTAGGAGCTGGAGTTCCTCAAGTGTGGAATTTGTTTCCTCCAGCACCCTTGCTCCCCCAGCAGTGCCCCTGGGTCCCTTCGTATCTGTTAATTGGCTCTGAGGATGGGAGGGGATTTTAGTGCTGACTCATCTCAGACGTTTTTCAGTATGCCCCTGTGCAGTCTGAGCTTTGCCTCTTTGGACATGTTCCTGAACTTGACCAAACCTTAGTTTCTGCAATTGTGAAATGACATACCTGATGCATTTGATTTTTACGAAGAGGAGACAATGTAAGTGGGAGATTTAGAATGCCTAGTACTTGCTAGGTGCTTGGTTAATGTATATTCCTTTACTTGTTAAAGACAAGAGCTAATCATTATGACTTGCTTGCTCTGGGATAAGCCTGGAGCTAAGTCTTGACCAACCTTTTCTCTACTCTCATCCCGTCCCATCTCTGTGGGCAGCCAAGGTCTGACGCAGGTCCCTCTGGTCCTTGTGCTCCTCCAGGTCTACCCTGAGGTGAAGGACAGTCAACAGGCCTGCCTGCCCCCGAACTCCTTTATCACCTGCTCTTCTGACAGCACCATCCACCTGTGGAATACAGAGAGCTCTGGGGTGCATGGCTCCACCCTGCACCGAAACATCCTCAGCCACGTGAGCCTGGTGCCCCCATACCACAGTCTCAGGATCTGAGTCTCCAGACCAGACTGTCCCAGATATTTCTCCAAGTGTATGAGTGTGAGTGTGTTTGTGTTTGTGTGTGTGTGTAAAAAGGACCCAAAGTCAGAAACCCTTTACAGTTTCTGCAAGAGTGTGTGTATGTTTGTGTTTGTAAAAAGGACATTAAGTCAGACACCCTCCAGAGATTCAGAAAGTGTTTGTTTGTGTGTGTGTGTGTGTGTGTGTGTGTGTGTGTAAAAAGGGCACGAAGTCAGAAGCCCTCTAGAGATTCTGCCATGGTGTGTGTGTGTTTGTGTAAAAAGAACAAGAAGTCAGAAGCCCTCTAGAGGTTCTGCAAGGGTCTGAGTGTGAGTGTGTGTGTGTGTTTGTAAAAAGACACGAAGTCAGAAGCCCTCCAGCGATTCTGCAAGAATGTTTGTGTGTTTGTGTAAAAAGGAAACCAATTCAGAAGCCTTCTATAGTTTCAGCAACGGTGTGTATGTGTGTGTGCCTGTAAAAAGGAGAAGAAGTCAGAAGCTCTCCTAAGATGCTGCAAGGGTATGAGTGTGAGTATGTGTGTGTGTGTTTAAAAAGGACACGATACCAGGCGCCCTCTAGAGATTCTGGAAGATTTTGTGTGGGTGTGAGTGTAAAGGACACAAAGTCAGAAGCCCTCCAGATATTAGGAAAGGGTGTGAGTGTTTGTTTGTGTGTGACTAATTAAGACACGAATTCAGAAGCCCTCCAGAGATTCTGCAAGGGTATAAGTGTGAGTATGTGTGTGTGTATAAAAATGACACGATGTCAGAAGCCCTCTAGAGATTCTGCAAGGTTGTGTGTGGGTGTGTGTGTAAAGGACACGAAGTCAGAAGCACTCAAGAGATTCTGCAAATGTATGAGTGTGTGTGTGTGTGTGTGTAAAAAGAACGAAGTCAGAAGCCCTCCAGAGATTCTACAAGGGTGTGAGTGTTTGTGTGTGTGTGTGTAAAAAGGACACGAAGTCAGAAGCCCTCCAGAGATTCTCCAAGGGTGCATATATGTGTCTGTGTGTGTAAAAATGAAACAAAATCAGAAGCCCTCTAGTGATTCTGGAAGGATGTGTGTGTGTGTGTGTGTGTCCTAAAAAGGACATGAAGTCAGAAGCCCTCCAGAGATTCTGTAGGGGCATGAGTGTATGTGTGTGTGTGTGTGTGTTTGTGTAAGTAAAACCTACAAAGTCAGAAGCCCTCCAGAGATTTTGCAAGTGTTTTTGTGTGTATGTGTGTGTAAAAAGGACATGAAATCAGACGCCCTACAGAGATTCTGCAAGGGTGCGTGTATGTTTGTGTGTGTAAAAATGACACGAAACTAGAAGCCTTATAGAGATTCTGGAAGTGTGTGTGTATGTGTGTTTGTGTTTGTAAAAAGGACATTAAGTCAGAAACCCTCCAGAGATTCTGAAAGTGTGTATGTGTGTGTGTTTGTGTGTGTGTTTAAAAAGTACACGAAGTCAGAAGCCCCCTAGAGATTCTGCCATGGTGTATGTGTGTGTGTGTTTGTGTAAAAAGGACACGAAGTCAGAAGCCCTCTAGAGATTCTGCAAGGGTCTGAGTGTGAGTGTGTGTGTGTGTGTGTGTGTAAAAAGGACACGAAGTCAGAAGCCCTCCTGAGATTCTGCAAGATTGTGTGTGTGTTTGTGCAAAAAGGAAACCAAATCAGTGGCCTTCTAGAGATTTGCAAGGATGTGTGTGGGTGTGAGTGTAAAGGACACGAATTCAGAAGCTCTCAAGGGATTCTGCAAGTGTATGAGTGTGCTTCAAAAGGATACGAAGTCAGAAGTCCTCCAGAGATTCTTCAAAGGTGTGAGGTTTTGTGTGTGTCTGTGAAAAAAGGACATGAATTCAGAAGCCCTCCAGAGATTCAGCAAGGGTGCGTGATTGTGTGTGTGTAAAAAGGACAGTAAATCAGAAGACTACTAGAGATTCTGCAATGGTGTGTATGTGCATGTGTAAAAAGGAGAAGTCAGAAGCCCTCCAGAGATTCTGCAAGGGTGCGTGCAAGTATGCATGTGTGCGTGCGAGTGTGTAAAATGACACGAAGTCAGAAGACCTGCAGATATTCTGCAAGGGTGTGTGTGCGTGTGTGTGTACAAAGGACACGAGGTCAGAAGCCCTCCAGGGATTCTGAGAGAGTGTGAGTGTGTGTGTGTGTGTGTGTGTGTAAAATGGACACGAAGTCAGCAGGCCTCCATAGATTCTGCAAGTGTATGAGTGTGTGTGTAAAAAGTACACAAAGTTAGAAGCACTCTAGAGATTCTGCAAGGGTGTGTGTGTGTGTGTGTGTGTGTGTGTGTGTAAAAAGGACAAGAAGTCAGAAGCCTTCTAGAGTTTCTGCAAGAGTGTTTGTGTTTGTAAAAACGACATTAAGTCAGACACCCTCCAGATACTCAGAAAGGGTGTGTGTGTGTGTGTGTGTGTGTGTGTGTGTGTGTGTGTGTGTGTAATAAGGGCACGAAGTCAGAAGCCCTCTAGAGATTCTGCTATGGTGTGTGTGTGTGTTTGTGTAAAAAGAATAAGAAGTCACTAGCCCTCTAGAGATTCTGCAAGGGTCTGAGTGTGTGTGTGTGTGTGTGTGTGTGTAAAAAGACACGAAGTCAGAAGCCCTCCAGCGATTCTGCAAGATTGTTTGTGTGTTTGTGTAAAAAGGAAACCAATTCAGGAGCCTTCTAGAAATTCAGGAACGGTGTGTATGTGTGTGTGCCTGTAAAAAGGAGAAGAAGTCAGAAGCTCTCCTAAGATGCTGCAAGGGTATGAGTGTGAGTATGTGTGTGTGTGTTTAAAAAGGACACGATACCAGGCGCCCTCTAGAGATTCTTTAAGGTTGTGTGTGGGTGTGAGTGTAAAGGACAAAATCAGAAGTCTTCCAGAGATTAGGAAAGGGTGTGAGTGTTTGTGTGTGTGTGACTAAAAAAATACGAATTCAGAAGACCTCCAGAGATTCTGCAAGGGTGTGTCATAGTGTGTGTGTGTGTGTGTGTGTAAAATGGACACTAAATCAGAAGCGTTCCAGAGATTCTGCAATGGTGTGTATGTGTATGTGTGTGTGTGTGTGTGTGTGTGTGTAAAAAGGAGAAGAATCAGAAGCCCTCCAGAGATTGTGCAAGGGTATGTGTGTGAGTACGTGTGTGTGTATAAAAATGAAACGATGTCAGAAGCCCTCTAGAGATTCTGCAAGGGTTTGTGTGTGGGTGTGTGTGTAAAGGACACGAAGTCAGAAGCACTCAAGAGATTCTGCATGTGTGAGTGTGTGTGTGTGTGTGTGTGTGTGTAAAATGGACAAGAAGTCAGCAGGCCTCCATAGATTCTGCAAGTGTATGAGTGTGAGTGTGTGTGTAAAAAGGACACAAAGTTAGAAGCACTCTAGAGACTCTGCAAGGGTCTGTGAGTGTGTGTGTGTTTGTGTGTGTGTGTAAAAATGACACGAAGTCAGAAGCCTTCTAGAGTTTCTGTAAGAGTGTTTGTGTGTTTGTGTTTGTAAAAACGACATTAAGTCAGACACCCTCCAGATACTCAGAAAGGGTGTGTGTGTGTGTGTGTGTGTGTGTGTGTGTGTGTAAAAAGGACCCAAAGTTAGAAACCCTTTACAGTTTCTGCAAGAGTGTGTGTGTGTTTGTGTTTGTAAAAAGGACATTAAGTCAGACACCCTCCAGAGATTCAGAAAGTGTTTGTGTGTGTGTGTGTGTGTGTGTGTAAAAAGGGCACGAAGTCAGAAGCCCTCTAGAGATTCTGCCATGGTGTGTGTGTGTGTTTGTGTAAAAAGAACAAGAAGTCAGAAGCCCTCTAGAGGTTCTGCAAGGGTCTGAGTGTGAGTGTGTGTGTGTGTTTGTAAAAAGACACGAAGTCAGAAGCCCTCCAGCGATTCTGCAAGAATGTTTGTGTGTTTGTGTAAAAAGGAAACCAATTCAGAAGCCTTCTATAGTTTCAGCAACGGTGTGTATGTGTGTGTGCCTGTAAAAAGGAGAAGAAGTCAGAAGCTCTCCTAAGATGCTGCAAGGGTATGAGTGTGAGTATGTGTGTGTGTGTTTAAAAAGGACACGATACCAGGCGCCCTCTAGAGATTCTGGAAGATTTTGTGTGGGTGTGAGTGTAAAGGACACAAAGTCAGAAGCCCTCCAGATATTAGGAAAGGGTGTGAGTGTTTGTTTGTGTGTGACTAATTAAGACACGAATTCAGAAGCCCTCCAGAGATTCTGCAAGGGTATAAGTGTGAGTATGTGTGTGTGTATAAAAATGACACGATGTCAGAAGCCCTCTAGAGATTCTGCAAGGTTGTGTGTGGGTGTGTGTGTAAAGGACACGAAGTCAGAAGCACTCAAGAGATTCTGCAAATGTATGAGTGTGTGTGTGTGTGTGTGTAAAAAGAACGAAGTCAGAAGCCCTCCAGAGATTCTACAAGGGTGTGAGTGTTTGTGTGTGTGTGTGTAAAAAGGACACGAAGTCAGAAGCCCTCCAGAGATTCTCCAAGGGTGCATATATGTGTCTGTGTGTGTAAAAATGAAACAAAATCAGAAGCCCTCTAGTGATTCTGGAAGGATGTGTGTGTGTGTGTGTGTGTCCTAAAAAGGACATGAAGTCAGAAGCCCTCCAGAGATTCTGTAGGGGCATGAGTGTGTGTGTGTGTGTGTGTGTGTGTGTGTGTGTTTGTGTAAGTAAAACCTACAAAGTCAGAAGCCCTCCAGAGATTTTGCAAGTGTTTTTGTGTGTATGTGTTTGTAAAAAGGACATGAAATCAGACGCCCTACAGAGATTCTGCAAGGGTGCGTGTATGTTTGTGTGTGTAAAAATGACACGAAACTAGAAGCCTTATAGAGATTCTGGAAGTGTGTGTGTATGTGTGTTTGTGTTTGTAAAAAGGACATTAAGTCAGAAACCCTCCAGAGATTCTGAAAGTGTGTATGTGTGTGTGTTTAAAAAGTACACGAAGTCAGAAGCCCCCTAGAGATTCTGCCATGGTGTATGTGTGTGTGTGTTTGTGTAAAAAGGACACGAAGTCAGAAGCCCTCTAGAGATTCTGCAAGGGTCTGAGTGTGAGTGTGTGTGTGTGTGTGTGTGTAAAAAGGACACGAAGTCAGAAGCCCTCCTGAGATTCTGCAAGATTGTGTGTGTGTTTGTGCAAAAAGGAAACCAAATCAGTGGCCTTCTAGAGATTTGCAAGGATGTGTGTGGGTGTGAGTGTAAAGGACACGAATTCAGAAGCTCTCAAGGGATTCTGCAAGTGTATGAGTGTGTTTCAAAAGGATACGAAGTCAGAAGTCCTCCAGAGATTCTTCAAAGGTGTGAGGTTTTGTGTGTGTCTGTGAAAAAAGGACATGAATTCAGAAGCCCTCCAGAGATTCAGCAAGGGTGCGTGATTGTGTGTGTGTAAAAAGGACAGTAAATCAGAAGACTACTAGAGATTCTGCAATGGTGTGTATGTGCATGTGTAAAAAGGAGAAGTCAGAAGCCCTCCAGAGATTCTGCAAGGGTGCGTGCAAGTATGCATGTGTGCGTGCGAGTGTGTAAAATGACACGAAGTCAGAAGACCTGCAGATATTCTGCAAGGGTGTGTGTGCGTGTGTGTGTACAAAGGACACGAGGTCAGAAGCCCTCCAGGGATTCTGAGAGAGTGTGAGTGTGTGTGTGTGTGTGTGTAAAATGGACACGAAGTCAGCAGGCCTCCATAGATTCTGCAAGTGTATGAGTGTGTGTGTAAAAAGTACACAAAGTTAGAAGCACTCTAGAGATTCTGCAAGGGTGTGTGTGTGTGTGTGTGTGTGTGTGTGTGTGTAAAAAGGACACGAAGTCAGAAGCCTTCTAGAGTTTCTGCAAGAGTGTTTGTGTTTGTAAAAACGACATTAAGTCAGACACCCTCCAGATACTCAGAAAGGGTGTGTGTGTGTGTGTGTGTGTGTGTGTGTGTGTGTGTGTGTGTGTGTGTAATAAGGGCACGAAGTCAGAAGCCCTCTAGAGATTCTGCTATGGTGTGTGTGTGTGTTTGTGTAAAAAGAATAAGAAGTCAGTAGCCCTCTAGAGATTCTGCAAGGGTCTGAGTGTGTGTGTGTGTGTGTGTGTGTGTGTGTAAAAAGACACGAAGTCAGAAGCCCTCCAGCGATTCTGCAAGATTGTTTGTGTGTTTGTGTAAAAAGGAAACCAATTCAGGAGCCTTCTAGAAATTCAGGAACGGTGTGTATGTGTGTGTGCCTGTAAAAAGGAGAAGAAGTCAGAAGCTCTCCTAAGATGCTGCAAGGGTATGAGTGTGAGTATGTGTGTGTGTGTTTAAAAAGGACACGATACCAGGCGCCCTCTAGAGATTCTTTAAGGTTGTGTGTGGGTGTGAGTGTAAAGGACAAAATCAGAAGTCTTCCAGAGATTAGGAAAGGGTGTGAGTGTTTGTGTGTGTGTGACTAAAAAAATACGAATTCAGAAGACCTCCAGAGATTCTGCAAGGGTGTGTCATAGTGTGTGAGTGTGTGTGTGTGTGTAAAATGGACACTAAATCAGAAGCGTTCCAGAGATTCTGCAATGGTGTGTATGTGTGTGTGTGTGTGTGTAAAAAGGAGAAGAATCAGAAGCCCTCCAGAGATTGTGCAAGGGTATGTGTGTGAGTACGTGTGTGTGTATAAAAATGAAACGATGTCAGAAGCCCTCTAGAGATTCTGCAAGGGTTTGTGTGTGGGTGTGTGTGTAAAGGACACGAAGTCAGAAGCACTCAAGAGATTCTGCATGTGTGAGTGTGTGTGTGTGTGTGTGTGTAAAATGGACAAGAAGTCAGCAGGCCTCCATAGATTCTGCAAGTGTATGAGTGTGAGTGTGTGTGTAAAAAGGACACAAAGTTAGAAGCACTCTAGAGACTCTGCAAGGGTCTGTGAGTGTGTGTGTGTTTGTGTGTGTGTGTAAAAATGACACGAAGTCAGAAGCCTTCTAGAGTTTCTGTAAGAGTGTTTGTGTGTTTGTGTTTGTAAAAACGACATTAAGTCAGACACCCTCCAGATACTCAGAAAGGGTGTGTGTGTGTGTGTGTGTGTGTGTGTGTGTAAAAAGGACCCAAAGTCAGAAACCCTTTACAGTTTCTGCTAGAGTGTGTGTGTGTTTGTGTTTGTAAAAAGGACATTAAGTCAGACACCCTCCAGAGATTCAGAAAGTGTTTGTGTGTGTGTGTGTGTGTGTGCGTGTGTGTGTAAAAAGGGCACGAAGTCAGAAGCCCTCTAGAGATTCTGCCATGGTGTGTGTGTGTGTTTGTGTAAAAAGAACAAGAAGTCAGAAGCCCTCTAGAGGTTCTGCAAGGGTCTGAGTGTGAGTGTGTGTGTGTGTTTGTAAAAAGACACGAAGTCAGAAGCCCTCCAGCGATTCTGCAAGAATGTTTGTGTGTTTGTGTAAAAGGGAAACCAATTCAGAAGCCTTCTAGAGTTTCAGCAATGGTGTGTATGTGTGTGTGCCTGTAAAAAGGAGAAGAAGTCAGAAGCTCTCCTAAGATGCTGCAAGAGTATGAGTGTGAGTATGTGTGTGTGTGTTTAAAAAGGACACGATACCAGGCGCCCTCTAGAGATTCTTGAAGATTTTGTGTGGGTGTGAGTGTAAAGGACACAAAGTCAGAAGCCCTCCAGATATTAGGAAAGGGTGTGAGTGTTTGTTTGTGTGTGACTAATTAAGACACGAATTCAGAAGCCCTCCAGAGATTCTGCAAGGGTATAAGTGTGAGTATGTGTGTGTGTATAAAAATGACACGATGTCAGAAGCCCTCTAGAGATTCTGCAAGGTTGTGTGTGGGTGTGTGTGTAAAGGACACGAAGTCAGAAGCACTCAAGAGATTCTGCAAATGTATGAGTGTGTGTGTGTGTGTGTGTGTGTGTAAAAAGAACGAAGTCAGAAGCCCTCCAGAGATTCTACAAGGGTGTGAGTGTTTGTGTGTGTGTGTGTGTAAAAAGGACACGAAGTCAGAAGCCCTCCAGAGATTCTCCAAGGGTGCATATATGTGTCTGTGTGTGTAAAAATGAAACAAAATCAGAAGCCCTCTAGTGATTCTGGAAGGATGTGTGTGTGTGTGTGTCCTAAAAAGGACACGAAGTCAGAAGCCCTCCAGAGATTCTGTAGGGGCATGAGTGTGTGTGTGTGTGTGTGTGTGTGTGTTTGTGTAAGTAAAACCTACAAAGTCAGAAGCCCTCCAGAGATTTTGCAAGTGTTTTTGTGTGTATGTGTGTGTAAAAAGGACATGAAATCAGACGCCCTACAGAGATTCTGCAAGGGTGCGTGTATGTTTGTGTGTGTAAAAATGACACGAAACTAGAAGCCTTATAGAGATTCTGGAAGTGTGTGTGTATGTGTGTTTGTGTTTGTAAAAAGGACATTAAGTCAGAAACCCTCCAGAGATTCTGAAAGTGTGTATGTGTGTGTGTTTGTGTGTGTGTTTAAAAAGTACACGAAGTCAGAAGCCCCCTAGAGATTCTGCCATGGTGTATGTGTGTGTGTGTTTGTGTAAAAAGGACACGAAGTCAGAAGCCCTCTAGAGATTCTGCAAGGGTCTGAGTGTGAGTGTGTGTGTGTGTGTGTGTGTAAAAAGGACACGAAGTCAGAAGCCCTCCTGAGATTCTGCAAGATTGTGTGTGTGTTTGTGCAAAAAGGAAACCAAATCAGTGGCCTTCTAGAGATTTGCAAGGATGTGTGTGGGTGTGAGTGTAAAGGACACGAATTCAGAAGCTCTCAAGGGATTCTGCAAGTGTATGAGTGTGTTTCAAAAGGATACGAAGTCAGAAGTCCTCCAGAGATTCTTCAAAGGTGTGAGGTTTTGTGTGTGTCTGTGAAAAAAGGACATGAATTCAGAAGCCCTCCAGAGATTCAGCAAGGGTGCGTGATTGTGTGTGTGTAAAAAGGACAGTAAATCAGAAGACTACTAGAGATTCTGCAATGGTGTGTATGTGCATGTGTAAAAAGGAGAAGTCAGAAGCCCTCCAGAGATTCTGCAAGGGTGCGTGCAAGTATGCATGTGTGCGTGCGAGTGTGTAAAATGACACGAAGTCAGAAGACCTGCAGATATTCTGCAAGGGTGTGTGTGCGTGTGTGTGTACAAAGGACACGAGGTCAGAAGCCCTCCAGGGATTCTGAGAGAGTGTGAGTGTGTGTGTGTGTGTGTGTGTGTGTGTGTGTGTAAAATGGACACGAAGTCAGCAGGCCTCCATAGATTCTGCAAGTGTATGAGTGTGTGTGTAAAAAGTACACAAAGTTAGAAGCACTCTAGAGATTCTGCAAGGGTGTGTGTGTGTGTGTGTGTGTGTGTGTGTGTGTGTAAAAAGGACACGAAGTCAGAAGCCTTCTAGAGTTTCTGCAAGAGTGTTTGTGTTTGTAAAAACGACATTAAGTCAGACACCCTCCAGATACTCAGAAAGGGTGTGTGTGTGTGTGTGTGTGTGTGTGTGTGTGTGTGTGTGTGTGTGTGTAATAAGGGCACGAAGTCAGAAGCCCTCTAGAGATTCTGCTATGGTGTGTGTGTGTGTTTGTGTAAAAAGAATAAGAAGTCAGTAGCCCTCTAGAGATTCTGCAAGGGTCTGAGTGTGTGTGTGTGTGTGTGTGTGTGTAAAAAGACACGAAGTCAGAAGCCCTCCAGCGATTCTGCAAGATTGTTTGTGTGTTTGTGTAAAAAGGAAACCAATTCAGGAGCCTTCTAGAAATTCAGGAACGGTGTGTATGTGTGTGTGCCTGTAAAAAGGAGAAGAAGTCAGAAGCTCTCCTAAGATGCTGCAAGGGTATGAGTGTGAGTATGTGTGTGTGTGTTTAAAAAGGACACGATACCAGGCGCCCTCTAG
Source organism: Tenrec ecaudatus (assembly GCF_050624435.1). Classification (NCBI taxonomy): domain Eukaryota; kingdom Metazoa; phylum Chordata; class Mammalia; order Afrosoricida; family Tenrecidae; genus Tenrec; species Tenrec ecaudatus. Next base: position 305,634 of record NW_027459418.1, on the reverse strand, counting down.
AGATTCTTTAAGGTTGTGTGTGGGTGTGAGTGTAAAGGACAAAATCAGAAGTCTTCCAGAGATTAGGAAAGGGTGTGAGTGTTTGTGTGTGTGTGACTAAAAAAATACGAATTCAGAAGACCTCCAGAGATTCTGCAAGGGTGTGTCATAGTGTGTGAGTGTGTGTGTGTGTGTAAAATGGACACTAAATCAGAAGCGTTCCAGAGATTCTGCAATGGTGTGTATGTGTGTGTGTGTGTGTGTGTAAAAAGGAGAAGAATCAGAAGCCCTCCAGAGATTGTGCAAGGGTATGTGTGTGAGTACGTGTGTGTGTATAAAAATGAAACGATGTCAGAAGCCCTCTAGAGATTCTGCAAGGGTTTGTGTGTGGGTGTGTGTGTAAAGGACACGAAGTCAGAAGCACTCAAGAGATTCTGCATGTGTGAGTGTGTGTGTGTGTGTGTGTGTAAAATGGACAAGAAGTCAGCAGGCCTCCATAGATTCTGCAAGTGTATGAGTGTGAGTGTGTGTGTAAAAAGGACACAAAGTTAGAAGCACTCTAGAGACTCTGCAAGGGTCTGTGAGTGTGTGTGTGTTTGTGTGTGTGTGTAAAAATGACACGAAGTCAGAAGCCTTCTAGAGTTTCTGTAAGAGTGTTTGTGTGTTTGTGTTTGTAAAAACGACATTAAGTCAGACACCCTCCAGATACTCAGAAAGGGTGTGTGTGTGTGTGTGTGTGTGTGTGTGTGTGTGTAAAAAGGACCCAAAGTCAGAAACCCTTTACAGTTTCTGCTAGAGTGTGTGTGTGTTTGTGTTTGTAAAAAGGACATTAAGTCAGACACCCTCCAGAGATTCAGAAAGTGTTTGTGTGTGTGTGTGTGTGTGTGCGTGTGTGTGTAAAAAGGGCACGAAGTCAGAAGCCCTCTAGAGATTCTGCCATGGTGTGTGTGTGTGTTTGTGTAAAAAGAACAAGAAGTCAGAAGCCCTCTAGAGGTTCTGCAAGGGTCTGAGTGTGAGTGTGTGTGTGTGTTTGTAAAAAGACACGAAGTCAGAAGCCCTCCAGCGATTCTGCAAGAATGTTTGTGTGTTTGTGTAAAAGGGAAACCAATTCAGAAGCCTTCTAGAGTTTCAGCAATGGTGTGTATGTGTGTGTGCCTGTAAAAAGGAGAAGAAGTCAGAAGCTCTCCTAAGATGCTGCAAGAGTATGAGTGTGAGTATGTGTGTGTGTGTTTAAAAAGGACACGATACCAGGCGCCCTCTAGAGATTCTTGAAGATTTTGTGTGGGTGTGAGTGTAAAGGACACAAAGTCAGAAGCCCTCCAGATATTAGGAAAGGGTGTGAGTGTTTGTTTGTGTGTGACTAATTAAGACACGAATTCAGAAGCCCTCCAGAGATTCTGCAAGGGTATAAGTGTGAGTATGTGTGTGTGTATAAAAATGACACGATGTCAGAAGCCCTCTAGAGATTCTGCAAGGTTGTGTGTGGGTGTGTGTGTAAAGGACACGAAGTCAGAAGCACTCAAGAGATTCTGCAAATGTATGAGTGTGTGTGTGTGTGTGTGTGTGTGTAAAAAGAACGAAGTCAGAAGCCCTCCAGAGATTCTACAAGGGTGTGAGTGTTTGTGTGTGTGTGTGTGTAAAAAGGACACGAAGTCAGAAGCCCTCCAGAGATTCTCCAAGGGTGCATATATGTGTCTGTGTGTGTAAAAATGAAACAAAATCAGAAGCCCTCTAGTGATTCTGGAAGGATGTGTGTGTGTGTGTGTCCTAAAAAGGACACGAAGTCAGAAGCCCTCCAGAGATTCTGTAGGGGCATGAGTGTGTGTGTGTGTGTGTGTGTGTGTGTGTGTGTTTGTGTAAGTAAAACCTACAAAGTCAGAAGCCCTCCAGAGATTTTGCAAGTGTTTTTGTGTGTATGTGTGTGTAAAAAGGACATGAAATCAGACGCCCTACAGAGATTCTGCAAGGGTGCGTGTATGTTTGTGTGTGTAAAAATGACACGAAACTAGAAGCCTTATAGAGATTCTGGAAGTGTGTGTGTATGTGTGTTTGTGTTTGTAAAAAGGACATTAAGTCAGAAACCCTCCAGAGATTCTGAAAGTGTGTATGTGTGTGTGTTTGTGTGTGTGTTTAAAAAGTACACGAAGTCAGAAGCCCCCTAGAGATTCTGCCATGGTGTATGTGTGTGTGTGTTTGTGTAAAAAGGACACGAAGTCAGAAGCCCTCTAGAGATTCTGCAAGGGTCTGAGTGTGAGTGTGTGTGTGTGTGTGTGTGTAAAAAGGACACGAAGTCAGAAGCCCTCCTGAGATTCTGCAAGATTGTGTGTGTGTTTGTGCAAAAAGGAAACCAAATCAGTGGCCTTCTAGAGATTTGCAAGGATGTGTGTGGGTGTGAGTGTAAAGGACACGAATTCAGAAGCTCTCAAGGGATTCTGCAAGTGTATGAGTGTGTTTCAAAAGGATACGAAGTCAGAAGTCCTCCAGAGATTCTTCAAAGGTGTGAGGTTTTGTGTGTGTCTGTGAAAAAAGGACATGAATTCAGAAGCCCTCCAGAGATTCAGCAAGGGTGCGTGATTGTGTGTGTGTAAAAAGGACAGTAAATCAGAAGACTACTAGAGATTCTGCAATGGTGTGTATGTGCATGTGTAAAAAGGAGAAGTCAGAAGCCCTCCAGAGATTCTGCAAGGGTGCGTGCAAGTATGCATGTGTGCGTGCGAGTGTGTAAAATGACACGAAGTCAGAAGACCTGCAGATATTCTGCAAGGGTGTGTGTGCGTGTGTGTGTACAAAGGACACGAGGTCAGAAGCCCTCCAGGGATTCTGAGAGAGTGTGAGTGTGTGTGTGTGTGTGTGTGTGTGTGTGTGTGTGTGTGTGTGTAAAATGGACACGAAGTCAGCAGGCCTCCATAGATTCTGCAAGTGTATGAGTGTGTGTGTAAAAAGTACACAAAGTTAGAAGCACTCTAGAGATTCTGCAAGGGTGTGTGTGTGTGTGTGTGTGTGTGTGTGTGTGTGTAAAAAGGACACGAAGTCAGAAGCCTTCTAGAGTTTCTGCAAGAGTGTTTGTGTTTGTAAAAACGACATTAAGTCAGACACCCTCCAGATACTCAGAAAGGGTGTGTGTGTGTGTGTGTGTGTGTGTGTGTGTGTGTGTAATAAGGGCACGAAGTCAGAAGCCCTCTAGAGATTCTGCTATGGTGTGTGTGTGTGTTTGTGTAAAAAGAATAAGAAGTCAGTAGCCCTCTAGAGATTCTGCAAGGGTCTGAGTGTGTGTGTGTGTGTGTGTGTGTGTGTAAAAAGACACGAAGTCAGAAGCCCTCCAGCGATTCTGCAAGATTGTTTGTGTGTTTGTGTAAAAAGGAAACCAATTCAGGAGCCTTCTAGAAATTCAGGAACGGTGTGTATGTGTGTGTGCCTGTAAAAAGGAGAAGAAATCAGAAGCTCTCCTAAGATGCTGCAAGGGTATGAGTGTGAGTATGTGTGTGTGTGTTTAAAAAGGACACGATACCAGGCGCCCTCTAGAGATTCTTTAAGGTTGTGTGTGGGTGTGAGTGTAAAGGACAAAATCAGAAGTCTTCCAGAGATTAGGAAAGGGTGTGAGTGTTTGTGTGTGTGTGACTAAAAAAATACGAATTCAGAAGACCTCCAGAGATTCTGCAAGGGTGTGTCATAGTGTGTGAGTGTGTGTGTGTGTGTAAAATGGACACTAAATCAGAAGCGTTCCAGAGATTCTGCAATGGTGTGTATGTGTGTGTGTGTGTGTGTAAAAAGGAGAAGAATCAGAAGCCCTCCAGAGATTGTGCAAGGGTATGTGTGTGAGTACGTGTGTGTGTATAAAAATGAAACGATGTCAGAAGCCCTCTAGAGATTCTGCAAGGGTTTGTGTGTGGGTGTGTGTGTAAAGGACACGAAGTCAGAAGCACTCAAGAGATTCTGCATGTGTGAGTGTGTGTGTGTGTGTGTGTGTGTGTGTGTGTAAAATGGACAAGAAGTCAGCAGGCCTCCATAGATTCTGCAAGTGTATGAGTGTGAGTGTGTGTGTAAAAAGGACACAAAGTTAGAAGCACTCTAGAGACGCTGCAAGGGTCTGTGAGTGTGTGTGTGTTTGTGTGTGTGTGTAAAAATGACACGAAGTCAGAAGCCTTCTAGAGTTTCTGTAAGAGTGTTTGTGTGTTTGTGTTTGTAAAAACGACATTAAGTCAGACACCCTCCAGATACTCAGAAAGGGTGTGTGTGTGTGTGTGTGTGTGTGTGTGTGTGTGTGTAAAAAGGACCCAAAGTTAGAAACCCTTTACAGTTTCTGCTAGAGTGTGTGTGTGTTTGTGTTTGTAAAAAGGACATTAAGTCAGACACCCTCCAGAGATTCAGAAAGTGTTTGTGTGTGTGTGTGTGTGTGTGTGTGTGTGTGTGTGTGTGTGTAAAAAGGGCACGAAGTCAGAAGCCCTCTAGAGATTCTGCCATGGTGTGTGTGTGTGTTTGTGTAAAAAGAACAAGAAGTCAGAAGCCCTCTAGAGGTTCTGCAAGGGTCTGAGTGTGAGTGTGTGTGTGTGTTTGTAAAAAGACACGAAGTCAGAAGCCCTCCAGCGATTCTGCAAGAATGTTTGTGTGTTTGTGTAAAAAGGAAACCAATTCAGAAGCCTTCTAGAGTTTCAGCAATGGTGTGTATGTGTGTGTGCCTGTAAAAAGGAGAAGAAGTCAGAAGCTCTCCTAAGATGCTGCAAGGGTATGAGTGTGAGTATGTGTGTGTGTGTTTAAAAAGGACACGATACCAGGCGCCCTCTAGAGATTCTTGATGATTTTGTGTGGGTGTGAGTGTAAAGGACACAAAGTCAGAAGCCCTCCAGATATTAGGAAAGGGTGTGAGTGTTTGTTTGTGTGTGACTAATTAAGACACGAATTCAGAAGCCCTCCAGAGATTCTGCAAGGGTATAAGTGTGAGTATGTGTGTGTGTATAAAAATGACACGATGTCAGAAGCCCTCTAGAGATTCTGCAAGGTTGTGTGTGGGTGTGTGTGTAAAGGACACGAAGTCAGAAGCACTCAAGAGATTCTGCAAATGTATGAGTGTGTGTGTGTGTGTGTGTAAAAAGAACGAAGTCAGAAGCCCTCCAGAGATTCTACAAGGGTGTGAGTGTTTGTGTGTGTGTGTGTAAAAAGGACACGAAGTCAGAAGCCCTCCAGAGATTCTCCAAGGGTGCATATATGTGTCTGTGTGTGTAAAAATGAAACAAAATCAGAAGCCCTCTAGTGATTCTGGAAGGATGTGTGTGTGTGTGTGTGTCCTAAAAAGGACATGAAGTCAGAAGCCCTCCAGAGATTCTGTAGGGGCATGAGTGTGTGTGTGTGTGTGTGTGTGTTTGTGTAAGTAAAACCTACAAAGTCAGAAGCCCTCCAGAGATTTTGCAAGTGTTTTTGTGTGTATGTGTGTGTAAAAAGGACATGAAATCAGACGCCCTACAGAGATTCTGCAAGGGTGCGTGTATGTTTGTGTGTGTAAAAATGACACGAAACTAGAAGCCTTATAGAGATTCTGGAAGTGTGTGTGTATGTGTGTTTGTGTTTGTAAAAAGGACATTAAGTCAGAAACCCTCCAGAGATTCTGAAAGTGTGTATGTGTGTGTGTTTGTGTGTGTGTTTAAAAAGTACACGAAGTCAGAAGCCCCCTAGAGATTCTGCCATGGTGTATGTGTGTGTGTGTTTGTGTAAAAAGGACACGAAGTCAGAAGCCCTCTAGAGATTCTGCAAGGGTCTGAGTGTGAGTGTGTGTGTGTGTGTGTGTGTGTAAAAAGGACACGAAGTCAGAAGCCCTCCTGAGATTCTGCAAGATTGTGTGTGTGTTTGTGCAAAAAGGAAACCAAATCAGTGGCCTTCTAGAGATTTGCAAGGATGTGTGTGGGTGTGAGTGTAAAGGACACGAATTCAGAAGCTCTCAAGGGATTCTGCAAGTGTATGAGTGTGTTTCAAAAGGATACGAAGTCAGAAGTCCTCCAGAGATTCTTCAAAGGTGTGAGGTTTTGTGTGTGTCTGTGAAAAAAGGACATGAATTCAGAAGCCCTCCAGAGATTCAGCAAGGGTGCGTGATTGTGTGTGTGTAAAAAGGACAGTAAATCAGAAGACTACTAGAGATTCTGCAATGGTGTGTATGTGCATGTGTAAAAAGGAGAAGTCAGAAGCCCTCCAGAGATTCTGCAAGGGTGCGTGCAAGTATGCATGTGTGCGTGCGAGTGTGTAAAATGACACGAAGTCAGAAGACCTGCAGATATTCTGCAAGGGTGTGTGTGCGTGTGTGTGTACAAAGGACACGAGGTCAGAAGCCCTCCAGGGATTCTGAGAGAGTGTGAGTGTGTGTGTGTGTGTGTGTGTGTGTGTGTGTAAAATGGACACGAAGTCAGCAGGCCTCCATAGATTCTGCAAGTGTATGAGTGTGTGTGTAAAAAGTACACAAAGTTAGAAGCACTCTAGAGATTCTGCAAGGGTGTGTGTGTGTGTGTGTGTGTGTGTGTGTGTAAAAAGGACACGAAGTCAGAAGCCTTCTAGAGTTTCTGCAAGAGTGTTTGTGTTTGTAAAAACGACATTAAGTCAGACACCCTCCAGATACTCAGAAAGGGTGTGTGTGTGTGTGTGTGTGTGTGTGTGTGTGTAATAAGGGCACGAAGTCAGAAGCCCTCTAGAGATTCTGCTATGGTGTGTGTGTGTGTTTGTGTAAAAAGAATAAGAAGTCAGTAGCCCTCTAGAGATTCTGCAAGGGTCTGAGTGTGTGTGTGTGTGTGTGTGTGTGTGTGTGTGTGTGTAAAAAGACACGAAGTCAGAAGCCCTCCAGCGATTCTGCAAGATTGTTTGTGTGTTTGTGTAAAAAGGAAACCAATTCAGGAGCCTTCTAGAAATTCAGCAACGGTGTGTATGTGTGTGTGCCTGTAAAAAGGAGAAGAAGTCAGAAGCTCTCCTAAGATGCTGCAAGGGTATGAGTGTGAGTATGTGTGTGTGTGTTTAAAAAGGACACGATACCAGGCGCCCTCTAGAGATTCTTTAAGGTTGTGTGTGGGTGTGAGTGTAAAGGACAAAATCAGAAGTCTTCCAGAGATTAGGAAAGGGTGTGAGTGTTTGTGTGTGTGTGACTAAAAAAATACGAATTCAGAAGACCTCCAGAGATTCTGCAAGGGTGTGTCATAGTGTGTGTGTGTGTGTGTGTAAAATGGACACTAAATCAGAAGCGTTCCAGAGATTCTGCAATAGTGTGTATGTGTATGTGTGTGTGTGTGTGTGTGTGTGTAAAACGGAGAAGAATCAGAAGCCCTCCAGAGATTGTGCAAGGGTATGTGTGTGAGTACGTGTGTGTGTATAAAAATGAAACGATGTCAGAAGCCCTCTAGAGATTCTGCAAGGGTTTGTGTGTGGGTGTGTGTGTAAAGGACACGAAGTCAGAAGCACTCAAGAGATTCTGCATGTGTGAGTGTGTGTGTGTGTGTGTGTGTGTGTGTGTAAAATGGACAAGAAGTCAGCAGGCCTCCATAGATTCTGCAAGTGTATGAGTGTGAGTGTGTGTGTAAAAAGGACACAAAGTTAGAAGCACTCTAGAGACTCTGCAAGGGTCTGTGAGTGTGTGTGTGTTTGTGTGTGTGTGTAAAAATGACACGAAGTCAGAAGCCTTCTAGAGTTTCTGTAAGAGTGTTTGTGTGTTTGTGTTTGTAAAAACGACATTAAGTCAGACACCCTCCAGATACTCAGAAAGGGTGTGTGTGTGTGTGTGTGTGTGTGTGTGTGTGTGTGTGTAAAAAGGACCCAAAGTTAGAAACCCTTTACAGTTTCTGCTAGAGTGTGTGTGTGTTTGTGTTTGTAAAAAGGACATTAAGTCAGACACCCTCCAGAGATTCAGAAAGTGTTTGTGTGTGTGTGTGTGTGTGTGTGTGTAAAAAGGGCACGAAGTCAGAAGCCCTCTAGAGATTCTGCTATGGTGTGTGTGTGTGTGTTTGTGTAAAAAGAATAAGAAGTCACTAGCCCTCTAGAGATTCTGCAAGGGTCTGAGTGTGTGTGTGTGTGTGTGTGTGTAAAAAGACACGAAGTCAGAAGCCCTCCAGCGATTCTGCAAGATTGTTTGTGTGTTTGTGTAAAAAGGAAACCAATTCAGGAGCCTTCTAGAAATTCAGCAACGGTGTGTATGTGTGTGTGCCTGTAAAAAGGAGAAGAAGTCAGAAGCTCTCCTAAGATGCTGCAAGGGTATGAGTGTGAGTATGTGTGTGTGTGTTTAAAAAGGACACGATACCAGGCGCCCTCTAGAGATTCTTTAAGGTTGTGTGTGGGTGTGAGTGTAAAAGACAAAATCAGAAGTCTTCCAGAGATTAGGAAAGGGTGTGAGTGTTTGTGTGTGTGTGACTAAAAAAATATGAATTCAGAAGACCTCCAGAGATTCTGCAAGGGTGTGTCATAGTGTGTGTGTGTGTGTGTGTGTGTAAAATGGACACTAAATCAGAAGCGTTCCAGAGATTCTGCAATGGTGTGTATGTGTATGTGTATGTGTGTGTGTGTGTGTGTGTGTAAAAAGGAGAAGAATCAGAAGCCCTCCAGAGATTGTGCAAGGGTATGTGTGTGAGTATGTGTGTGTGTATAAAAATGAAACGATGTCAGAAGCCCTCTAGAGATTCTGCAAGGGTTTGTGTGTGGGTGTGTGTGTAAAGGACACGAAGTCAGAAGCACTCAAGAGATTCTGCATGTGTGAGTGTGTGTGTGTGTGTGTGTGTGTGTGTGTGTAAAATGGACAAGAAGTCAGCAGGCCTCCATAGATTCTGCAAGTGTATGAGTGTGAGTGTGTGTGTAAAAAGGACACAAAGTTAGAAGCACTCTAGAGACTCTGCAAGGGTCTGTGAGTGTGTGTGTGTTTGTGTGTGTGTGTAAAAATGACACGAAGTCAGAAGCCTTCTAGAGTTTCTGTAAGAGTGTTTGTGTGTTTGTGTTTGTAAAAACGACATTAAGTCAGACACCCTCCAGATACTCAGAAAGGGTGTGTGTGTGTGTGTGTGTGTGTGTGTGTGTGTAAAAAGGACCCGAAGTCAGAAACCCTTTACAGTTTCTGCTAGAGTGTGTGTGTGTTTGTGTTTGTAAAAAGGACATTAAGTCAGACACCCTCCAGAGATTCAGAAAGTGTTTGTGTGTGTGTGTGTGCGTGTGTGTGTAAAAAGGGCACGAAGTCAGAAGCCCTCTAGAGATTCTGCCATGGTGTGTGTGTGTGTTTGTGTAAAAAGAACAAGAAGTCAGAAGCCCTCTAGAGGTTCTGCAAGGGTCTGAGTGTGAGTGTGTGTGTGTGTTTGTAAAAAGACACGAAGTCAGAAGCCCTCCAGCGATTCTGCAAGAATGTTTGTGTGTTTGTGTAAAAGGGAAACCAATTCAGAAGCCTTCTAGAGTTTCAGCAATGGTGTGTATGTGTGTGTGCCTGTAAAAAGGAGAAGAAGTCAGAAGCTCTCCTAAGATGCTGCAAGAGTATGAGTGTGAGTATGTGTGTGTGTGTTTAAAAAGGACACGATACCAGGCGCCCTCTAGAGATTCTTGAAGATTTTGTGTGGGTGTGAGTGTAAAGGACACAAAGTCAGAAGCCCTCCAGATATTAGGAAAGGGTGTGAGTGTTTGTTTGTGTGTGACTAATTAAGACACGAATTCAGAAGCCCTCCAGAGATTCTGCAAGGGTATAAGTGTGAGTATGTGTGTGTGTATAAAAATGACACGATGTCAGAAGCCCTCTAGAGATTCTGCAAGGTTGTGTGTGGGTGTGTGTGTAAAGGACACGAAGTCAGAAGCACTCAAGAGATTCTGCAAATGTATGAGTGTGTGTGTGTGTGTGTGTGTGTGTAAAAAGAACGAAGTCAGAAGCCCTCCAGAGATTCTACAAGGGTGTGAGTGTTTGTGTGTGTGTGTGTGTAAAAAGGACACGAAGTCAGAAGCCCTCCAGAGATTCTCCAAGGGTGCATATATGTGTCTGTGTGTGTAAAAATGAAACAAAATCAGAAGCCCTCTAGTGATTCTGGAAGGATGTGTGTGTGTGTGTGTGTCCTAAAAAGGACACGAAGTCAGAAGCCCTCCAGAGATTCTGTAGGGGCATGAGTGTGTGTGTGTGTGTGTGTGTTTGTGTAAGTAAAACCTACAAAGTCAGAAGCCCTCCAGAGATTTTGCAAGTGTTTTTGTGTGTATGTGTGTGTAAAAAGGACATGAAATCAGACGCCCTACAGAGATTCTGCAAGGGTGCGTGTATGTTTGCGTGTGTAAAAATGACACGAAACTAGAAGCCTTATAGAGATTCTGGAAGTGTGTGTGTATGTGTGTTTGTGTTTGTAAAAAGGACATTAAGTCAGAAACCCTCCAGAGATTCTGAAAGTGTGTATGTGTGTGTGTTTGTGTGTGTGTTTAAAAAGTACACGAAGTCAGAAGCCCCCTAGAGATTCTGCCATGGTGTATGTGTGTGTGTGTTTGTGTAAAAAGGACACGAAGTCAGAAGCCCTCTAGAGATTCTGCAAGGGTCTGAGTGTGAGTGTGTGTGTGTGTGTGTGTGTGTAAAAAGGACACGAAGTCAGAAGCCCTCCTGAGATTCTGCAAGATTGTGTGTGTGTTTGTGCAAAAAGGAAACCAAATCAGTGGCCTTCTAGAGATTTGCAAGGATGTGTGTGGGTGTGAGTGTAAAGGACACGAATTCAGAAGCTCTCAAGGGATTCTGCAAGTGTATGAGTGTGTTTCAAAAGGATACGAAGTCAGAAGTCCTCCAGAGATTCTTCAAAGGTGTGAGGTTTTGTGTGTGTCTGTGAAAAAAGGACATGAATTCAGAAGCCCTCCAGAGATTCAGCAAGGGTGCGTGATTGTGTGTGTGTAAAAAGGACAGTAAATCAGAAGACTACTAGAGATTCTGCAATGGTGTGTATGTGCATGTGTAAAAAGGAGAAGTCAGAAGCCCTCCAGAGATTCTGCAAGGGTGCGTGCAAGTATGCATGTGTGCGTGCGAGTGTGTAAAATGACACGAAGTCAGAAGACCTGCAGATATTCTGCAAGGGTGTGTGTGCGTGTGTGTGTACAAAGGACACGAGGTCAGAAGCCCTCCAGGGATTCTGAGAGAGTGTGAGTGTGTGTGTGTGTGTGTGTGTGTGTGTGTGTAAAATGGACACGAAGTCAGCAGGCCTCCATAGATTCTGCAAGTGTATGAGTGTGTGTGTAAAAAGTACACAAAGTTAGAAGCACTCTAGAGATTCTGCAAGGGTGTGTGTGTGTGTGTGTGTGTGTGTGTGTGTAAAAAGGACACGAAGTCAGAAGCCTTCTAGAGTTTCTGCAAGAGTGTTTGTGTTTGTAAAAACGACATTAAGTCAGACACCCTCCAGATACTCAGAAAGGGTGTGTGTGTGTGTGTGTGTGTGTGTGTGTGTGTGTGTGTGTGTAATAAGGGCACGAAGTCAGAAGCCCTCTAGAGATTCTGCTATGGTGTGTGTGTGTGTTTGTGTAAAAAGAATAAGAAGTCAGTAGCCCTCTAGAGATTCTGCAAGGGTCTGAGTGTGTGTGTGTGTGTGTGTGTGTGTAAAAAGACACGAAGTCAGAAGCCCTCCAGCGATTCTGCAAGATTGTTTGTGTGTTTGTGTAAAAAGGAAACCAATTCAGGAGCCTTCTAGAAATTCAGGAACGGTGTGTATGTGTGTGTGCCTGTAAAAAGGAGAAGAAGTCAGAAGCTCTCCTAAGATGCTGCAAGGGTATGAGTGTGAGTATGTGTGTGTGTGTTTAAAAAGGACACGATACCAGGCGCCCTCTAGAGATTCTTTAAGGTTGTGTGTGGGTGTGAGTGTAAAGGACAAAATCAGAAGTCTTCCAGAGATTAGGAAAGGGTGTGAGTGTTTGTGTGTGTGTGACTAAAAAAATACGAATTCAGAAGACCTCCAGAGATTCTGCAAGGGTGTGTCATAGTGTGTGAGTGTGTGTGTGTGTGTAAAATGGACACTAAATCAGAAGCGTTCCAGAGATTCTGCAATGGTGTGTATGTGTGTGTGTGTGTGTGTAAAAAGGAGAAGAATCAGAAGCCCTCCAGAGATTGTGCAAGGGTATGTGTGTGAGTACGTGTGTGTGTATAAAAATGAAACGATGTCAGAAGCCCTCTAGAGATTCTGCAAGGGTTTGTGTGTGGGTGTGTGTGTAAAGGACACGAAGTCAGAAGCACTCAAGAGATTCTGCATGTGTGAGTGTGTGTGTGTGTGTGTGTGTAAAATGGACAAGAAGTCAGCAGGCCTCCATAGATTCTGCAAGTGTATGAGTGTGAGTGTGTGTGTAAAAAGGACACAAAGTTAGAAGCACTCTAGAGACTCTGCAAGGGTCTGTGAGTGTGTGTGTGTTTGTGTGTGTGTGTAAAAATGACACGAAGTCAGAAGCCTTCTAGAGTTTCTGTAAGAGTGTTTGTGTGTTTGTGTTTGTAAAAACGACATTAAGTCAGACACCCTCCAGATACTCAGAAAGGGTGTGTGTGTGTGTGTGTGTGTGTGTGTGTGTGTGTGTAAAAAGGACCCAAAGTTAGAAACCCTTTACAGTTTCTGCTAGAGTGTGTGTGTGTTTGTGTTTGTAAAAAGGACATTAAGTCAGACACCCTCCAGAGATTCAGAAAGTGTTTGTGTGTGTGTGTGTGTGTGTGCGTGTGTGTGTAAAAAGGGCACGAAGTCAGAAGCCCTCTAGAGATTCTGCCATGGTGTGTGTGTGTGTTTGTGTAAAAAGAACAAGAAGTCAGAAGCCCTCTAGAGGTTCTGCAAGGGTCTGAGTGTGAGTGTGTGTGTGTGTTTGTAAAAAGACACGAAGTCAGAAGCCCTCCAGCGATTCTGCAAGAATGTTTGTGTGTTTGTGTAAAAGGGAAACCAATTCAGAAGCCTTCTAGAGTTTCAGCAATGGTGTGTATGTGTGTGTGCCTGTAAAAAGGAGAAGAAGTCAGAAGCTCTCCTAAGATGCTGCAAGAGTATGAGTGTGAGTATGTGTGTGTGTGTTTAAAAAGGACACGATACCAGGCGCCCTCTAGAGATTCTTGAAGATTTTGTGTGGGTGTGAGTGTAAAGGACACAAAGTCAGAAGCCCTCCAGATATTAGGAAAGGGTGTGAGTGTTTGTTTGTGTGTGACTAATTAAGACACGAATTCAGAAGCCCTCCAGAGATTCTGCAAGGGTATAAGTGTGAGTATGTGTGTGTGTATAAAAATGACACGATGTCAGAAGCCCTCTAGAGATTCTGCAAGGTTGTGTGTGGGTGTGTGTGTAAAGGACACGAAGTCAGAAGCACTCAAGAGATTCTGCAAATGTATGAGTGTGTGTGTGTGTGTGTGTGTGTGTGTAAAAAGAACGAAGTCAGAAGCCCTCCAGAGATTCTACAAGGGTGTGAGTGTTTGTGTGTGTGTGTGTAAAAAGGACACGAAGTCAGAAGCCCTCCAGAGATTCTCCAAGGGTGCATATATGTGTCTGTGTGTGTAAAAATGAAACAAAATCAGAAGCCCTCTAGTGATTCTGGAAGGATGTGTGTGTGTGTGTGTGTCCTAAAAAGGACATGAAGTCAGAAGCCCTCCAGAGATTCTGTAGGGGCATGAGTGTGTGTGTGTGTGTGTGTTTGTGTAAGTAAAACCTACAAAGTCAGAAGCCCTCCAGAGATTTTGCAAGTGTTTTTGTGTGTATGTGTGTGTAAAAAGGACATGAAATCAGACGCCCTACAGAGATTCTGCAAGGGTGCGTGTATGTTTGCGTGTGTAAAAATGACACGAAACTAGAAGCCTTATAGAGATTCTGGAAGTGTGTGTGTATGTGTGTTTGTGTTTGTAAAAAGGACATTAAGTCAGAAACCCTCCAGAGATTCTGAAAGTGTGTATGTGTGTGTGTTTGTGTGTGTGTTTAAAAAGTACACGAAGTCAGAAGCCCCCTAGAGATTCTGCCATGGTGTATGTGTGTGTGTGTTTGTGTAAAAAGGACACGAAGTCAGAAGCCCTCTAGAGATTCTGCAAGGGTCTGAGTGTGAGTGTGTGTGTGTGTGTGTGTGTGTAAAAAGGACACGAAGTCAGAAGCCCTCCTGAGATTCTGCAAGATTGTGTGTGTGTTTGTGCAAAAAGGAAACCAAATCAGTGGCCTTCTAGAGATTTGCAAGGATGTGTGTGGGTGTGAGTGTAAAGGCCACGAATTCAGAAGCTCTCAAGGGATTCTGCAAGTGTATGAGTGTGTTTCAAAAGGATACGAAGTCAGAAGTCCTCCAGAGATTCTTCAAAGGTGTGAGGTTTTGTGTGTGTCTGTGAAAAAAGGACATGAATTCAGAAGCCCTCCAGAGATTCAGCAAGGGTGCGTGATTGTGTGTGTGTAAAAAGGACAGTAAATCAGAAGACTACTAGAGATTCTGCAATGGTGTGTATGTGCATGTGTAAAAAGGAGAAGTCAGAAGCCCTCCAGAGATTCTGCAAGGGTGCGTGCAAGTATGCATGTGTGCGTGCGAGTGTGTAAAATGACACGAAGTCAGAAGACCTGCAGATATTCTGCAAGGGTGTGTGTGCGTGTGTGTGTACAAAGGACACGAGGTCAGAAGCCCTCCAGGGATTCTGAGAGAGTGTGAGTGTGTGTGTGTGTGTGTGTGTGTGTGTGTGTGTGTAAAATGGACACGAAGTCAGCAGGCCTCCATAGATTCTGCAAGTGTATGATTATGTGTGTAAAAAGTACACAAAGTTAGAAGCACTCTAGAGATTCTGCAAGGGTGTGTGTGTGTGTGTGTGTGTGTGTGTGTGTAAAAAGGACACGAAGTCAGAAGCCTTCTAGAGTTTCTGCAAGAGTGTTTGTGTTTGTAAAAACGACATTAAGTCAGACACCCTCCAGATACTCAGAAAGGGTGTGTGTGTGTGTGTGTGTGTGTGTGTGTGTGTTTGTGTGTGTAATAAGGGCACGAAGTCAGAAGCCCTCTAGAGATTCTGCTATGGTGTGTGTGTGTGTTTGTGTAAAAAGAATAAGAAGTCACTAGCCCTCTAGAGATTCTGCAAGGGTCTGAGTGTGTGTGTGTGTGTGTGTGTGTGTAAAAAGACACGAAGTCAGAAGCCCTCCAGCGATTCTGCAAGATTGTTTGTGTGTTTGTGTAAAAAGGAAACCAATTCAGGAGCCTTCTAGAAATTCAGCAACGGTGTGTATGTGTGTGTGCCTGTAAAAAGGAGAAGAAGTCAGAAGCTCTCCTAAGATGCTGCAAGGGTATGAGTGTGAGTATGTGTGTGTGTGTTTAAAAAGGACACGATACCAGGCGCCCTCTAGAGATTCTTTAAGGTTGTGTGTGGGTGTGAGTGTAAAGGACAAAATCAGAAGTCTTCCAGAGATTAGGAAAGGGTGTGAGTGTTTGTGTGTGTGTGACTAAAAAAATACGAATTCAGAAGACCTCCAGAGATTCTGCAAGGGTGTGTCATAGTGTGTGTGTGTGTGTGTGTGTAAAATGGACACTAAATCAGAAGCGTTCCAGAGATTCTGCAATGGTGTGTATGTGTATGTGTGTGTGTGTGTGTAAAACGGAGAAGAATCAGAAGCCCTCCAGAGATTGTGCAAGGGTATGTGTGTGAGTACGTGTGTGTGTATAAAAATGAAACGATGTCAGAAGCCCTCTAGAGATTCTGCAAGGGTTTGTGTGTGGGTGTGTGTGTAAAGGACACGAAGTCAGAAGCACTCAAGAGATTCTGCATGTGTGAGTGTGTGTGTGTGTGTGTGTGTGTGTGTAAAATGGACAAGAAGTCAGCAGGCCTCCATAGATTCTGCAAGTGTATGAGTGTGAGTGTGTGTGTAAAAAGGACACAAAGTTAGAAGCACTCTAGAGACTCTGCAAGGGTCTGTGAGTGTGTGTGTGTTTGTGTGTGTGTGTAAAAATGACACGAAGTCAGAAGCCTTCTAGAGTTTCTGTAAGAGTGTTTGTGTGTTTGTGTTTGTAAAAACGACATTAAGTCAGACACCCTCCAGATACTCAGAAAGGGTGTGTGTGTGTGTGTGTGTGTGTGTGTAAAAAGGACCCAAAGTTAGAAACCCTTTACAGTTTCTGCTAGAGTGTGTGTGTGTTTGTGTTTGTAAAAAGGACATTAAGTCAGACACCCTCCAGAGATTCAGAAAGTGTTTGTGTGTGTGTGTGTGTGTGTGTGTGTGTGTGTGTGTGTAAAAAGGGCACGAAGTCAGAAGCCCTCTAGAGATTCTGCCATGGTGTGTGTGTGTGTTTGTGTAAAAAGAACAAGAAGTCAGAAGCCCTCTAGAGGTTCTGCAAGGGTCTGAGTGTGAGTGTGTGTGTGTTTGTAAAAAGACACGAAGTCAGAAGCCCTCCAGCGATTCTGCAAGAATGTTTGTGTGTTTGTGTAAAAAGGAAACCAATTCAGAAGCCTTCTAGAGTTTCAGCAATGGTGTGTATGTGTGTGTGCCTGTAAAAAGGAGAAGAAGTCAGAAGCTCTCCTAAGATGCTGCAAGGGTATGAGTGTGAGTATGTGTGTGTGTGTTTAAAAAGGACACGATACCAGGCGCCCTCTAGAGATTCTTGATGATTTTGTGTGGGTGTGAGTGTAAAGGACACAAAGTCAGAAGCCCTCCAGATATTAGGAAAGGGTGTGAGTGTTTGTTTGTGTGTGACTAATTAAGACACGAATTCAGAAGCCCTCCAGAGATTCTGCAAGGGTATAAGTGTGAGTATGTGTGTGTGTATAAAAATGACACGATGTCAGAAGCCCTCTAGAGATTCTGCAAGGTTGTGTGTGGGTGTGTGTGTAAAGGACACGAAGTCAGAAGCACTCAAGAGATTCTGCAAATGTATGAGTGTGTGTGTGTGTGTGTGTGTGTAAAAAGAACGAAGTCAGAAGCCCTCCAGAGATTCTACAAGGGTGTGAGTGTTTGTGTGTGTGTGTGTAAAAAGGACACGAAGTCAGAAGCCCTCCAGAGATTCTCCAAGGGTGCATATATGTGTCTGTGTGTGTAAAAATGAAACAAAATCAGAAGCCCTCTAGTGATTCTGGAAGGATGTGTGTGTGTGTGTGTGTGTCCTAAAAAGGACATGAAGTCAGAAGCCCTCCAGAGATTCTGTAGGGGCATGAGTGTGTGTGTGTGTGTGTGTGTGTGTGTAAGTAAAACCTACAAAGTCAGAAGCCCTCCAGAGATTTTGCAAGTGTTTTTGTGTGTATGTGTGTGTAAAAAGGACATGAAATCAGACGCCCTACAGAGATTCTGCAAGGGTGCGTGTATGTTTGTGTGTGTAAAAATGACACGAAACTAGAGGCCTTATAGAGATTCTGGAAGTGTGTGTGTATGTGTGTTTGTGTTTGTAAAAAGGACATTAAGTCAGAAACCCTCCAGAGATTCTGAAAGTGTGTATGTGTGTGTGTTTGTGTGTGTGTTTAAAAAGTACACGAAGTCACAATCCCCCTAGAGATTCTGCCATGGTGTATGTGTGTGTGTGTTTGTGTAAAAAGGACACGAAGTCAGAAGCCCTCTAGAGATTCTGCAAGGGTCTGAGTGTGAGTGTGTGTGTGTGTGTGTGTGTGTGTGTAAAAAGGACACGAAGTCAGAAGCCCTCCTGAGATTCTGCAAGATTGTGTGTGTGTTTGTGCAAAAAGGAAACCAAATCAGTGGCCTTCTAGAGATTTGCAAGGATGTGTGTGGGTGTGAGTGTAAAGGACACGAATTCAGAAGCTCTCAAGGGATTCTGCAAGTGTATGAGTGTGTTTCAAAAGGATACGAAGTCAGAAGTCCTCCAGAGATTCTTCAAAGGTGTGAGGTTTTGTGTGTGTCTGTGAAAAAAGGACATGAATTCAGAAGCCCTCCAGAGATTCAGCAAGGGTGCGTGATTGTGTGTGTGTAAAAAGGACAGTAAATCAGAAGACTAATAGAGATTCTGCAATGGTGTGTATGTGCATGTGTAAAAAGGAGAAGTCAGAAGCCCTCCAGAGATTCTGCAAGGGTGCGTGCAAGTATGCATGTGTGCGTGCGAGTGTGTAAAATGACACGAAGTCAGAAGACCTGCAGATATTCTGCAAGGGTGTGTGTGCGTGTGTGTGTACAAAGGACACGAGGTCAGAAGCCCTCCAGGGATTCTGAGAGAGTGTGAGTGTGTGTGTGTGTGTGTGTGTGTGTGTGTGTGTGTAAAATGGACACGAAGTCAGCAGGCCTCCATAGATTCTGCAAGTGTATGAGTGTGTGTGTAAAAAGTACACAAAGTTAGAAGCACTCTAGAGATTCTGCAAGGGTGTGTGTGTGTGTGTGTGTGTGTGTGTGTGTGTAAAAAGGACACGAAGTCAGAAGCCTTCTAGAGTTTCTGCAAGAGTGTTTGTGTTTGTAAAAACGACATTAAGTCAGACACCCTCCAGATACTCAGAAAGCGTGTGTGTGTGTGTGTGTGTGTGTGTGTGTGTGTGTGTGTGTAATAAGGGCACGAAGTCAGAAGCCCTCTAGAGATTCTGCTATGGTGTGTGTGTGTGTTTGTGTAAAAAGAATAAGAAGTCACTAGCCCTCTAGAGATTCTGCAAGGGTCTGAGTGTGTGTGTGTGTGTGTGTGTGTGTGTGTGTGTAAAAAGACACGAAGTCAGAAGCCCTCCAGCGATTCTGCAAGATTGTTTGTGTGTTTGTGTAAAAAGGAAACCAATTCAGGAGCCTTCTAGAAATTCAGCAACGGTGTGTATGTGTGTGTGCCTGTAAAAAGGAGAAGAAGTCAGAAGCTCTCCTAAGATGCTGCAAGGGTATGAGTGTGAGTATGTGTGTGTGTGTTTATAAAGGACACGATACCAGGCGCCCTCTAGAGATTCTTTAAGGTTGTGTGTGGGTGTGAGTGTAAAGGACAAAATCAGAAGTCTTCCAGAGATTAGGAAAGGGTGTGAGTGTTTGTGTGTGTGTGACTAAAAAAATACGAATTCAGAAGACCTCCAGAGATTCTGCAAGGGTGTGTCATAGTGTGTGTGTGTGTGTAAAATGGACACTAAATCAGAAGCGTTCCAGAGATTCTGCAATGGTGTGTATGTGTATGTGTGTGTGTGTGTGTGTGTGTGTAAAAAGGAGAAGAATCAGAAGCTCTCCAGAGATTGTGCAAGGGTATGTGTGTGAGTACGTGTGTGTGTATAAAAATGAAACGATGTCAGAAGCCCTCTAGAGATTCTGCAAGGGTTTGTGTGTGGGTGTGTGTGTAAAGGACACGAAGTCAGAAGCACTCAAGAGATTCTGCATGTGTGAGTGTGTGTGTGTGTGTGTGTGTGTGTGTGTAAAATGGACAAGAAGTCAGCAGGCCTCCATAGATTCTGCAAGTGTATGAGTGTGAGTGTGTGTGTAAAAAGGACACAAAGTTAGAAGCACTCTAGAGACTCTGCAAGGGTCTGTGAGTGTGTGTGTGTTTGTGTGTGTGTGTAAAAATGACACGAAGTCAGAAGCCTTCTAGAGTTTCTGTAAGAGTGTTTGTGTGTTTGTGTTTGTAAAAACGACATTAAGTCAGACACCCTCCAGATACTCAGAAAGGGTGTGTGTGTGTGTGTGTGTGTGTGTGTGTGTGTGTAAAAAGGACCCAAAGTTAGAAACCCTTTACAGTTTCTGCTAGAGTGTGTGTGTGTTTGTGTTTGTAAAAAGGACATTAAGTCAGACACCCTCCAGAGATTCAGAAAGTGTTTGTGTGTGTGTGTGTGTGTGTGCGTGTGTGTGTAAAAAGGGCACGAAGTCAGAAGCCCTCTAGAGATTCTGCCATGGTGTGTGTGTGTGTTTGTGTAAAAAGAACAAGAAGTCAGAAACCCTCTAGAGGTTCTGCAAGGGTCTGAGTGTGAGTGTGTGTGTGTGTTTGTAAAAAGACACGAAGTCAGAAGCCCTCCAGCGATTCTGCAAGAATGTTTGTGTGTTTGTGTAAAAGGGAAACCAATTCAGAAGCCTTCTAGAGTTTCAGCAATGGTGTGTATGTGTGTGTGCCTGTAAAAAGGAGAAGAAGTCAGAAGCTCTCCTAAGATGCTGCAAGAGTATGAGTGTGAGTATGTGTGTGTGTGTTTAAAAAGGACACGATACCAGGCGCCCTCTAGAGATTCTTGAAGATTTTGTGTGGGTGTGAGTGTAAAGGACACAAAGTCAGAAGCCCTCCAGATATTAGGAAAGGGTGTGAGTGTTTGTTTGTGTGTGACTAATTAAGACACGAATTCAGAAGCCCTCCAGAGATTCTGCAAGGGTATAAGTGTGAGTATGTGTGTGTGTATAAAAATGACACGATGTCAGAAGCCCTCTAGAGATTCTGCAAGGTTGTGTGTGGGTGTGTGTGTAAAGGACACGAAGTCAGAAGCACTCAAGAGATTCTGCAAATGTATGAGTGTGTGTGTGTGTGTGTGTGTGTAAAAAGAACGAAGTCAGAAGCCCTCCAGAGATTCTACAAGGGTGTGAGTGTTTGTGTGTGTGTGTGTAAAAAGGACACGAAGTCAGAAGCCCTCCAGAGATTCTCCAAGGGTGCATATATGTGTCTGTGTGTGTAAAAATGAAACAAAATCAGAAGCCCTCTAGTGATTCTGGAAGGATGTGTGTGTGTGTGTGTGTCCTAAAAAGGACATGAAGTCAGAAGCCCTCCAGAGATTCTGTAGGGGCATGAGTGTGTGTGTGTGTGTGTGTTTGTGTAAGTAAAACCTACAAAGTCAGAAGCCCTCCAGAGATTTTGCAAGTGTTTTTGTGTGTATGTGTGTGTAAAAAGGACATGAAATCAGACGCCCTACAGAGATTCTGCAAGGGTGCGTGTATGTTTGTGTGTGTAAAAATGACACGAAACTAGAAGCCTTATAGAGATTCTGGAAGTGTGTGTGTATGTGTGTTTGTGTTTGTAAAAAGGACATTAAGTCAGAAACCCTCCAGAGATTCTGAAAGTGTGTATGTGTGTGTGTTTGTGTGTGTGTTTAAAAAGTACACGAAGTCAGAAGCCCCCTAGAGATTCTGCCATGGTGTATGTGTGTGTGTGTTTGTGTAAAAAGGACACGAAGTCAGAAGCCCTCTAGAGATTCTGCAAGGGTCTGAGTGGGAGTGTGTGTGTGTGTGTGTGTGTAAAAAGGACACGAAGTCAGAAGCCCTCCTGAGATTCTGCAAGATTGTGTGTGTGTTTGTGCAAAAAGGAAACCAAATCAGTGGCCTTCTAGAGATTTGCAAGGATGTGTGTGGGTGTGAGTGTAAAGGCCACGAATTCAGAAGCTCTCAAGGGATTCTGCAAGTGTATGAGTGTGTTTCAAAAGGATACGAAGTCAGAAGTCCTCCAGAGATTCTTCAAAGGTGTGAGGTTTTGTGTGTGTCTGTGAAAAAAGGACATGAATTCAGAAGCCCTCCAGAGATTCAGCAAGGGTGCGTGATTGTGTGTGTGTAAAAAGGACAGTAAATCAGAAGACTACTAGAGATTCTGCAATGGTGTGTATGTGCATGTGTAAAAAGGAGAAGTCAGAAGCCCTCCAGAGATTCTGCAAGGGTGCGTGCAAGTATGCATGTGTGCGTGCGAGTGTGTAAAATGACACGAAGTCAGAAGACCTGCAGATATTCTGCAAGGGTGTGTGTGCGTGTGTGTGTACAAAGGACACGAGGTCAGAAGCCCTCCAGGGATTCTGAGAGAGTGTGAGTGTGTGTGTGTGTGTGTGTGTGTGTGTGTGTGTGTAAAATGGACACGAAGTCAGCAGGCCTCCATAGATTCTGCAAGTGTATGATTATGTGTGTAAAAAGTACACAAAGTTAGAAGCACTCTAGAGATTCTGCAAGGGTGTGTGTGTGTGTGTGTGTGTGTGTGTGTAAAAAGGACACGAAGTCAGAAGCCTTCTAGAGTTTCTGCAAGAGTGTTTGTGTTTGTAAAAACGACATTAAGTCAGACACCCTCCAGATACTCAGAAAGCGTGTGTGTGTGTGTGTGTGTGTGTGTGTGTGTGTGTGTGTGTGTGTGTGTAATAAGGGCACGAAGTCAGAAGCCCTCTAGAGATTCTGCTATGGTGTGTGTGTGTGTTTGTGTAAAAAGAATAAGAAGTCACTAGCCCTCTAGAGATTCTGCAAGGGTCTGAGTGTGTGTGTGTGTGTGTGTGTGTAAAAAGACACGAAGTCAGAAGCCCTCCAGCGATTCTGCAAGATTGTTTGTGTGTTTGTGTAAAAAGGAAACCAATTCAGGAGCCTTCTAGAAATTCAGCAACGGTGTGTATGTGTGTGTGCCTGTAAAAAGGAGAAGAAGTCAGAAGCTCTCCTAAGATGCTGCAAGGGTATGAGTGTGAGTATGTGTGTGTGTGTTTAAAAAGGACACGATACCAGGCGCCCTCTAGAGATTCTTTAAGGTTGTGTGTGGGTGTGAGTGTAAAGGACAAAATCAGAAGTCTTCCAGAGATTAGGAAAGGGTGTGAGTGTTTGTGTGTGTGTGACTAAAAAAATACGAATTCAGAAGACCTCCAGAGATTCTGCAAGGGTGTGTCATAGTGTGTGTGTGTGTGTGTGTGTAAAATGGACACTAAATCAGAAGCGTTCCAGAGATTCTGCAATGGTGTGTATGTGTATGTGTGTGTGTGTGTGTAAAACGGAGAAGAATCAGAAGCCCTCCAGAGATTGTGCAAGGGTATGTGTGTGAGTACGTGTGTGTGTATAAAAATGAAACGATGTCAGAAGCCCTCTAGAGATTCTGCAAGGGTTTGTGTGTGGGTGTGTGTGTAAAGGACACGAAGTCAGAAGCACTCAAGAGATTCTGCATGTGTGAGTGTGTGTGTGTGTGTGTGTGTGTGTGTAAAATGGACAAGAAGTCAGCAGGCCTCCATAGATTCTGCAAGTGTATGAGTGTGAGTGTGTGTGTAAAAAGGACACAAAGTTAGAAGCACTCTAGAGACTCTGCAAGGGTCTGTGAGTGTGTGTGTGTTTGTGTGTGTGTGTAAAAATGACACGAAGTCAGAAGCCTTCTAGAGTTTCTGTAAGAGTGTTTGTGTATTTGTGTTTGTAAAAACGACATTAAGTCAGACACCCTCCAGATACTCAGAAAGGGTGTGTGTGTGTGTGTGTGTGTGTGTGTGTGTGTAAAAAGGACCCAAAGTTAGAAACCCTTTACAGTTTCTGCTAGAGTGTGTGTGTGTTTGTGTTTGTAAAAAGGACATTAAGTCAGACACCCTCCAGAGATTCAGAAAGTGTTTGTGTGTGTGTGTGTGTGTGTGTGTGTGTGTGTGTGTGTGTAAAAAGGGCACGAAGTCAGAAGCCCTCTAGAGATTCTGCCATGGTGTGTGTGTGTGTTTGTGTAAAAAGAACAAGAAGTCAGAAGCCCTCTAGAGGTTCTGCAAGGGTCTGAGTGTGAGTGTGTGTGTGTTTGTAAAAAGACACGAAGTCAGAAGCCCTCCAGCGATTCTGCAAGAATGTTTGTGTGTTTGTGTAAAGAGGAAACCAATTCAGAAGCCTTCTAGAGTTTCAGCAATGGTGTGTATGTGTGTGTGCCTGTAAAAAGGAGAAGAAGTCAGAAGCTCTCCTAAGATGCTGCAAGGGTATGAGTGTGAGTATGTGTGTGTGTGTTTAAAAAGGACACGATACCAGGCGCCCTCTAGAGATTCTTGATGATTTTGTGTGGGTGTGAGTGTAAAGGACACAAAGTCAGAAGCCCTCCAGATATTAGGAAAGGGTGTGAGTGTTTGTTTGTGTGTGACTAATTAAGACACGAATTCAGAAGCCCTCCAGAGATTCTGCAAGGGTATAAGTGTGAGTATGTGTGTGTGTATAAAAATGACACGATGTCAGAAGCCCTCTAGAGATTCTGCAAGGTTGTGTGTGGGTGTGTGTGTAAAGGACACGAAGTCAGAAGCACTCAAGAGATTCTGCAAATGTATGAGTGTGTGTGTGTGTGTGTGTGTGTAAAAAGAACGAAGTCAGAAGCCCTCCAGAGATTCTACAAGGGTGTGAGTGTTTGTGTGTGTGTGTGTAAAAAGGACACGAAGTCAGAAGCCCTCCAGAGATTCTCCAAGGGTGCATATATGTGTCTGTGTGTGTAAAAATGAAACAAAATCAGAAGCCCTCTAGTGATTCTGGAAGGATGTGTGTGTGTGTGTGTGTCCTAAAAAGGACATGAAGTCAGAAGCCCTCCAGAGATTCTGTAGGGGCATGAGTGTGTGTGTGTGTGTGTGTGTGTGTGTAAGTAAAACCTACAAAGTCAGAAGCCCTCCAGAGATTTTGCAAGTGTTTTTGTGTGTATGTGTGTGTAAAAAGGACATGAAATCAGACGCCCTACAGAGATTCTGCAAGGGTGCGTGTATGTTTGTGTGTGTAAAAATGACACGAAACTAGAGGCCTTATAGAGATTCTGGAAGTGTGTGTGTATGTGTGTTTGTGTTTGTAAAAAGGACATTAAGTCAGAAACCCTCCAGAGATTCTGAAAGTGTGTATGTGTGTGTGTTTGTGTGTGTGTTTAAAAAGTACACGAAGTCACAATCCCCCTAGAGATTCTGCCATGGTGTATGTGTGTGTGTGTTTGTGTAAAAAGGACACGAAGTCAGAAGCCCTCTAGAGATTCTGCAAGGGTCTGAGTGTGAGTGTGTGTGTGTGTGTGTGTGTGTGTGTAAAAAGGACACGAAGTCAGAAGCCCTCCTGAGATTCTGCAAGATTGTGTGTGTGTTTGTGCAAAAAGGAAACCAAATCAGTGGCCTTCTAGAGATTTGCAAGGATGTGTGTGGGTGTGAGTGTAAAGGACACGAATTCAGAAGCTCTCAAGGGATTCTGCAAGTGTATGAGTGTGTTTCAAAAGGATACGAAGTCAGAAGTCCTCCAGAGATTCTTCAAAGGTGTGAGGTTTTGTGTGTGTCTGTGAAAAAAGGACATGAATTCAGAAGCCCTCCAGAGATTCAGCAAGGGTGCGTGATTGTGTGTGTGTAAAAAGGACAGTAAATCAGAAGACTAATAGAGATTCTGCAATGGTGTGTATGTGCATGTGTAAAAAGGAGAAGTCAGAAGCCCTCCAGAGATTCTGCAAGGGTGCGTGCAAGTATGCATGTGTGCGTGCGAGTGTGTAAAATGACACGAAGTCAGAAGACCTGCAGATATTCTGCAAGGGTGTGTGTGCGTGTGTGTGTACAAAGGACACGAGGTCAGAAGCCCTCCAGGGATTCTGAGAGAGTGTGAGTGTGTGTGTGTGTGTGTGTGTGTGTGTGTGTGTGTGTGTGTAAAATGGACACGAAGTCAGCAGGCCTCCATAGATTCTGCAAGTGTATGAGTGTGTGTGTAAAAAGTACACAAAGTCAGAAGCACTCTAGAGATTCTGCAAGGGTGTGTGTGTGTGTGTGTGTGTGTGTGTGTGTGTGTAAAAAGGACACGAAGTCAGAAGCCTTCTAGAGTTTCTGCAAGAGTGTTTGTGTTTGTAAAAACGACATTAAGTCAGACACCCTCCAGATACTCAGAAAGCGTGTGTGTGTGTGTGTGTGTGTGTGTGTGTGTGTGTGTGTGTGTGTGTGTGTAATAAGGGCACGAAGTCAGAAGCCCTCTAGAGATTCTGCTATGGTGTGTGTGTGTGTTTGTGTAAAAAGAATAAGAAGTCACTAGCCCTCTAGAGATTCTGCAAGGGTCTGAGTGTGTGTGTGTGTGTGTGTGTGTGTGTGTGTGTGTGTGTAAAAAGACACGAAGTCAGAAGCCCTCCAGCGATTCTGCAAGATTGTTTGTGTGTTTGTGTAAAAAGGAAACCAATTCAGGAGCCTTCTAGAAATTCAGCAACGGTGTGTATGTGTGTGTGCCTGTAAAAAGGAGAAGAAGTCAGAAGCTCTCCTAAGATGCTGCAAGGGTATGAGTGTGAGTATGTGTGTGTGTGTTTATAAAGGACACGATACCAGGCGCCCTCTAGAGATTCTTTAAGGTTGTGTGTGGGTGTGAGTGTAAAGGACAAAATCAGAAGTCTTCCAGAGATTAGGAAAGGGTGTGAGTGTTTGTGTGTGTGTGACTAAAAAAATACGAATTCAGAAGACCTCCAGAGATTCTGCAAGGGTGTGTCATAGTGTGTGTGTGTGTGTAAAATGGACACTAAATCAGAAGCGTTCCAGAGATTCTGCAATGGTGTGTATGTGTATGTGTGTGTGTGTGTGTGTGTGTAAAAAGGAGAAGAATCAGAAGCTCTCCAGAGATTGTGCAAGGGTATGTGTGTGAGTACGTGTGTGTGTATAAAAATGAAACGATGTCAGAAGCCCTCTAGAGATTCTGCAAGGGTTTGTGTGTGGGTGTGTGTGTAAAGGACACGAAGTCAGAAGCACTCAAGAGATTCTGCATGTGTGAGTGTGTGTGTGTGTGTGTGTGTGTGTAAAATGGACAAGAAGTCAGCAGGCCTCCATAGATTCTGCAAGTGTATGAGTGTGAGTGTGTGTGTAAAAAGGACACAAAGTTAGAAGCACTCTAGAGACTCTGCAAGGGTCTGTGAGTGTGTGTGTGTTTGTGTGTGTGTGTAAAAATGACACGAAGTCAGAAGCCTTCTAGAGTTTCTGTAAGAGTGTTTGTGTGTTTGTGTTTGTAAAAACGACATTAAGTCAGACACCCTCCAGATACTCAGAAAGGGTGTGTGTGTGTGTGTGTGTGTGTGTGTGTGTGTGTGTGTAAAAAGGACCCGAAGTCAGAAACCCTTTACAGTTTCTGCTAGAGTGTGTGTGTGTTTGTGTTTGTAAAAAGGACATTAAGTCAGACACCCTCCAGAGATTCAGAAAGTGTTTGTGTGTGTGTGTGTGTGTGTGTGTGTAAAAAGGGCACGAAGTCAGAAGCCCTCTAGAGATTCTGCCATGGTGTGTGTGTGTGTTTGTGTAAAAAGAACAAGAAGTCAGAAGCCCTCTAGAGGTTCTGCAAGGGTCTGAGTGTGAGTGTGTGTGTGTGTTTGTAAAAAGACACGAAGTCAGAAGCCCTCCAGCGATTCTGCAAGAATGTTTGTGTGTTTGTGTAAAAGGGAAACCAATTCAGAAGCCTTCTAGAGTTTCAGCAATGGTGTGTATGTGTGTGTGCCTGTAAAAAGGAGAAGAAGTCAGAAGCTCTCCTAAGATGCTGCAAGAGTATGAGTGTGAGTATGTGTGTGTGTGTTTAAAAAGGACACGATACCAGGCGCCCTCTAGAGATTCTTGAAGATTTTGTGTGGGTGTGAGTGTAAAGGACACAAAGTCAGAAGCCCTCCAGATATTAGGAAAGGGTGTGAGTGTTTGTTTGTGTGTGACTAATTAAGACACGAATTCAGAAGCCCTCCAGAGATTCTGCAAGGGTATAAGTGTGAGTATGTGTGTGTGTATAAAAATGACACGATGTCAGAAGCCCTCTAGAGATTCTGCAAGGTTGTGTGTGGGTGTGTGTGTAAAGGACACGAAGTCAGAAGCACTCAAGAGATTCTGCAAATGTATGAGTGTGTGTGTGTGTGTGTGTGTGTGTGTGTAAAAAGAACGAAGTCAGAAGCCCTCCAGAGATTCTACAAGGGTGTGAGTGTTTGTGTGTGTGTGTGTGTAAAAAGGACACGAAGTCAGAAGCCCTCCAGAGATTCTCCAAGGGTGCATATATGTGTCTGTGTGTGTAAAAATGAAACAAAATCAGAAGCCCTCTAGTGATTCTGGAAGGATGTGTGTGTGTGTGTGTGTCCTAAAAAGGACACGAAGTCAGAATCCCTCCAGAGATTCTGTAGGGGCATGAGTGTGTGTGTGTGTGTGTGTGTGTGTGTGTGTGTGTGTGTTTGTGTAAGTAAAACCTACAAAGTCAGAAGCCCTCCAGAGATTTTGCAAGTGTTTTTGTGTGTATGTGTGTGTAAAAAGGACATGAAATCAGACGCCCTACAGAGATTCTGCAAGGGTGCGTGTATGTTTGTGTGTGTAAAAATGACACGAAACTAGAAGCCTTATAGAGATTCTGGAAGTGTGTGTGTATGTGTGTTTGTGTTTGTAAAAAGGACATTAAGTCAGAAACCCTCCAGAGATTCTGAAAGTGTGTATGTGTGTGTGTTTGTGTGTGTGTGGGTGGGTGTGTGTTTAAAAAGTACACGAAGTCAGAAGCCCCCTAGAGATTCTGCCATGGTGTATGTGTGTGTGTGTTTGTGTAAAAAGGACACGAAGTCAGAAGCCCTCTAGAGATTCTGCAAGGGTCTGAGTGTGAGTGTGTGTGTGTGTGTGTGTAAAAAGGACACGAAGTCAGAAGCCCTCCTGAGATTCTGCAAGATTGTGTGTGTGTTTGTGCAAAAAGGAAACCAAATCAGTGGCCTTCTAGAGATTTGCAAGGATGTGTGTGGGTGTGAGTGTAAAGGACACGAATTCAGAAGCTCTCAAGGGATTCTGCAAGTGTATGAGTGTGTTTCAAAAGGATACGAAGTCAGAAGTCCTCCAGAGATTCTTCAAAGGTGTGAGGTTTTGTGTGTGTCTGTGAAAAAAGGACATGAATTCAGAAGCCCTCCAGAGATTCAGCAAGGGTGCGTGATTGTGTGTGTGTAAAAAGGACAGTAAATCAGAAGACTAATAGAGATTCTGCAATGGTGTGTATGTGCATGTGTAAAAAGGAGAAGTCAGAAGCCCTCCAGAGATTCTGCAAGGGTGCGTGCAAGTATGCATGTGTGCGTGCGAGTGTGTAAAATGACACGAAGTCAGAAGACCTGCAGATATTCTGCAAGGGTGTGTGTGCGTGTGTGTGTACAAAGGACACGAGGTCAGAAGCCCTCCAGGGATTCTGAGAGAGTGTGAGTGTGTGTGTGTGTGTGTGTGTGTGTGTGTGTGTAAAATGGACACGAAGTCAGCAGGCCTCCATAGATTCTGCAAGTGTATGAGTGTGTGTGTAAAAAGTACACAAAGTTAGAAGCACTCTAGAGATTCTGCAAGGGTGTGTGTGTGTGTGTGTGTGTGTGTGTGTGTGTGTAAAAAGGACACGAAGTCAGAAGCCTTCTAGAGTTTCTGCAAGAGTGTTTGTGTTTGTAAAAACGACATTAAGTCAGACACCCTCCAGATACTCAGAAAGCGTGTGTGTGTGTGTGTGTGTGTGTGTGTGTGTGTGTGTGTGTGTGTAATAAGGGCACGAAGTCAGAAGCCCTCTAGAGATTCTGCTATGGTGTGTGTGTGTGTTTGTGTAAAAAGAATAAGAAGTCACTAGCCCTCTAGAGATTCTGCAAGGGTCTGAGTGTGTGTGTGTGTGTGTGTGTGTGTGTGTGTGTGTAAAAAGACACGAAGTCAGAAGCCCTCCAGCGATTCTGCAAGATTGTTTGTGTGTTTGTGTAAAAAGGAAACCAATTCAGGAGCCTTCTAGAAATTCAGCAACGGTGTGTATGTGTGTGTGCCTGTAAAAAGGAGAAGAAGTCAGAAGCTCTCCTAAGATGCTGCAAGGGTATGAGTGTGAGTATGTGTGTGTGTGTTTATAAAGGACACGATACCAGGCGCCCTCTA
Organism: Tenrec ecaudatus; assembly: GCF_050624435.1. NCBI lineage: Eukaryota > Metazoa > Chordata > Mammalia > Afrosoricida > Tenrecidae > Tenrec > Tenrec ecaudatus. The sequence goes on along the minus strand of NW_027459418.1, from coordinate 276,356 downwards.
GAGATTCTTTAAGGTTGTGTGTGGGTGTGAGTGTAAAGGACAAAATCAGAAGTCTTCCAGAGATTAGGAAAGGGTGTGAGTGTTTGTGTGTGTGTGACTAAAAAAATACGAATTCAGAAGACCTCCAGAGATTCTGCAAGGGTGTGTCATAGTGTGTGTGTGTGTGTAAAATGGACACTAAATCAGAAGCGTTCCAGAGATTCTGCAATGGTGTGTATGTGTATGTGTGTGTGTGTGTGTGTGTGTGTAAAAAGGAGAAGAATCAGAAGCTCTCCAGAGATTGTGCAAGGGTATGTGTGTGAGTACGTGTGTGTGTATAAAAATGAAACGATGTCAGAAGCCCTCTAGAGATTCTGCAAGGGTTTGTGTGTGGGTGTGTGTGTAAAGGACACGAAGTCAGAAGCACTCAAGAGATTCTGCATGTGTGAGTGTGTGTGTGTGTGTGTGTGTGTAAAATGGACAAGAAGTCAGCAGGCCTCCATAGATTCTGCAAGTGTATGAGTGTGAGTGTGTGTGTAAAAAGGACACAAAGTTAGAAGCACTCTAGAGACTCTGCAAGGGTCTGTGAGTGTGTGTGTGTTTGTGTGTGTGTGTAAAAATGACACGAAGTCAGAAGCCTTCTAGAGTTTCTGTAAGAGTGTTTGTGTGTTTGTGTTTGTAAAAACGACATTAAGTCAGACACCCTCCAGATACTCAGAAAGGGTGTGTGTGTGTGTGTGTGTGTGTGTGTGTGTGTGTGTGTGTGTGTAAAAAGGACCCGAAGTCAGAAACCCTTTACAGTTTCTGCTAGAGTGTGTGTGTGTTTGTGTTTGTAAAAAGGACATTAAGTCAGACACCCTCCAGAGATTCAGAAAGTGTTTGTGTGTGTGTGTGTGTGTGTGTGTGTAAAAAGGGCACGAAGTCAGAAGCCCTCTAGAGATTCTGCCATGGTGTGTGTGTGTGTTTGTGTAAAAAGAACAAGAAGTCAGAAGCCCTCTAGAGGTTCTGCAAGGGTCTGAGTGTGAGTGTGTGTGTGTGTTTGTAAAAAGACACGAAGTCAGAAGCCCTCCAGCGATTCTGCAAGAATGTTTGTGTGTTTGTGTAAAAGGGAAACCAATTCAGAAGCCTTCTAGAGTTTCAGCAATGGTGTGTATGTGTGTGTGCCTGTAAAAAGGAGAAGAAGTCAGAAGCTCTCCTAAGATGCTGCAAGAGTATGAGTGTGAGTATGTGTGTGTGTGTTTAAAAAGGACACGATACCAGGCGCCCTCTAGAGATTCTTGAAGATTTTGTGTGGGTGTGAGTGTAAAGGACACAAAGTCAGAAGCCCTCCAGATATTAGGAAAGGGTGTGAGTGTTTGTTTGTGTGTGACTAATTAAGACACGAATTCAGAAGCCCTCCAGAGATTCTGCAAGGGTATAAGTGTGAGTATGTGTGTGTGTATAAAAATGACACGATGTCAGAAGCCCTCTAGAGATTCTGCAAGGTTGTGTGTGGGTGTGTGTGTAAAGGACACGAAGTCAGAAGCACTCAAGAGATTCTGCAAATGTATGAGTGTGTGTGTGTGTGTGTGTGTGTAAAAAGAACGAAGTCAGAAGCCCTCCAGAGATTCTACAAGGGTGTGAGTGTTTGTGTGTGTGTGTGTGTAAAAAGGACACGAAGTCAGAAGCCCTCCAGAGATTCTCCAAGGGTGCATATATGTGTCTGTGTGTGTAAAAATGAAACAAAATCAGAAGCCCTCTAGTGATTCTGGAAGGATGTGTGTGTGTGTGTGTGTCCTAAAAAGGACACGAAGTCAGAAGCCCTCCAGAGATTCTGTAGGGGCATGAGTGTGTGTGTGTGTGTGTGTGTGTGTGTGTGTTTGTGTAAGTAAAACCTACAAAGTCAGAAGCCCTCCAGAGATTTTGCAAGTGTTTTTGTGTGTATGTGTGTGTAAAAAGGACATGAAATCAGACGCCCTACAGAGATTCTGCAAGGGTGCGTGTATGTTTGTGTGTGTAAAAATGACACGAAACTAGAAGCCTTATAGAGATTCTGGAAGTGTGTGTGTATGTGTGTTTGTGTTTGTAAAAAGGACATTAAGTCAGAAACCCTCCAGAGATTCTGAAAGTGTGTATGTGTGTGTGTTTGTGTGTGTGTGGGTGGGTGTGTGTTTAAAAAGTACACGAAGTCAGAAGCCCCCTAGAGATTCTGCCATGGTGTATGTGTGTGTGTGTTTGTGTAAAAAGGACAAGAAGTCAGAAGCCCTCTAGAGATTCTGCAAGGGTCTGAGTGTGAGTGTGTGTGTGTGTGTGTGTAAAAAGGACACGAAGTCAGAAGCCCTCCTGAGATTCTGCAAGATTGTGTGTGTGTTTGTGCAAAAAGGAAACCAAATCAGTGGCCTTCTAGAGATTTGCAAGGATGTGTGTGGGTGTGAGTGTAAAGGACACGAATTCAGAAGCTCTCAAGGGATTCTGCAAGTGTATGAGTGTGTTTCAAAAGGATACGAAGTCAGAAGTCCTCCAGAGATTCTTCAAAGGTGTGAGGCTTTGTGTGTGTCTGTGAAAAAAGGACATGAATTCAGAAGCCCTCCAGAGATTCAGCAAGGGTGCGTGATTGTGTGTGTGTAAAAAGGACAGTAAATCAGTAGACTACTAGAGATTCTGCAATGTTGTGTATGTGCATGTGTAAAAAGGAGAAGTCAGAAGCCCTCCAGAGATTCTGCAAGGGTGCGTGCAAGTATGCATGTGTGCGTGCGAGTGTGTAAAATGACACGAAGTCAGAAGACCTGCAGATATTCTGCAAGGGTGTGTGTGCGTGTGTGTGTACAAAGGACACGAGGTCAGAAGCCCTCCAGGGATTCTGAGAGAGTGTGAGTGTGTGTGTGTGTGTGTGTGTGTAAAATGGACACGAAGTCAGCAGGCCTCCATAGATTCTGCAAGTGTATGAGTGTGTGTGTAAAAAGGACACAAAGTTAGAAGCACTCTAGAGAATCTGCAAGGGTGTGTGTGTGTGTGTGTGTGTGTGTGTGTGTAAAAAGGACACGAAGTCAGAAGCCTTCTAGAGTTTCTGCAAGAGTGTTTGTGTTTGTAAAAACGACATTAAATCAGACACCCTCCAGATACTCAGAAAGGGTGTGTGTGTGTGTGTGTGTGTGTGTGTGTGTAATAAGGGCACGAAGTCAGAAGCCCTCTAGAGATTCTGCTATGGTGTGTGTGTGTGTTTGTGTAAAAAGAATAAGAAGTCAGTAGCCCTCTAGAGATTCTGCAAGGGTCTGAGTGTGTGTGTGTGTGTGTGTGTGTAAAAAGACACGAAGTCAGAAGCCCTCCAGCGATTCTGCAAGATTGTTTGTGTGTTTGTGTAAAAAGGAAACCAATTCAGGAGCCTTCTAGAAATTCAGCAACGGTGTGTATGTGTGTGTGCCTGTAAAAAGGAGAAGAAGTCAGAAGCTCTCCTAAGATGCTGCAAGGGTATGAGTGTGAGTATGTGTGTGTGTGTTTAAAAAGGACACGATACCAGGCGCCCTCTAGAGATTCTTTAAGGTTGTGTGTGGGTGTGAGTGTAAAGGACAAAATCAGAAGTCTTCCAGAGATTAGGAAAGGGTGTGAGTGTTTGTGTGTGTGTGACTAAAAAAATACGAATTCAGAAGACCTCCAGAGATTCTGCAAGGGTGTGTCATAGTGTGTGTGTGTGTGTGTGTGTAAAATGGACACTAAATCAGAAGCGTTCCAGAGATTCTGCAATGGTGTGTATGTGTATGTGTGTGTGTGTGTGTGTGTGTGTGTGTGTAAAAAGGAGAAGAATCAGAAGCCCTCCAGAGATTGTGCAAGGGTATGTGTGTGAGTACGTGTGTGTGTATAAAAATGAAACGATGTCAGAAGCCCTCTAGAGATTCTGCAAGGGTTTGTGTGTGGGTGTGTGTGTAAAGGACACGAAGTCAGAAGCACTCAAGAGATTCTGCATGTGTGAGTGTGTGTGTGTGTGTGTGTGTGTAAAATGGACAAGAAGTCAGCAGGCCTCCATAGATTCTGCAAGTGTATGAGTGTGAGTGTGTGTGTAAAAAGGACACAAAGTTAGAAGCACTCTAGAGCCTCAGCAAGGGTCTGTGAGTGTGTGTGTGTTTGTGTGTGTGTGTAAAAATGACACGAAGTCAGAAGCCTTCTAGAGTTTCTGTAAGAGTGTTTGTGTGTTTGTGTTTGTAAAAACGACATTAAGTCAGACACCCTCCAGATACTCAGAAAGGGTGTGTGTGTGTGTGTGTGTGTGTGTGTGTGTGTGTGTGTGTGTAAAAAGGACCCAAAGTTAGAAACCCTTTACAGTTTCTGCAAGAGTGTGTGTGTGTTTGTGTTTGTAAAAAGGACATTAAGTCAGACACCCTCCAGAGATTCAGAAAGTGTGTGTGTGTGTGTGTGTGTGTGTGTGTGTGTGTGTAAAAAGGGCACGAAGTCAGAAGCCCTCTAGAGATTCTGCTATGGTGTGTGTGTGTGTTTGTGTAAAAAGAACAAGAAGTCAGAAGCCCTCTAGAGGTTCTGCAAGGGTCTGAGTGTGAGTGTGTGTGTGTGTTTGTAAAAAGACACGAAGTCAGAAGCCCTCCAGCGATTCTGCAAGAATGTTTGTGTGTTTGTGTAAAAAGGAAACCAATTCAGAAGCCTTCTAGAGTTTCAGCAATGGTGTGTATGTGTGTGTGCCTGTAAAAAGGAGAAGAAGTCAGAAGCTCTCCTAAGATGCTGCAAGGGTATGAGTGTGAGTATGTGTGTGTGTGTTTAAAAAGGACACGATACCAGGCGCCCTCTAGAGATTCTTGAAGATTTTGTGTGGGTGTGAGTGTAAAGGACACAAAGTCAGAAGCCCTCCAGATATTAGGAAAGGGTGTGAGTGTTTGTTTGTGTGTGACTAATTAAGACACGAATTCAGAAGCCCTCCAGAGATTCTGCAAGGGTATAAGTGTGAGTATGTGTGTGTGTATAAAAATGACACGATGTCAGAAGCCCTCTAGAGATTCTGCAAGGTTGTGTGTGGGTGTGTGTGTAAAGGACACGAAGTCAGAAGCACTCAAGAGATTCTGCAAATGTATGAGTGTGTGTGTGTGTGTGTGTGTGTGTAAAAAGGACACGAAGTCAGAAGCCCTCTAGAGGTTCTGCAAGGGTCTGAGTGTGAGTGTGTGTGTGTGTTTGTTAAAAGACACGAAGTCAGAAGCCCTCCAGCGATTCTGCATTCTGCATCATTGCATGTAACTGCGTAAGTTGGAAAGGAACTTATGGGCTAGTGTTGGACTTATGGACTTGAGTTGGACTGGCCTGGGATATTTCCTTGAAATAGAAATACTATAATGACTTCTTGATAGAAAACAATTTATTGCACATATATGAGTGGCACTTGATTTGTGTCTCTAGACAGCCTGGCTTACATCCAGTTCACTGCCATCAAGTTGATTCCAACCCTTAGCAACTCTATAGGACAGGGGAGAGATATCCCTGTGGGTTTCCAATACTGGAACTTTGTATGGGAGCAGAACTGCTGATCTTGTGTTGAGCAACCCAACTGGGTTGGTTCTGACGCATTATGTTTGTAACCACTATACCACTAGGGCTCAGCTGTGCCTTATTCCTCAAAGTGACATCTTTTAACACTGGAAATTGGTCTTCAGCAAGATCTACCAGTGTACTCGGTCATATGACTTATTTTCTTTTTACACTGTTTTGATTGTGATGTGAGGGAAAATCTACAGAGTAAATTGATTTTCCTTCCAATTCTTGCAATGTTTTATGATATTGATTGCAATAACTACAACGCAATACTACTTTTCCTATTCCCTCACTTTGTTTGCCGTTTCCATTGGTCTTTCGTTCCCATTCCTTCCTGCCTTCTGAGTAACTCCCTGACAAATGCTGGACTCTGAATTGTACATCGTTGACAGTATAGGTCTCCTATTTGGGGGCTGAAAGTTGAGCCATGGAGGTGAGGTCAGGTGTCAAATGGGAATTCCACTAGTGCCTATCATATCCTAAGGTTAGTCTTCTTATTTTGAGTTCTACATTTCCCCCAGTTGATCCAGGGCCTACTACTGTGAGCACTTTCAGAGCAATCTGCAGTGAGAACCCTATGGTATCTTGGTCTTCTGGACTGAGCGCTGTGGAGCCTGGGCTTCATGTGGTCAGTGAATCCCTTTCATCTTCTTTTGATGCTATCTGTGTAATTCTGTATTTTGAATTTCTCTTCAATTTTTTCAGCTAGTGAAATGCACATGTTTTTCATTTTTGCTGTTCTCATTCCAGGTCTTTGCATCTTTTAATATAATTCTTTATTCCATCTATTTTAATTCCCCTTTGAAATTTTGTGTTCAGCTTCTTTATTCAGCGTCTTTACTTCATCAATTATTTCTATATTTCTCTCTCTTTTTCGTACTTCATCATTTCTTTCATTGGCTTCAGCTACTCCACATTCAAGGTGACATCCATTTTGTCTTTTCTTTAGTTTCTATCTTTTTAATTATCTTTGAATTTCTTTATTTATGATGTTCTTGATATTATTGCAGAACTCGTATCATCTCAGGTGATTTGTGTTCAATGTGTCAACTTTCTTCTTGAAGTATCCTCTAATTTAGATGAGATATACTCAAATTCATACTTTGACTCTTGGGGACTTGTTTTAATTTTATTTGAATTCGAGTTCAATTTGCCATTGATGGCTTGTTCCACAGTTGGTCTCCAGTCTCTTGACTGATGATATTGAACTTCTTTATACCGTAAATACTTGAGTATAAGCCGAGTTTTTTTCAGCACATTTTTTATGCTGAAAAAGCACCCCAGATTTGGGGGGTAAAATTAGTTGCCTTGGGTTATACTCGAGTATATATAGTAGTTTATTTCAACAGATGTAGTTGATTTAATTCCTGTGTATTTCTATCCAATATACATGATCCATGTCTATGGTTACTGTTTACATCACTGAAAAATAAATGTTCAATCAATAAGCCATCCTTATTGGAAAATTCTATCATGAGATCTCCCATGTGGCTTCCATCCCCATGGCCATATTTTCTAACTAGTGATCCTCCTCCTTAGTTTCCAGTTTTTGCATTCAAGTCATCAGTAATCTTGATTGCATGTTTCATCAATTTCAGACTGAAAAGGTTGGTAAAAATCCTCAATGGCTTTATTGTTAGCATTAGTGGTTGGTGTGTCAATTTGAATAATAACTTTATTAATTATTCATCCTTGTAGGTATAATATATCCTACACCTAACAATGGTGAACATTGGAATCAATGTTGAAACATTCTCTTTTTTAACATGAAAGTCATCCATTCCTTTCAAATTTGTTACTCTGGTATGTAAACCATATTATTATGACATTCAAAATGGCCAATACCAGTCTATTTCAGTTCAATAACACCTAGAGTGTTTGATCTTTATGTGTTCCATTTTTTCATGGCTTCCAATTTTTCTAGATCCATATTTCATGCATCCCATCTTCTTGTTAGTGGTTATTGCAGTACTGCTGTTTCTTCTCATTTTGAGTCATTGCCACATCAACAAATATAGGTCCTGAAAACTTTATATCACTAAGGTCAACTCTACTTTGAGGAGACAGCTCTTCCCCAATTATATTTTGAGTGTCCTCCAACTTGAGGGGTTCATCATCCTGCACTATATGAAAAAATATTCCACTGCTATCAATGTGCTCCACAAACACCACTATTTTTTTTCAGATGTAGATTGGCAGGTTATTCTTTCTAGTCTATTTAGCTTGTAAGCTTTTCTGAAAATTTTCCACCACGGGTAACTATGCTTGTGTTTGAAATACCAGTGGTATATCTCACAGGATCATGGTGACTTTCAAGTTATGATAGTGCAAGAACCTGACAGTCTGACAACTTGGCATGCTAGCCTAATTCAGAATGGCCAACACATCTCTCTTCTTGCTTTCTCTAGTTTCTGTAGACCACTGTACCTGAGCATACATGGCTTAGGAGGTTGTGGAGTTAATTCTTGCTTCCTGGAGTAACCCTTAACCAATGACCGATAGGAGTTGTTGGACAAATAGCTACACTCCCTTACATTCTGGGCAGAATAACTAGTGGATTTTCTACAGTGTCTCCAGTAAGATTAACCTCCAGTTGCCCACAATTTTAAATTGTTTGATAATGTACTTTTCATTGGCTGCCTTCTTTCCCTTGTCTATTTCTAATTTCCTTATTGATATCTCCCCCCAAAATGGCTTAATTAAAACCTTTGTCTCAGAATCTAATCCTATGGGGAACCCAAACTCAATCATACAAGACATTTGTCAAATCATGGACTTAGTGGTTATATCTATTATATGTGTAGGTCATGGAAGAGAACAATTCATACCATCACTTTGAATAGTCATTCAGAGTGCCAACTGGGTCCCCAGCATAGATCCTGGACATCAAAACTCACTGTTTCCTGTATCATAACACTTCCTTTTAGACTTCTGTCATTCAAAAAACTCAACAACTAGCTTGCTGTCTCACTTCAAATTTTGTAGTGGGCAAATATGGCTATGTTTTCATTGTGTGTTTAGCACTGGACAAATCAGCGTTGACCAGGAAGGTGAAGTCATGTGGGAAAAAAAAAAAAAAAAAAACACTAGCAGCTGTGTGTTGTGGAAGAAAACCCTGTGGATGAAGTGCAATTTTTAGGGAACAGAGACCAGCAAGAGAAACCAATAAATGTCCACTGTTCTGATGTTAAGGAGAACCCTGGTGAGGCAGTAATTAAGCACTTAAGGGCTAATCAATCAGCAGTTCAAACCCACCATCTTCCCCAAGGAAGAGTTACGATGTGGCAGTCTGACCCCCTTAAGATTTACATTTGTTACCACTACCAACTGATCTGAGAGGGATAGCATTAGGGAATCCTGGATAGCATTCTTAACGAGCTCTAATGGAAGAGTGGACTCCTCATTGAGCTCCTAACCACAAAGTAAATGGTTCTAACCTATCAGTCGGTCCATGTGAGAAATATGAGTTTGTCTGCTCTGGTAAAGATTTAAGCCTTGGAAAATGAAAGGGTGAAGTTCTATTCTATCTTGTAGGGTCTCTATGAGTCAGCTTCAACACAATGATAATGAGTTTGCTTTGGAATTTTGGGATAGAATAGGAGAAATATGTGCAACAAAGTTTAAACTTATTTTAAAAGTTCAGGGGTATTGCTCAGAGAGAGATTCTTGGAACCCACAAGACTGTTGTCCTTAGGCACCTTCAGATCTGGAACTGAACTCACTCCCTTGGCTCAATCTTCAGCCAAACAATAGGTAGATCTATAAGGTAAAAAGTAACACTAATCAACTATTTGAATCAAAAGGATATAATTTATTCAAAGATCAAGTTCAGAAGGGTCAGGAAAGAAGGGGGAATGGAAACAGGAAATACAAGGAGGAAGTGCGATAAGTGATATTACGTTGAGCAGATTGCAGTCAATATCATGAAGCAAAATATGTGTGAACTGTCAAATGGAAAACAGATGTATTCTGTAAACCTTCACCCAACTCACAATAAAGAGATTTTTTTTCAGCCTTGGAAACCTATGAGGCAATACTATTCTGTCCTATAGGGTACCCATGAGTTGAAATCAACTCAGTGGCAATGGGATATTGATGCTGATGCTTTCTGCCAATTCTAAAAAATAGGGTTATTAGCAATTATTGTGGAAATAGCATGAATGAGACTATATAAATGGGGTTGGTTACAGATAAATTCTTTTAAATGTTAAAGGATAAGTGATTCAGGATGGACTTACCCAAAAAGAGAAAATTATTGCAAGATTTTGTTCCAGGGATAAAATAAAAATAGGCTTCCTTTGGGTAAGACTTAAGCCTATAGATATGGAATTTAAGGAACTGGTATTCCATGATGGTCACCTTCCAGACACAATCACTCAAGACAAAAAGTGGGTGTATAAATAAATGAGGTGAAGAAAGCTTATGGAGCCTAGCTATCAAAAGATAAAGAGTCTAGGGTTTTAAAGACTAGAAGGTTTACATGTGGCCATCTAACTCAGAAGCAATAAAGCGCACATGAAAGAAGCACACCAGCCTGTGTGATCACAAGATGTAGAAGGGATCAGGTATCAGGCATCAAAGAACAAAAAAATCATATCATTGTGAATGAGGGCGGGTACAGTTAGGAGATCCAAGATCTATCTGTAGGCAACTGGACAACCCCTTACAGAAGGGTCGCTGGGAGGAGATGAGCCAGTCAGGATGCAGTGTAGCAACGATGAAACATATAACTTTCCTCTCGTTCCTAAATGCTACCGCGCCCACTATCATGATCCCAATTCTACCTTACAAACCTGGCTAGACCAGAGAATATACACTGGTCCATATAGGAACTGGAAACACAGGGAAACCAGGACAGATGACCCCTTCAGGACCAGTGCTGAGAGTAGCAATAACAGGAGGGTGGAGGAAAGGTGGGGTAGAAAAAGGGATCTGATTACAAGGATCTACATATAACCTCCTCCATGAGGGAGGGACAACAAAAAAGTGGGTGAAGGTAGATGTCGGACAGTGTAAGATAGGACAGAATAATAATTTATAAATTATCAAGGGTCCATGAGGGAGGGGGAGGGGGTAGGATGGGAAATGAGGAGCTAATACCAAGGGCTCAAGTAGAAAGCAAATGTTTTGAGAATGATGATGGCAACAAATGTACACAGTGGATGTATGTATAGATTGTGATAAGAGTTGTAGGAGCCCCCAATAAAATGATTCTTTTTAAAAACCTCAAAGAGCAAAACACACTATGGTTTACTGTACATCAATGATACTTAAATAAAACTACATAAAAGAGCAGAAAAAGAAATGGAATTTAAGGTCAAGAAAGTATTCCCTTTGAAGACCATATTGCAAATATATATTTAGGCAGGCAATTAGATAAAGACATTTTAAGTCTTGGCTTCTATACCTGCCATCTGTCTGTTATGAAAAGTATAATTAGCAACTAGAATCTCTCATACAAAATCAACTCAATATGGTCTTTCTGGTCTGACCTCCGTGGTGTTCTACTCTGCTTTGATGGAGCTCATCATATCATGGCTCTATAACAAGATTGAGGAGTTATTTACATTCTTATGTGGAAGGTAAGTCTGTTTGGCCATTCTGTTAGACTAGTTCATTTTCTTTCCTACCATCCCATCTGCCATTTTAATTCAAAACAAGGAGAAAGCATGTATGTGCCTTTTGAGGAAGGAGAAGATTTTGGTGTGGAAGAAATTCTCTTCTAGACTGCAAGGTAAGTATTTACCCCCTCTAGCCCTGTTGGAGGAGGGGAAAAGGAAGAGAGACAAGGCAAAGAGAACAACCTAGTTAGCTTCATGCCTCCTTACTTTACCTGGGGATTGAGGGGAATATCAGTGACTATGGACTTGTTGTGCTCCCCATTTGGAAGCATGAAGAATAGAGGCTGCCAGGCAGAGCAGCCCTATGGGAAGTCACTGAAGACAAACGTATAGAGAGTGCCATCAAGTCTACTGTGATCCATGGAGACCTTATATGTAATGGAATGGAGTGCTGTCTGATCTTGCACCATTGTCACACATTCCTGAATGTTGAAGTCCATTGTTGCAGCGATTAGGTCAATCTGCCTCAACAAGGATCTTCCCTGTCCCTCTATTTCATCAAATATGATGTCTTCCTCTAGGAATTGTCCACTGATACTGTGTCCAAAACACATTAGTCAGTCAGTGTTCTCTTGTGATCCATAAGGTTTTCTTTCAGTAATATTTGGAAGTGGACTGGCAGGCCCCTCTTCCTTGTCTGTCTTAGTCTAGAAGCTTCACTGAAACCTGTCCACCATGGGCAGTCCTGCTGGTATTTGAAATTCTTGGAACAGAGCTTCCAGCATCATAACAATACACAAACCATTATAGTACAACCAACTGACAGATGAGTGGAGGATATCTATCTATCTATCTATCTATCTATCTATCTATCTATCTATCTACCTATCTACCTATCTACCTATCTACATATATATATATATATATATATATATATATATATATATATATATATATATATATATAGAGAGAGAGAGAGAGAGAGAGAGAGAGAGAGAGAGAGAGTAAAACTGGCAATGCAGTCTGATTAGGCAGTATTCTGATGATCTGCTGCTAACAGAAAGTATCCCCACAAATAACATCTTAAAGTAATGATAATATCAATTTTGTTCACAAATCTGCAATCTGGGCAGAGCTCAGTGAGGACACTAGTTTTGGCTTCATCAATCATTAGCTGGGGTAGCTCAAAGGACAGAGGCTGCAGCTCTCTTAAGACTCACTCCCTCACACGACTGATACTTCTTTTGGTTGGAGCTCAAGAAGAACCCTATATGTGACATTTTCATTTGGCTTGGTCTTCCTTGCAATATCCTGACAGGGTCCCAATGGTGAACAACCCAATACGACCAGGTTGAAGTCACAGAGCAACACTTCTGCCATAGTCAAAGGCCTGCCAAGATGCAAGGAAGAGGGAAAGCAGGCCCTGTTTCTGGAAAAATGAACACAAACTCATCTTGTAACAAGAGAATGTGCGATGTGCAACATTAGGACAGTCATCTTTGAAGGACACAACCTGCCACGAGCCAAGATACAGAGACAGATTTCTACGAAAGCGAAAGGGCAGGACTTAGACTTAAAGATAAAGCCACGGACTTCATAGGACAAGAGCAATAGGGAGACAAGCAAAGGAAAGCTCTAGGACGCAAGCCTAACATGGCTAAAGATAGGGACAATGTCAGGACTGAACTGGAAGCAAGCAGACACCTGTGCAAGGCAGAACCCGTGAAGTTGTGAGTGCCTTCAAGGCTAAGTCAAAGTACCTTGGGGCGTGAGAAGGGAAGGAGCAGGAGAAGGAATTAATGGGTAGGTTTATGGAATTTGTAAGTCTGGGGCCAGAGCATCAGGAATAGCTGGGTTCTGGCACTCAGTTGATACCATCAGAGTTTGAACCTTTTCCTTTCAGTGCTGTTTCCTTTTGAGTTTCACGCAGGTTTCCTGATGACAGCTGTAGTTTTATCTAGAAGCTCAGGAATTCTATTAGAGAGAGGCTCTTTCCTTTCTAATCATTGGTGGTACTATCAGGTAAGCATTGGATTGCTAACTGCAAGGTTGGCAGTGCTACCCTACCAGCTACCTCATAGGGAAAAAGATGGAACTTTCTGCTCACATAAATATTTACAGTCTGAGAAACCCCATAGGGGCCTTCTATGATTCAAAATGGACTCATTAGCAATGGGGTAATTGTTTCTGGGGCATTTTTTAGGGTTAGATATCATTAACCTAGCATGAGTCACATACTGAGTCTGACCCAGTCCCTTTGGACAGAGGAAAGTCATGCCCTGACTAGCCAGGCCTGGAGCTGGCAGATTGGGTCAATGCCAGCAGAAGCATGGAGATGGAGCATGGTGGAAGAGTGATCCCAAAGATACAAGCCATGTGCTGTGAGTGGAAGAAGGGCAAATGAATGCTGCATTAATTAACCAGTCATTGACAAAATGAGGTTGCATAACAAATGGCTCCAAAACCCAGCAGTTCAACAAACAGCCCAACCCCTTCCCTCCCACACACACAGTTCTTAAAATTCAGGATCAGGGAGATTAACTGGAACTTTGAACTTGGCACTTCAGGGCTTGGAAGAGGTGACAGTGCATGTAAAGGCCTTGGGGCAGGAGAGATCTTGGTGTGACTGAAAGCCCAGAAGAAGACTAATTTGGGGGAGGTGAGATAATAGGAATGGAGGTTTCAGTGAGCATTTCCTTGAGAGCCTTCAAGCAAAAGCGATTTTTCTATATTCATGTTTTAGAAGTAGATCTCCACCCATTGGGTAAAGCTTTGGGTATTGGATTGGTGTCGGTATGCAGGGAAAAAATAAATGGGCTTGTTATGGATTAGGAGCCTGTGGTAGTCACCTAATCTTGTGTCAAGTTAAGGATTAGGAGTGTAGGCGTGGAGTCTAGGCTGCCAATCTGGAGATAGTCAGTGAGATTTTTATGTGGGCATAGCCTTCTCCTGAGAACTCTGAGAAATCTGGTACTTCCTCCTTGGAGATGGAAGACACCTCTCTCTCTCTCTCTCTCTCTCTCTCTCTCTCTCTCTCTCTCTCTCTCTCTCTCTCTATCTCTCTCTCTCTCTCTCTGCTACTCCTTGGGAGACATTGCAGAAGGCAAGCCAAATGGATGTGACCAGACCTCTGAAGCCAAAGAAGCCTCAGAGAGATCGCTGCCAGCATTGAGATTCTTACAATGCCACTGGATCCACAAGACTTTCCACCCATTGGCCTGTGATTATCCTGCATTCAGCATCACTGCACATGTTTTATGGGTCTGAAATGGAATTTATAGATTGGTATCAGACATATGGGCTAATATCAGACTTATAGATTTGATCTGCACTGGGCTGGGATGTTTGCTTAATGTACAATTACTGTTTGATATAAAACTCTCTCTCTGGATTTATAAGGTAGAATTAGACCAGAACATGTACTCTGGTACAGACAGGAGCTGGAAACACAGGGAATCCACGACAGATGATCCCTTCAGGACCAGTGATGAGAGTGGCAATACCAGGAGGGTGGAGGGAAGGTGGGGTAGAAAGAGTGAACCGATTACAAGGATTACATAAAACCTCTGCCCTGGGGGATGGACAACAGGAAAGTGGTGGAAGTGAGATGTTTGACGTGTAAGATATGACAAAATAATTTATATATTATCAAGGATTTATGAGGGAAGGGGTGGAGGATGGAAGTGGGGAAATGAGGAGCTGATACTAAGGGATCAAGTAGAAAGCAAATGTTTTGAGAAGGATGAGGGCAACACATGTACAAATGTACTTGACATACAATGGGTGGATGGATGGATGGATGGATGGATGGATGGATGGATGGATGGAATGACTGTGATAAGAGTTGTATGAGCCCCCAATAAAATTATCAAGGGTTCATAAGGAGTGGGGAGGGAGGAGAAAAATGAGGAGCAGGTGCCAGGGGCTTATGTGGAGAGCAAATGTTTTGACAATGATGAGGGCAATGAATGTATAAATGTGCTTTATAATGGATGGATGGATGGATTGTGATAAGAGTTGTATGAATCCCTAATATAATGATTAAATAATAGGGAAATGATTTTTAAAAACCACCAACTCTCTCTCATACACATGAGTCTCCCTCAATTTTCCTCTAGCATACCCAGACTAATACACAGTTCGCCCCTGTCCTATAGGGCCGCTATGAGTTGGCATGGACTTGAGGGCAGTGGGTTTGTTAGGGCTTTGGAGTTCAGCAGGCCTTTGTTGGTGTGTTTGAGTCTATTTTTGTAGCTGTTGTGTGCAGGTCAGTGGCTCATCTTCCAGCACTCTATAGGACCATATTTTGTTGTGACCCATAAGGCTTTCATTTGTTAATATTTGGAAGTAGATTACCAGGTCTTTCTTCCTAGTCTGCCTTAGGCTAGAGCAGTGGTTCTCAATCTGTGGGTTGTGACCCCTTTTGGGGTCCAGCGACCTTTTAACACGAGTCACCCGATTTATGGCAGTAGCAAAATTACAGGGGTGGTATTTCTCTCTCTTTGGCCACCCATGAACTGATAGGCAGGCAGCGGTCACAAAGGGTCTTAAGCCAGCTCTCCCGCTCCTGAGTCGTCCTGCAAAGTGGGATAAAGATGACGGGGATGGGGAGGGAAGGGGAGGGATGGCCTCCACTTTGGTGGCTTTAGGAACTTGGACTGGTTGTCTTTCCTGGTCATGCCATATTTCCTGAAATCTTGGGGAAAAGAACCCATTCTGTTGGGGGAGGGAGTAAGTCTTTTATGTATGCTGGCTTACTAGTGGCCCTGTAAAGTCACACATCAATTTTATCTAACCCTAACCCTAACCCTAACCCTAACCCTAACCCTAACCCTAACCCTAACCCTAACCCTTACCCTTACCCTTACCCTTACCCTTACCCTTACCCTTACCCCGATAGCAGAAGACCCCACCAGTAAGCCAGCCTGTGGTGGTGGTGGTGAGCCATTTATTAGTATATAATGTCTGGCTCTACATTTTGCCAGACCTGTTAGATTGACTAAGGGCCCTTGTGGCATAGTGGTTACAAGTTGAGCTCACATCCCAAAGGCCAGTAATTTGATACCACCATCAGCCCTGTGGCAGAAAGATGGAGCTTTCTGCTTCCATGGAGTTAGTCTTGGAGAGTCACAGGGACAGAGCTACCCTGTACCGTAGGATCCTGTTCAACAGGGTCCCTCACTATGAGCTAGTATTGACTTGATGGCCATGAGTTTAAGGGCCATTTTGGCTTCCTTTTCAAAGGACCCTCATTTAGTGAACTGACTCTTTCTGGTCAATCCTTTCCTCTGACTGTGGTCTGAATGTAGCACCTCACCTGGGGAGTGAAGAGGTCTGAAGCTTGGAGCTGCCTCCCAATGAAAGAAAGTAAACCATGATAGTTCATAAAGGCACTTGTGCAAATTGTTAACCACCAACCTTGGCTTAATTCATTTTTTATTTGGATAGAAAGTACTCTAATTATGTTGATGACAAATAAACCAAACATATATATGTGGATACATACATACACACACACACACAAGACGGATGTTTAGGGGCATCTACCCAGCTTTGTCAGAGAGATTTGTCCCAGGTCTGGGCATAGGAGTCAGTCTTCTTGCATTTCAGTGTCTGGCTCTGTAACTGACCTTAAGCCACATGACCTTGATGAGATTGCTTAACATCACTGAGCCATTTTGGCAACACCGTGTATCAGGGTTGAGAAGTGTCACTGGGTAAGCCCTGATACATGATGGGGGAGGGAATAAGCCAAAATAAAGCATACAAGGGTAATGACCATGGCATTCTCTCCAGTGTGGGCCTCAGAGCAGCTCTGGTTCTAGAAAATCCCACAGAAATAATTTTACCAACCTGGGCCTTCAGCCCTCACACCAAACTTAACACGTTTCTAATCCACACGATGTTTACAACTTTGGGTTCTCATCCCTCTACTTCTTCCAAGAGACCAAGGAGAATGGAGTGTTTGAGCAATATCCAGGCCGCATGACCATCTTTCTCAGTTCTTAACTCACCTTTTCCTCTCTCAAGCACAACTTTAATGTTTCCATGAGTGTCCGTGGCTATGATAAAGAATATGTGTTATGGGAGGTAATCAGGGCCTGCGTCTTCCATAAAACAGTTGCCAAAGACTCTTTACAGATAGGTAATGGTAGGCCCATATGTTTTACTGACCTATTGCTGCTTAGTGACTTTCAATCCCACTCGGTGTATTATTTGCTCATAATTTTGTAATTTGAGGAAGGTTTGGCTGGGGCAGCACATCTCCACTCCACGTGGCATTGGCCAAACCAGCTCAAGCAGCGAGACCTGGCAAGATGGGTTTGCTTTGGTTCATAGGTCTAGGGCCTGGGTTCTTGCTGTTGCATTGGCTCCCCAATTTCCCTCCATGTGATCGTATCATGTGCTTGCCTTTAGCTTCCTCACATCAGGGTGATTTTCAAGATAGATTTTTCTGTCAGGATAGTTGGGCTGTAGGCCCATTGACAAAATCCCTTAAAGGGATTAAATTGAATGCACAATTTAATGCATGACTGCCAAATATCCCCCAGAGCACACAAGTTGAAACCACAAGACTTCTCCCAAAGAGAGGTTCCTTGTAGCTTTTGATTGTCATCTAAGTCCCTTTTCCTTTTCCACAATAATGTCTGGGTTGCTTTATCAATCATCTTCTTTCTTTTTATGTAGCACTATCTCTGGCTGTTTAGTCCAAGCCAATGCAGTTCCTTCCCAAAGTTACTGGGTTTCCCTTGCACTGGATTACATGATGCATTCCATTTTATGAAAGCCATGTCCCCACGTCTCTTTGAAATGGGTCCCTCTCTGTTTTAGGCTGCAATTCAGCCTATTAAGCTGTAGCACAGCCTTCTGGAGACTCTTAGAAAACCTTTTGTGTACACGAGACTGTCTACAAGGCACTGGATTACATTCTTTTGTGATCTTAGTACAGGGCATGAAAGCTATCTTCTTGATCTGATCCAACGCAGAAGCCATGCTCATGCCATTCCTATTATGGGACATTATTTTTTGGCAAGAAAGACTTGGGGTTGAAAAATAGGTTTTGTTAGGCAGATAGGCAGGAATGAGATGTCCATTGACGCATGCTCAGGAGAACCAAGCATAGAACAAAAGCCTAGGTTTTCCCGCTGGTGGGTACGGATGGGCGTTAAACCTGGATCAGCCCACTTGGGCCAGGTGATTGCAATTCAGCCAATGGGATCGACTTGGAGTCATTCACCATACCTCCCCCCGGGAATCCTTGAAAAGGCAGGAGCGAGGGGGAGAAAGGAAAAACTGGGGACAGGAACTGGGGAGAGAACTTGAGAAAGAACTTGAGGCAGGACTTTTTTTGGAGTAAAACTTAGGAGAGAGATCTTTGCGTGACCTCGAGCAGTCTCTGCCAGGCTGCATGGTGGGGAGGAATCCTAGGGGTGCCGCGTAAAACCTGAAACTTCTTTTAACTTTCATTAAACTCACTTGGATCACGAGCCAGGCTTTGGCGTGAATTCTTTCTCATGCAAAGCCAAGAACTGAGATGTAACTCTAGCCCGGAGAGAGATCTTACAGTTTATATTTAAGTCCAGCATGTCCCTGCTCCTTCATAGTTCATATTTTCTGCTAAAAAAACCACACAACTAAACCCCAAACAGAAGTAACTTCTTTAGCTTTTCTTCACCCTTCTGTAGTTTATAATTATTTGTCTGTTGCCTCCATTGTCAATGACGCTGAGAGTTCAGATTCTAGATAAAGCAGAAGAATGTCACTGCCACCCAAAATAGTTGTTCTTAGTGTTAGTTGGTGCCCAATCAATCCCTGCCCATCCACTCACTTGCTGCCATTGAGTCAATTCTGACTCATGGCAGCGGAGTATACTTGCCCTGGTAGGTTTCTGAGACTATACATCTGTACAGTAGAAAGCCTCAGCTTTCTCTCTCAGAGCAGCTGGTAGTATTGAACTGCTGACCTTATGGTTAGCAGGACAATATGTTACCAGGGATCCTTTTCAAGACTGTGCCCTTTCAGAAACAGATCACCAGGCCTGCTTTCCTAGGAACCTGTGGGTGGGATTGAAACATCAACCTTTTGGTTAATATGCAAGTGCTTAACCAATGGGCTTTATCCTGGTTTGGAAAACCTAAGTCACTGGTCTTTTGCCTAAAGAGTCACTTTCAATGACCCTGGCTTGTTTCATGGGAAGGGCCAGTTCGGGCTCCCGGACAGATGGTGGGGTAGGATCCTTATTTAGTAGGGACATATTGGGTGGGGCGGCAGGGAAGTGTGTGTGTGCTGTATGTGTGTGTAATCTGCATCTTTAACAAATGAGAAACACTGGCCCCAATTGTCCTCTGCCTCTCTTGTTGCTGCCTTTTTTGGGGATTTTTCTGGCTTTTAGCAGCCCTGGAGGCCCCTCCTATCTAGGCAGGAGAAGGAGCCAATAAATAAGTTCACACTAAGGTGCTAGAGAGTGATAACAGCTAATCCCTTCCAAGGGCAATTGCTCTCAGAAAGAAAGAAAAAAAAAGAGAGAGAGCTCAGGGGTTTGGGGGGAGCAATTTAACTCCAATGAATAGTGTCTCCTGGAAGAGTACTACACTTTGTTGCTGCAATGGGAGTCATATATGAACATGTGTGTGTGTGTGAAACCCCTCGCATCAGTCTCTTCTTCTGCTTTTGTGTAAATTGGACTTTAAACACATTCTCTAGGAAGTGTTTGAATACCTCTGTTTATGGAAGCTTCATGACAGAAGGGGGATTTTTGTCTCTTTTGTTCAGGGAGAGAGCCCCAAGGTCTGGCATTTAATAAGTAAGTAGCAAGCTGGTTGAATGAATGAGTGAATGAGTGAGTGAGGTAAAGAAGCCTTCTGCAGCCTTCCAGGTCGTGACTGCCCCTCTCAGAAGCCTGGCTCTTGTCTAAATTGAGGTATACCTCTCCCCCTTCCCATTTCATGCTTCCCCGTGGTCTGCCTGGGATTGAGCTGAAAAATGTTTTTTCATGCACGTCATCCTCTTTATATCATTATCCTTCAGAGCAAAGCTCTCTGACCACCCTGAAGACCTGTATTTAATGTGAGGAAAGGTGATTTAATGGAGTGGAGAGCGCAGCATAAAACAGAAAACCCTTTCAGAATAGCAGGGGAAAGGGACAAAAAGGGAAAAGAAACGAAAAATGGCGGGGGGGGGGGGGCAACTCTCACTCTCCTAATAGGCTGAAATAAGAAGTCCTTTTGGTCAGCTTCATCAGAAGACAAACCTGAAAGGGGCCCCTTGCCCTCCCCGCGAGCGCATAACTGACTTACCATGCATTTTACCTTGGAGCTGATTATGCGCTGAGTTGAGGCAGACGGGGAGAGTTTATTGACATACGGTCTCCCTTCACACATTTTGTTACAGCCAGACATCAGGGACTGAGCTGCAGGATATTAGAGGATTTGGAAGCGTTATCAAGGAATGGGACATATTTATCAAAACCAGGGTGATATTACAAAGCTGGGTTGCTGCTACACCTGGGTGTGTTATGTGATTAAAAATAATGACAATGCATCCTCTTGATGGATTTTGCACCTGGGCGAATACTGAGCAGGTCTGCTGGACCACCCTTGGTCGAGAATTCACACCTAACAACCCCTTTGGTCTCAGAAGAAAATTGTGGCTGCTAGCTCACACTTGGAATCCAGGTAGGGCAATGTTTACGCACTTCACTGTTAACCGAAAGAGCAACACTTGGAATTCACCAGCTATCCCGAGTGAGAAAGATGTGACCATGTGCTGCCACAAAGATTACAGCCTTGGAAACCTTCCGGGAGTTTCTTCCCTGGCCTACAGGGTTGCTCGAGTCAGAATTGACTTGCCTTCCATGGCATTGAGCTGTTTTGAGTTTTGAATGGCTGAATTGGAGACTTCAGGATTGCAGGAAGATTTGAGAACAGCCTGAGATATGCAGGCGACCAGCCTTGCTTGCTGCAAGGGAAGAGGAGTTGAAGCACTTACTGATGAAATTCAAAGATGATAGTCTTCAGTGTGGATTACAAGTCGAGGTTAAAAGAACAAGAATCCTCACCACTGAACCAATAAGCAACATGATGAACAGAGAAAAGATTTAAATGATGAAGCATTTCATCTTACTTGGACCCATCCACAACCAACGCTCATAGAAATATCTGTAAAGAAATCATTGGATAAATTGCTTTCAGTGAATTTGCTGCAAAAGGCCTTTTAAATATTTTTTTGAACCAAGGTGACTTTGTCACCTTAAAAACTCAGGAGTATCCTATCCCAAGGCATGATTATTTTCATATGGAAGCTGGAAAATGCATAAGGAAGTCCCACGAGAAGAATTGATGCATTTGAAATATGGTCCTGGTGAGGAATATTGAATACACCAAGGAACTTCTAGGAGAACAAACAAATCTATGTTGAAAGAACTACAGCGAGATTGATTCTTAGAAGCGAGGATGGTGACATTTGGCTTCATGTACTTTGGGTGTTATCAGGAGGGACCAGTCCCTGGAGTTGGGCAGCATGCTTGGTCAAGCCAAAAGGAGGACAAACCTCCACAAGATGGGTTGACACAGTGGCTCAAATGTAGGAATGGCTGTGAGAAATGCGCAGGGCAGTGTGTTGTTTTGTTCTGCTGTACATAGAGTGGCTATGAGTTGGAACCAAATTGACAGCACCTGGTTACGCAATGTACTAATGGCAAGATCAACCATTCAAAACCACCAGCCACTCCTCAAGAGAAAGATGAGGCTTTTTTACTCCTGTAAAGAGTCACAGTGTGAGAAACTCACAGGGGGAATTCTACCCTGTCATATAGGGTCACTGTGAATTGGCATTGACTCTACGGACGTGAACGGCAACAACAACAACAACAACAACAACAAAACTTACTAATGGTGGCTGGGTACATGCGCAGACACCCATTCACTCGCACTGGAGCTAAGTTAGTGGTTTCAGCAGGAAGCTTACCTCGGTGGTTTCCAGACCTCCCCTGGGCTGAACCAATTTACACCAGGTCCTTCAAATATTCCTGGTACGCCGGGCATCTTTCATTTCCCAGAGTTGGTTGCATGACTTAAGGCTTGATGATCATGGGGCCACATTAAGGACGCCTATGTGCTCCAACCACTGCCTTCCTAGAGAGTGCTGTGGACAATTGCCTTCAAGTCAGCCAGCTCCTGACTCATGCGGACTCCATGCACTGCAGAACACAATGCCCACTGGTCCTGCCCCATTCCTTCAATGGGTTGTAGATTTGACCCCTTGTCAGTTGGGGGGTTTTCAGTGGCTGATGACTTGAAGGAGTTCACCAGGCCTTTCCTCCTAGTCTGTCTGTAGGCAGAAAGCATCGCTAAAATCTGCTCAGCATCATAGCAATATGCCAGCCTCCACTAGCAGTTAGGTGGTCGCTGTAACAGGAGGCGCACTGGCCAAGAATCAAACCCAAATTTCCTGCATGGCTAGTGAGAATTCTGCCATGGAACCACCATTTCCTCTCTCCTGGTTTCTAGTGTTTATGTATATAAGATTTCAGTACCTTCTAACAAGCAGTAAGTAAGACTACACCACGGGTCACCTCTATTTAGCTCTCCCCCAAATTTTTCCACATGAATTATCAAGTGTGTGACAGTTGTAATATGTTTCTCTTTTTAAAAATTGCTGGGTGAACTTAAAACAGCACAAGGAAGTGCCAGCATAGCAAAATGATACCCACCTGCTTATTTATCTTAAGAGAAGAAAAGTCGTGAATGCATTCACTCAGGTGAAAATATCATTAATGGAAAGAAGTGCCTAATGGTCACCAGGACCCATGGTTAATGCAGGCGTGGTCATCTGATTCCAATTGATCAGACCTAGCTATAAATCACTTATATGTCTGGGTAATTAAAAGCAAATATAAATTTTCAAAAAAATAACGTTGCATGGGATAGAAAGAGAATACAAAACAACATCAGACATAAGTATGCCTCAAGACAAACTCATTGTGCACATCCAAAATACATAATGGCTCTTGCTAAGATGCGTTTCCCACTAGACCCTACCCCAAGCCAGTGAAAGCCAGAAACTCTACAGTAAACTGTGGATTGTACTACTCTGAAATGGGAGCTGTGTCTCTAGACCTAATTTGGGGCTGTTCGTGCTGAGGACTCACCAATACCTGCTGCAGTGACAACAGTCCAGGTGAGAATAAGGAAATCTGGATGACAGCCAGGATATAGGAGCACTGAGACCTCAAATTGCTTCTAGGCGAGCATGGCCTAATGGGCTTCCATTTCTGCACCTCTGGCAGGAGGAGTTTGTTCTGGAAAGTAATGGTTTCTAAGGAAGTATTTCTTAAACTTTCACATGCATGCACTTACCCAGGTTCCTGGAAATCGGGCTGGGGGGCAGATTCTGATTTTGTGGGTTCAGGGTGGGGTCTAGGATCCAGCAGTTCTAGAGGCCCTGGACAGTAGTCCTAAACCACCAGCCAGTCCTTGGGAGAAATATGAGTCTGTAGACTCCGGGCAAGAGTGACAGTCTGGGAAACCCACAAGGACAGTTCTACCCTGTCCTGTAGGGTCACTATGAGTCAGCATCAACTCGATGTCATTAGCATGGGAGAAGCTAATGCTGATGTTGCTGGTTCCTTGACCTATGATACTTTGAGTGGCAAAGTCCCAAGTGCCTTCCCGGATGTGATGGCCAAAAGCAGTAGTGTTCACCCTTGGTCATACTTTGGAATCCCTTAGGAGCTTTCCAGCCTCCCTTTGGCCTGGCGCCATCCCAGGCCAATGAAGCAAGGCTTAGTGGAAGCAGGATTCAGGTCACGATCAGTGAGAAAGCCCCCTTGGCAATGCCAACGTACAGCCAGTGCAGAGTCGAACTGGTCGACGACTCCACATGACTCCATATACTTTGGTGAAGCCAGCTGTTTGGGCAAGGTTTTCAGAGTTACCACCCATGTAGACTTGTTGGTGATAGTGCATTAAATAGAGCACATGCAGTGCATTGCATGAGTGGCCTATGTCATGCAACCACATCAGGGGGATGTTGAGCCAATTTCTCTGGGAAACCAAGGGTGTTGGCTCCATCCTGAGCGTTGGCAGGGTAATGGACTGACACAGAGGAAACTCATTCTCTTTGTGGCGGTGCACTAATGGGTTCTTCACAGAAGGCCAAGTCCATGGCTGCAGATGCAGATGCTCACGGGGCTGAGGGAGCAGGTCAAATCCTAAGTCCGAGGTGGGTGTTTGCATATTTACATGCCCTCACTGCCATCAAGTCCATTCCAACTCACAGGCCCATGGGACTGAGTAAAATGGTCCCCGTGGGTTTCTGAGACTGTGATTCTTTAGAGGAGTAGAAAATCTCCTCTTTTTCCAGAGGAGCGGTTGGTCATTCAAACTGCTGACCTTGAGATTAACAGTCCAACTCCTGACCACTCTTGCCATCAGAATTTTATTTATATACACAAATATATATATATATATATATCCTTTCCCAAAAGAACTCCACATTTTCAAATCATTCTTGACACTCATGACCTTTTTTCCTTTATAGCCATGTCTTTGGTTGAAACACAGATATAAGAGAAATATTTATCTACTTATAGGGGTACAAAAGGAGCTTTGGTGGCACAGTGTTTGCATGTTGGGCTGCTAACACCAAAGTCAGCACTTTGAAACCACCAGCCACTCCGTGGGAAGAAGAGTCTGTCTACTCCTATAAAGAGTTACAGTCTCAGAAACTCACAGGGACAGATCTACTCTGCCTCATAGGGTCACTATGAGTCAGCATCACATCCCTGGCAGTGAGGTAGATTTTGGTTTCATAGAGAAACAAGTCAGTCCTGAGATGCTAAAGACAAGTTTGGCAGTTTGAACCCACCAGCTGCAGAGAAAGAGGAGGCTTTCTATTCCCATAAGGAGCTACAGTTTCAGAAATACCCACAGGGGAAATTTTAACCTCTCCTGTAGGATCAATATGAGTCAGAATCGACTTATTGGTGGTGAGCAAGTGGAGGGGACCCTAAACAGGTTTCGGTGGACCTTAAGAGTTCTACTAATTGTGCATGCTCTGTAAAATGTAAACCAAGACTTTACTTTTGCAAACATTATTTTTTCTAAACACGTCTAACTGTGAAACTATACTCGCATGCGGGTCTTTGAACCTGGTCAGTGGTCTGGGGAAGTGAAGGGCCCTGACATCCTTTGTTGTTGTTAGTGCTGTCCAGTCATTCTGACATCAAAGGGACCTTCTTTGCAACACAAGGCAGCACTGCCCGGTCCTTTGCCAGCCTCAGGGGTAGTATGTTGGAGCCCATGGTTTCAGCTACCGTGTCCTCCAGTTCACCAAGGAGTTTCCTCTTTGTGCTGCTTACTAAACCCGTTTCTGAGGAGTCCATTCCAACTCACGGTGACGCCGTGTGGGTCAGAACCACGGGACCCCACAGAGCTTTCAAAGGCTGGTCGTTCAGAAGTCAATCAGCAGGCCTTTCTTCTGAGGGGCCTTGGATTTGAACCGCAAACCTTTTAATCAGCAGTGGTTGAGCGTGCTAACTGTTCACATTACCCGGAGACACCCAACCCTTCTTACCCTCATCGCTTCATAGGTGATCCATCTCCAATCCAAGAGGGCAGAGAAGATAGATAATACAGCCTGAGCTGCGTATGTCAGGTCCAAACTTTTCAGTGTCATGGAACAAATAGCCAAAAACCTTGATGAAATGGCTGGGAAAACTCAGTCCAAATCATTCCAAAGAAATGAGTAGCGGTGCACTCTTGGGAACTTGCGCTGTGACAGCAGCCACCAGGAAGACCCGGGTAGTCCAGAGCCTTGCCACCCCAAATATGGTCACAGACTAGCAACATCAAGAGCTTGTTAGAAGTGCAAATTCTCAAGCCCTACACAAGGTCCACTGAACCAGCGTGTGCAATTTACCAAGACCACCAATGGATTGGGGTACCTGTGAAAACCAAACCAAACCCATACTCACTGCTGTCCAGTCGAGTCAGACTCAGAGCAGCCCTATGGGCCAGGGTAGAGCTACCACTGTGCATTCCCAAGACTGTAATTCTTTAAAGGAGCAGACAGCTTGTTGTTCTCCTTCAGAATGCCTGCTAATTTAGAACTGCTAGTTTGGTGGTTAGCAGCCCACTGCCTAATCGCTAGGCCGCCAGGGCTCCTTTTGTGCTTGTGAGAGGTCGAGGAGCAAATACCATTAGCAACTAGAGAAGAACCTGGAAGGAGAAGAGCAGGGTCGGAACTGTGAGTCAATTTGGTCATTAGCACATTTCTGTGTTCACTTATTCTGTTCCTTCCCTTGTGTATTCAGTCAACAATTCTTCTTTGAACATCACCTCTCAGCCAGGATCTGTGGTATGCTAATTAAGTTGGTTTAGGAAAGGGGTCTGCCTAAGTGACTCCTGCTTCCTGGCTTTTCCTGCTTCCAGATCCCCTCTCTTTACTTCCTTCCACATTGGAAGCACAGCCCTACATGTGCAGCTGATCCCTAGTTCAGGACGGGAAGTTACGTGTTGGCATGCATGCTCATAGCTTGCTCAGTGGGAGTGCAAAAAGTCAATTCCTTCAATAGCCTAGCACAGTCTGTAAGGTTGGGATGGTGTTAAAAGTGGTGGGGTTGGTGTTAGCTCCCGTTGAGCCCATTCTGCGTAGGATGCCTTCATGTGACAGAGTAGCAATGTCCCCATTGGGTTTCCTAGTCTGTCATTGTTACCAAAGGAGCCCCGGGGGTACTTTAAGGGAAGTGTTGGACTGTCAACTGCAAAGTCAGGGGTTCACACCTACCAGCTGCTCCGCAGGAGACAGATTAGGCCCTCTGCTCCCATGAAGATTTACAGCCTCAGAATCCCATGATTGGGTCGCTATGAGCCACGGTTGGTTCCATGACAGACCCAAAGCCCACTTTCTATCGAGTTGATTCCAACTCATGGTGATCTTATATACTTGTTGTTGCTGTCAGGTGCCATTGAGTGGTTTCTGACCCAAAGTGACCCTATGCATAACTGAACCAAACACTTCCAGGTCCTGCACCATCATCACATTTGTTCTCTGCCTGAGTCCATTGATGCAGCCACGGTGTCAATCCAGCTCGTTGAGGGCCTTCCTCTTTTGTGCTGCCCCTCCACTTTACCAAGCAGGATGTCCTTCTCCAGGCAATATGTCCAACATATTTGGGAGGCAAAATCTTGCCATATATGCTGTCCAAAAAACTCTGGCCTGACTTCTTCCAAGACAGATTATGTTGTTCGTTTAGTAGTCCATGGCAGGGTAGAATTTTCCCTATAGGTTTCTGAGATATTATGTCTCTACAGGAATAGATAGCTTCATCTTTCTCCCACAGTGAAGCTGGTGGGTTAGAACTGTTGACTTTGCATGTAGTAGCTCTGTGCGTAGCCCGCCATGTCACCAGAGGTCCTTTGCGTTTGATGGCAGTGGGGTGGAATGTTTACAATGGCAAGACCTTTTTCTCATGTATTGCTACTGACCGCGGTCTAAAGCCCAAGTGCTTAGCCATTGGGCCACCAGGATTCTTCGTAGTAAGGATGTGTTCCTGCCAAAGTTCATGAACACTACACAGCAGTGGGGTTTTGGAACTGCTAGGTAGTTTAGCTTAGGGACTGAGGCATCCATTACGCATGGTCAGCAGTCTGAGCCTTTGTCCCATGAACGAGTGGTACACTGCGCATGCTCAAAGGCTCAGGTTCCCAGCCAGGAAGGGGAGGTACACCTGGGTGTGTTCTGCACCTGAATTGGCCCACAAAGGCCAGGTGAATTCAGTTCAGCCAATGAGTTCAACCAGGGTCACCAGCACGCCCCACCTCTTGGAGTAATTTAAAAGGCAGGAGCAGAGAGCAGACCTCGTGACTTTCAGGGAAGCTTCTAAGGAGATGCACATTTCTGAAGAGCCCTGCAGGTGCCTTTATAAACCTGAAACTTCTTCTAATTCTCATAAAACTCACTTGGATCACAAACTAGGCTTGGAGGTGAATGCTTTCTCGTGTGTAGCCAAGGAGCAAGGTATATCTCTATCCTGAGAGATCTCACAGAACCATTGATTGCCCTGGCATGTTTTGGAGTCCTGATGGTGTCATGGTTATGCTTTGTGCAACAGTTTAAAACCACTAGCCACTCCACAAGGGAAAGATGGGGCTTTCTATTCCTATAAAGAGATACATCCTCAGTAACTCACAGGGGAATTCTACCCTGTCCTATAGGGTTGTTATGAGTCAGCATTGACTCAATGGCAGTGAGTGAGTGCCCTGGCAAGTAAGCCTTGGGTATCTATATTGACTCTCAGTTTCTGGTTAGCTTTTCACCACTTCACCCCATGAACTTGAATTGCAGTGGATGAGGGTTGGGAGCTCTGGCTCTGGGGCTGCTTGCTTGAATTTTCACATCATGGCCCTGCCCGTGATGGGACCTTTGACAGTTGGGCAAATGAGCTCAAGCCCGAGTTTCCTTTTCTGCAGCATAGCCTGAGGAAGGAGATGTCTTCTTTCTTGTGTGCTAACTGACTTTTACCAGTTAGTATGAATTAGATCTTTCACGAGGAAGATCAGGGAGAAGGGGGAAGGATGAAGCAACTTGGATAGAGGTGAAGGCAGCGTGAGGGGTCAGAGAGAGATGAAAGGACCACCATGTCACCTTTGACTACTCTTAGTGAGGCTGGCTTGGAGTGCAGGAATGGGGAGAGTGAGGACACGGGATAAAGGCAGTGCTCATTCATTACTTCCAGGCAGAGTTCAGCCTTTGGCATGTTTGTTGGATGCTGGCGCTGTGTTCATCCAATGAAACTTCAAACTTCTGTCCTCTCATTAACCCTTTGTCTCTCCTTTGTTCACGATTTAGAACTTCTATTCTCGGGTTCTCTTTAGAGCCCCAGGAAATCAGAAGTCACAAGTCACTTCTGTTTACAGAGAGGTCCCCAGCATGCAAAGGCAGGAGGGTGTGTTAACAGCACACCGGTACAGTGGCTGGTCACGCCCATGCAGTACAGTCTCCATCCCTTAGCTCAACAAAAGGAAAATCACCAAAGAAAAACATTTTTCTTTTTCATGGATATTTACTTTTTCAGTTCCCTCCCCAACCCATAATCTGTGTGAATTACAATAGAACACGCACACACACACATACACACAATTTTCTGCCAGAATGTGTTACTCGAATACATTCTACCCTCCTCCCTCACTGCCTCCTACCCTTTTTTCTCCTATCTACTTTCTTCCCATGACACCCAATGGACAGGTAGGGGAATTCAAAATAGACCCCAGTCTCAAATGTAGTTTAAAGCTCACTCACGCACTGCTATTGTGCCAGTTCTGGCTCATAGTTACAGGATACAACTGTCCTTGTGGATTTCTGAAACAACAATTCTTTGTGGGAGTTGAAAGCTGCCCTTTCTACAGGAATGCAGCAGGTGCGTTTGAACTGCCAACCCTGCAGTTAATAGGCCAATGTGAAGGGGTTTTGCCACTTTACCACCAAGGATCCTAAAGGTAGCATGAGGAGAACATTTATTAAATCTTCCATGGTACACAGGCAAGGGGGAGACCTGAACCACAGCTCTCGGGATTCTTGGTGCTTCGCAGTGGACAGTTCCAGCCGCATCGGATCCAGGCTTCCCAAGATTTGCAGAGCCACCAGCATAGTCTTTGCTCCTCTCCAGGATTCACAATTGCTTCCTGGTTGCTCAGGTATGTAGGAGTTTAGTGGTTCTCTAATGCAATCATCCCATTTTGCAAAGAAGATGCTGATGCCCAGACCGGGGAGAAGATTATCGGAGGCCACTGAGAAGGACACCATCACCTCAAGTCCTTCTGACCCCCCACAAGTTTCTGCCAACAGCACTGAGCTCTGGGTTACCTACTCAGTCTTTTGAAGCCTTAGCCAGCTGATGCAGCTGCCAGTTGGATTGATCAGGGTATGTGACCCAGAGCTCCTTAGAACGCGCCCCCCCCCACCCCAAATGCAAACTTACTGCCATAGAGTTGATACTGATTCAGAATGACCCTATAAGACAGGGTAGAACTTCCCCTGCAGGTTTCTGAGACTAACTTTCAGCCTTTCTCCTGAGAAGTGGCTGGTTGTGTGGTGGTTTAGATCTTGCAGTTAGCAGCCTTTTAGCATGAGAGGTAGGGTCACATTTCTGTTCTGATTATGCTCCATTTTCTGAGATGCCAGTGCCGAGGTTCACCCCCTGCAGGTAGCAGTGAGATTTTTCTCACTAAACTGCGCTGGATGGGAAACTTGGGGCAAGTAGTGCATCGCAGCCAAGGAAGATCTCATTGACAGTGCAGTACTTGAATAAGGCAGGAAGACACAGGAGTGGCCATCTGGCGGTGGGGAAAGTGTTCCAGGTAGGAGACAGTCAGTGCAAAAGGCCTTGTGATTGGCTTCTCCAAGCTTCTTCCTGGAACAGCAAGGAGACCAATGTGAGTGGGGCATGACACTCTGTGTAGTGAGGAAAGATGATCACTGTGTGGGCCTCCTGTATGATTGAGAAGCCAAGGGGAATTTTTAAACCCTAAGCCAGATCAATGCTCAAGGAAGCATCAGTCAAGACATCAAATGACACGTTGCATTGGCTAAATGTGCTACAACAGATCTTTTAAAAAGACTGAAGATCAAGGATGTTACTTTGAGGACACTGCCTGATCTTGTGCCAAATCTCGCCATGGTTGTTAGGTTGGAGTCCATTGTTGCAGCCATGGTGTCAGCCCATCTCCTTGATGGTCAGTCTCTTTTCTTGTGGACCTTCAGTTTTACCGAGCATGATGTCCCTTTCCATGGACTGGTCTTTCCTGATAAAATGTAGTAGCTACAGGTTTGGATGTCATGCCTTTAGAACAGTGGTTCTCAACCATCCTAATGTTGTGACACGTTCATATAGTTCCTCATGTGTGGTGCTCCCCCCAACTATAAATTATTTTTGTTGCTACTTCATAACTATAATATGGCTACTGTGATGAATCGGATGACCCCTGTGAAAGCATTGTTCGACCCCCCCCTCCCCATGGGGGTCGCGACCCACAGGTTGAGAATCACTGCTCGGGAACATTTTCATCATAGAAGAGAGTTCGGTTGCACAGCTCTGAGTTAGAGGGTGAGACGGGTTATTTGACATTCATTTGCTGATGTGTTTGCGAACCCAGTGGAAACACTCGGGAATGAGCATCTTCTTTAGCCATATTCCTGGATCATTCAAATGCCATCTCCCCTGTGAATGCCTCACTCCATCCTTGGCTTTCCATACTTGCCATATGAAAATGGGATAATATTCAATACTTAGCATTATATATAACCCAGTATTTGGTAGTCTGCCTCAAACAGATGCGAGTCTCTCTCTTTTTCTACTAATATTTAATTTTGATATGTGAAAACATACAAAGCAAAATCTGTTCCATTTCAACCCTTTCTGGACACAATGTTCAGTGTCATTGGTCACACTCTTCATATTGAATTAACATTCTTGTTCTTTCTATTCTAGGTGTTTCCTTTCTTTTTACTTAATCTCTCTGCCACAACCTTCTCTCATATATTTTGAATTACCTGTAGCCCATTTAGTTTTGTGCTGATTTTTTAAAGACTGCAATACTCAAGGATGCAATCCTTTAAGAGCTAAATTGTTATTTAGTTTAAAGATGACTTCAGGGGACAGTTTCAATTCAAGGTTTGAAGAGTAACTCAGGGTCATAGTCTCTGGGACTCTTCCAGTTAAGTAAGTCTAGATAATAAAAGAATTTTAAATTATGTTCCACAAGGTTCTCCCTTTCTATCAGCATCCTTAGGAATCATGGTGCTATGGTGCCTGCTAACCTCAAAGTCAATAGTTGAAACCACCAGCCACTCTGCAGGGGAAAGCAAAGGCTTTCTGTTTCCTTAAAGAATAGCAAGCGAGGAAACCACAGGGGGTGTTCTATACTGAGTCAAAATTGACTCCATGGCAGTGAGTTTATGTTGTTATCGAAAAAAGAACACATTTTAATGGGGGCTCTGACAGATAATATAACAATCCATAAATCAATTAGATCAAGCGAGTTTGTACATATGCTGCCATCATCCTTTTCTAAACACTATCATTCTACTTGACCCCTTTGATATCAGCTCCTGTTTTTCCCTCTTTCCTCAACCCTCACACCCTTACTAAATTATATATAAATTAATATCTTTATACACACCATCCTCTGTGTCCCTCTACCCATATTTCTGTTATTCGGCCCCTAGGCTGTGTGTGTGTGCATTCTAAATCCATCATTGTTATCAGTTCCCTTTTCCTCCCCTTCCCTACACAGCCACCCTGTGCCCTCATGGTATCTGAGTCAGTTCGAGTTGATTAGAGAAGCACATTCATAAACACTCATGTGTCTTAAAAAAGCTTTATATAGAAGAATAATTGTATATTAAGAAAACATCCCAGCCCAGTCCAGACCACATCCATAAGTACGAAATTAACCCATATATCCAATAACAGTGTGTAAATTTATTTCAGCCTTATGCAACACATGCAATGACACCAAGTGCTGGAAGATCACAGGGCAGTCGGTGGAATGTCTTATGGACCCAGTGGAGGTGGAAAGTGGCATGGTTCTCCACATGACTCCTCACCGTTCAAGGCTCTGGCTGCCGTCAATGTAGATCCATGTTTCTTGTCAGCAGAAATATCAAGTCATGGGTGTCTCTCACCCCCAGGAAAGAACACAGGAGTTGCCACAATCCTCAAGAGAAGGCCATGCCCACATTGAGACCTCACTGGCTATGGCCTGAGTGACAGTCTGGACTCCACCCCTATGCAAGATGATGGGAGATTAAAAAGCTACCACAGTATCGCTACTCCCAATACTGTTCCTGAGGATTTTATCTGTCCTGGAATCCGTGCGTGTTGCTATTTTTTTTTTATGATTTTTCTTTCAGCATCTTTCTGTGGTGTCCCTGATCTGAATGCCCTGATGCAGTATCTGTGAGTCTCCTGTGAGCAGGGACTGTGTTCTCTACATCTGGGTCTTCTTAAAGCTTTGCAAAATGTTGTCATTTGAATAACACTCAATAAATATTTGTTGAAGGAATGGCATTGCAGGTGACAGTCAGTACCTATTCTCCCATCAGTTATATGGTTGGCGGTCTTTTTACCTCTCAGACATATAGCTGAATCATTACAATGTGAGGGTCTGAGTCTGGTTATATTATTGGGACATGTAGTCAAAAGACAAAATATGTTTGCCTAAAGCACCTTTTGAGTATGATGTTTCAATAAAATGAATTGGACAGATCCTGGCAGCAGACATGTTTCAGCCACTCACAAGCTATGTGGCTTTGAGTAGTGTACCCTAAGCTCTGAATTCAAGGTAAGTAGTTTCAACGGTCAATATGCATGTGAGAGCTGGACAGTGAGTAAGGAAAACTGAAGAAGAATCAATACATGTGAATGATGTGCAAACAATACCGAAAGTCATCTGGGCTGTCAGAAGAACAAGCAAATCCCTCTTGGAGGAAGCATGGCCAGAATGCCCCTTAGAAGTGAGGATGGCAAGTCTTCATCTCACATCCATTGGACATGCTATCAGGAGAGACTGATTCTTAAGAAAGGACATAATGCTTGTTAAAGTACAGGGGCAGCAAGAGGGAAGAAGACCCTTGATAAGATGGATGTCCACAGTGGCTACAGCACTGGGCTCAACATGGACCAACGACTGTGGTGATGACACAAGAGCAGCCAGGGTTTCATTCCGTTGTACAGTTCCGGTCTCTGGTACAAAGGAAAATAAGTTGCCCTATCCTGTGGGGTCGAGGCTATTGTGCCTGCTGTGTATTTTGTCCTAAGGATTTGCAGTGTTGTTCTTTATACAGTGTTGTTGTTATTAGCTGCTTTTCGGTCCATTTTGACTCATAGCGACCCCCATGCATTTCAGAGTAGAACTGTTCCATAGGGTTTTTAAGGCTGTGACCTTTTGGAAGCAGATTTTCAGGCCTACCTTCCTTAGGCACCTCTTGGATTCTGGGTGGGATTTAACTGCCGACCTCCTGAGTGCTAGTCAAACACTACCCAGGGAGTCCTCCCACTGAATAGTGTGAGTGTATTCCCACCTAGCGTGCTCCTCTTCCAGTGCTTGTTTGGACGGTATTCTCTTTTGATCCATAGGGTTCCATGGACTCATTTTCAGTAGTACATCATCAGGTCTTTCTTCCCAGTGTGTCCTAGCTTGGATGCTCTGGTGAAGTGTGTCCAGATTGGCTTGCTCTGGTTATAATCGTAGCTGGTGACACCGCTTACAGCAATCACAGCTATAGACAAATGACAACATGATGACAAACTGACAGATGGGAGGTATCCTAGGGAAGGAATGATCAACACAACACAACCTGAGTGGAAATCGAGGTATGGAGTCTCTGAGAGTCCAGGCTCTTCATCCTGGCACAGCCTGGGGCAGGGCCTGGAGCCAGGAACTGTGGCTGCTGGGGTGAGGACCCCCAGCTTCCCCACTTGGCATTCCCTCCCCAAACACAGCTTGCAGCCTGTAGGAATTGTCTTTCCCCTTGCACATGACGGCACTGACGAGCATAACACAACCCTGCTGGTGGTTAATGACTGGTGACATTTTGAGGCCGCTGCCCACCTTTGGTTGAGGGAATTTGCCAATGCTCAGAAGTTGTTGGGCTCTAACGAAATGCAACCCCTGCAAGCAAGCACTGAGTCAAGTGCACGAGGTGTGGGGCACTCTGACATCCCGTGTGACCGTGAAAAGCAGGCTGCGGAGCAGTGGTGGCTGCTGAGGCTCCTTTCTCCTGGCAATACTGGCGTGCTGAAATGGCGGGCTGATTTGCCATGGAAAGCAGGGTTTCATGGGAACTTGAGGATTAAGAATCCACATGCCTGCAATCAATATTGTATGTTCATGGTATAATTTACTTTGAAAGGGAGACGACACAGTTCTCCGAATTTTTGGGTGAAGTAAACCACTTTTCCAAAGGAGTAAGTGGATTTCTGTGTTTATAAATCATGCCCACCACTTGGGAGTGCAGAGGAGGATATGGGAGGATGGTAAAGAAAAGCAGCAGGAGAGGACCTGAAGACCTCATGTTTCCTCAGGGTCAGGGGCCAGGCGAAGCCAATGTCCCTGGAACACCACTGTCTCTCTGGAATGGTATTAGCACAGCTTGTTATTTGCATACTGTACTGAGTTCATTCTGACTCGCAGCGCCCCTATAGGGAAGAATAAACATGCCCCAATGAGTCTCTGAGACTATAATTCTTTACTCAAATAGAAAGCCTCATCTTTTTTCCATGGAGGAACTGGTGGATTCAGAACTGCTGACCTGGTGGTTAGCAGGCCAGCACCGAACCTACTATACCACCAGGACATTTCTGTTTAGCCTAGAGACTTTCAAATGGATAGAACAAGACCCAGCCCAACCCTGTTCACGGCTATCAAACCCCCTTTCTGTGAAGTCCCCACTACGTTCTGTGAAGTTCACCACTTTCTCCGTGTGTGTGTGTGTGTGTGTGTGTGTGTGTGTGTGTCTGTGTGTCTGTGTGTGTGAGAGAGAGTTATAAAAACAGGAACTTTGACTCCTTTTTAGAACTCTTGCAATTCCAGGGCTTGTTCAACAAAGCACGAATCCCCAGTGTCTTCAACCTGACTTGTCCCATGTGGAAATACACATTGGGGTTCCAGACACACTGAGCTAATGAGTGAGTGGACACTACTGTGCTATCTAAACAAACCCTGTGTGACAGGGCTGCACCTGCCTTACTTAATTGAATAACCAGAACCGTTTTCTAAAATAGGTAATATCAACTTAATCTCCCTGCCATCAAGTCACTGCTGATGCATAGCGACCTTGTAGGACAGAGGAGAATTGCCCCCATGAGTTTCTGAGCCTGTAACTCTTAACAGGAGTAGAAAGCCTCATCTTTCCCTCACTGAGTGCTGCTGTTTTCGAACTGCTGAGTTTAAGGTTAGGGACAAAATGTGTAACCCACTACACCACCAGGAGATGCTTGTGTCAACTTTCTATATACGAAAATGAGATGTCGCCAGGTCCAATGCCATCTTCATGGTCACTGCTGTATGTGAGTCCAAAGTTGTGGGCCAATACATCTCAAGGAGAATCGCCTGCATATCCAATGACACATCCCCACACCAAACCTGAGTTCCTTTTCTACTGATCAGCCTTGCTTAATGACTTGGCCAAAGTGATCAAGCATAAATCCTCCCAGCCTCCCTTGCCAGGCACAGTGTGGTTCCCGAGAGCAGTGTTTCTTCTACAATGGGAGTGCTCATGCTTTTGCCACACTGGGCAGATTCTATGAATATTTTGACTTTTTTTTAAACTTATTTGATCATAGAGCATGTTTCCCTTTTCCCTTTGTATGAGATGACAAAATTTCACTCACTGCCTAGTCATCCAAGGAAAGAGTAAACTTCCCTGCCCTGCCAGCGAAGGGCTTGGCCAATAGAATAAAAGTGGAAGGAGTTGTGTGCCACTCTTGATCAGAGGTTTTAAGAGAAATGGTCCTTTTGTTGCTTACCTATCCTTCAAGAGGAAGGAACCCTGGTAATACAGTGGTTATGCGTTGGGCTCTTAACCTCATGAGTCACATGCAAGTCTTTCAATTTCAAAGCCTGATTGTTCCCCTGCACAAAGCTAACAGATAAGCAACAACTGCTTGTAGGCTGGAAAGATTGCCTGAACATAGTGTACTTTGGGGATTTCTTACTGCCAGGAGAAATACAGGCGATGTGGCAGGTGACGGTCCTAGTATCTCTCAGCTGTCAATCAGAGGCAGGTTCTGAGACTTCAGTCAGGGCCACTGGAGGAAGTGGCTCATGGTGCTGCTGCCATAGTCCATCCCAGGTCAAGCCCTCTGAGGTGCTGGGTTACAGAGTTTTGGATTGGCACTCAGTGAGGGCTGCTTCAAAGCTCCTTCCTTTCTTAAACTTGCTCCTGCAACCACATTCTTTCTGAAGGTCCTTGTCAGTAAGCCGAAATCCCAACCAATTTGCTGAGTCAGGACAAAATGCAAAATTGATGGTACCGAGAGACAGTAAACCACCTACAACCTTTTAGACCATGTCAACAGATCATCTGTAGCCTCAACTGCAGAAACATTTCACTAAATCCTCTCTGTTTCTCCACAAAGATTAGGAATGCCCTTCTATCTTTTAAAAACAGACATTGGTCTGGCACCACTTCAGTTCCAGCTGAGGTAGTGGATTCACCTGAGCTAAGCTCTAGAGAGGATCACTTAATCTTCATTCAAGATATATGTCATGAGGACTGTAGATCATGCAGGGACTGCACAATCCCTCTGTGTCGGCAGCGGCTGCATCACGGCCTGGCCCATTGGGAAGAGAGACGGACCCATGGCAATTATAAGGCAAGATGCTGAGGGTGCTGGGGTGGTCTAGGGATACAGGAAAGGAACTATTGGGCATGGAGGCAATTATGAAGGGTTCTTTTTTCCCATGGACCAAACCCATGCCAGTTGCCATGAAGTTAACTCTGATTCATAGGGACTCCTTTGGGCCAGAGTAGAACGACATTCTGTTGTTTTTTTCTATAACTGATTTTGTTGTTGTTGTTTGAAATGCAGCACCAGGCCTTTCTTCAGAGACATTTCTGGCTGGGCTTGAAGCTCCAACCTATGAGTTAGTAGGCAAGTATGTTAACCAACTGCACCACCCAGGGACTCCTCCATGTGACTAAAGAATGACTTAAGGACTTCCCCCACAGACCCAAACCAAAACCAAATCCACTGCCATGGGGTTGACCTCATATATGGCACAATAGACTGGCTCTGCTGATTTTCAGAACTGCACATCTTTACTGGAGCAGAAAACCCTCATCTTTCTCCCAAGGAGTAGCTGGTGGGTTTGAACCATTAACTTTGCCATTAGCAGCAGCCCCACTCTTAACCCAATATACCACCAAGAGTGGTTCAATTTGGAAAAATAGTATGTAATCACCTATCTATGAAGGGAAAACCCTCTCATAGAGTGCACTTACACAAATGAGAAAGAAACGAGTCCCCAAATGCCGGTCTTAATCAACAATCTGGGGAAGGGTGTTCTGGGAAGCAGCTTTCAAATGTGGCTGGAGATTATAAAAATAATCAACCTAATCCCTGTTTTAAAGAGCCCTGGTGGTACAATGGCTAAGGACTGGGTGGCTAAACAAAAGGCTGGTAGTTTGAACCTACCCATGGGCTCTAAAGGGGAAAAGACCTGACGAGCTGGTCCCATAACGATCTCAGCCTAGGACACCTTTGGGGGCAGTTCTACTCTGTCCTGTAGGGTCACTATGAGCTGACATCAACTTAAAGACACAAAGCAGGTTTGACTGTACGTCACTTGTTGATAGAGCTTGTGCGGAGCATTCTGAGTAGAAAACAGACTCAGGGGCATCTGACGTCAACCAGCAACAGTCTCTTTCCTTGAGAAAGACTGTGGAAAGGGATGAGGAGGGAGCTTCCAAAAGCGTGTGGAAAAATGATACGAAAAAATAATGGAATTTTGCCATGAGCTTTTTGAAGCTCTCTTCATGAGAGCTAGTCCTCCATGGAGGTTTCTAGAAAAGTGAAACACAAAAGAAGAGGCTGGTAAGTCCCGCTGAACAATTCCAGGGGAGATTGGGACTTGACTCAGAGTACTTGAGCATTCTGGCTTATTCCTCCAAATCGCAAATCAGACTACACCAGGTTCTGAGACTCAGGGAAGGCAAATAAGACACACCAGGCCCATGATTCAGACTTATGGGGAAAGTCACACTGGAGAGGGAAGGCCTCTTTGCCTTGTGTGCCTGACAAGTGTCTCATTTGCCTCATCTAAAACCCAGCCCTGGAACAAAGGCTAACAGTACCAGCTTCAAACTTGTGTTTGAATCTTGTCTCTGTCACTTATTAACTTAGCCACCTTAAATCCCTTCCTTTAGTTTTCCATCTGTAAATGAGGCACAGTTCCAATCATAGGGCCTTCAGTAAATGGCTATTATTAGGTAGGCATGCACTCCTGTTTTCTAGGCGAGAGTCCTCAGCCAGATTTTTGTGGGAGCTTGTTCTTCAGGGTATTGTCATAGATGAGTGTGTCACCCAGATTCCTCCCCGGGCCAAGAGACTGATTTCCCCAGCTGCTGAGAGAGCCACTGATAGAAAAGGTCCCAGCTATCTGGCCCCTATCAGGATTGCCTCAGCTGATGAGAGCTCATCCAAGGTCTGCTCCTTCCCCAAACTAACCTTCATCCAACGACTTGTCAATGTAGGGGTATAAATGGCATAGTGGAGGCATTTGACCCCCCTGTAACTTCACAAAAGGCAATGGAGGAAGATCAAGATAAACAGCCCAAGGCTGATTCCTATGAGACAGAGATCAAAATGCCTCCACCCTCCTTTCTTTTCACAGTTTCTGACACCAACCATCCCTACCATGACACTCTCTTCTTTTCTGCTGGGTTTGATAATCCTTAAGTGGCAATGGCCACACAGAACTCGCAAACAATACTTATGTTTCTG
This sequence comes from Tenrec ecaudatus, assembly GCF_050624435.1. Taxonomy (NCBI): domain Eukaryota; kingdom Metazoa; phylum Chordata; class Mammalia; order Afrosoricida; family Tenrecidae; genus Tenrec; species Tenrec ecaudatus. Next base: position 236,807 of record NW_027459418.1, on the reverse strand, counting down.
GGGTTAATTGGGGACCTAGCAGGTGACAATTCAGGATCAGAAATGACTGGAGATATAGTTCTTCAGTCAGGACAGTCTCTTCCCAGTGGTGCCCAGAGGCAGAACTTTTTCTGGTCCTTGGCCTCTGCCCTGCAGCTCCTTGACCTCTGCTGTGCTTGGGACCGTGTACAAAGTTCTTTCAACTCTGCTGATAAGTGCGTTGAGGCAGCCCGCTTTGTCTGGAAACCTTGGCCCAAAGACACTCAGCTTTCTCATTCTGTGTGCTGGCGAGCTCCCTGTTCTGGGGTCTTGGTGCTGCTGCCTCTGCTTCCATGAGCTATTTATCTGCCACTGTTTTTCATTGTCTCCTGATGCATCCAGTGTCAGGGATCTCTGTCTCCTGGACAGAGGTGGTGCTCAGAGTAATAATCCTGGGTCCAAAGAGCACACTCCACTGCTGGCTTGTCTTTCTCGGTGCTCTTGAAACTCCACTTTCTGCTTCTGAGTTAACTCACCCAGGATGACCAAACCGACCAATTCCTACATTAGGGGTCTACAGGTCTTATTTGAATGGTCTCACCTCTTCGAGGATGCCATGCACCTTACTGATATTATTAGCATGCTATCTACTTCCCTCGGTGGCATAGTTCCACCCTGTCATTGGTAGGAGTAACAAAGACTATGGCTAGAGGAGAACTAGTAAGCAATTCGCTGCAATGTGTTAGGCTATAAAGTCCCAGGCTACTGGTCACCACTTGGCCAGGTCCCAGTTACAGAGCTCCCTGTGATGGCTCCTTTTGCATATCAATGTGGCGAGGCTATGGTGCCCAGTTTTTTGGTCAAACAAGCATTCATCTATTTGCTCTTGTTTTTTAAACATTTTATTAGGGGCTCATACAACTCTTATCACAATCCATACATATACATACATCAATTTTATAAAGCACATCTGTACACTCTTTGCCCTAATCACTCTCAAAGCATTTGCTCTCGACTTAAGCCCTCCGCATCAGTTCCTCTTTTTTCGTCCCCTCCCTCGCCCCTTCCCCCTCCCTCAGGAGCTCTTGACAATCCACAGATTGTTATTTTGTCATCTCTTGCCCTCTCCAGAGTCTCCCTTCGCCCCTTCTCGGCTGTCCATCTCCCAGGGAGGAGGTCACATGTGGATCCTTGTAATCAGTTCCCTCTTTCCATCCCACTCAGCCTCCACTCTCCCAGTATCACCCCTCACACCCCTGGTCCTGAAGGTATCATCCACCCTGGATTCCCTGTGCCTCCAGCTCCCATATGCACCAGTGTACAGCTTCTGCCCTATCCAGTCCTGCAAGGTAGAATTTGGATCCTGGTAGTTGGGGAGAGGAAGCATCCAGGATCTGGGGGAAAGCTTTGTTCTTCATCGGTACTACATCACACCCTGACTGACCCATCTCCTCTCCTAAAGCCCTCTATGAGGGGATCTCCAGTGGTCGACATTTGGGCCTCTGGTCTCCACTCTGCACTTCCCCCTTCATTCTCTATGGTATATATATATATATATATATATATATATATATATATATATATATATATATACCCCCATATACACACAGATATATATATACACACATATATATATATATATATATATATATATATATATATATATATATATATATTCTTTTTTTTTTGCATGATGCCTTATACCTGGTCCCTTTGGCACCTCATGATCGCACCGGCTGGTGTGCTTCTTCCAGGTGGGCTTTATTGCTTCTGAGCTAGATGGCCGCTTGTTCACCTCATCTATTTGCTCTTATGAAGGAGTTGGACTCAAGCAAAATAGAATACCTTCCATAATGTGGGAAGGGGTAAACCTATCAGCCAAAGGCCTTCAGTGCAGAAAGGGAGTTTCCCTAGGGTGTGTTCTGACCATTCTTATTCTTGTCTTTTCCCATCACCTAACCTATGGATTTTAGGATGAACATCTACAGAGCTCTTTAGGCTGTTGCCTGACCTATGAATTTGGAACTTGCCATTCCCCTATGTGAGCCAATTCCTAGAAATAAGCCTCACTCTATGGGGCTCTGGTGTCGTAGTGGGTGGCCCATTGGGCATCCAACAGCAAGGACATCAGTTTGAAAACACCAACGTCTCCTTGAGGGAAAGATGAAGCTTCGTAATCTCCTTAAGAGTTACAGTCTCCAACGCCCAAAAGGTCAGTTCTATATTGTTTTACACAGTCACTTTGAGTCCACCTTGATGGCAATGAGTGGCCGGTGCAGTGGTTAACCATAGGAGCCCTGGTGGATATATCAAATATCTCCAGTTACAGCTATATAACTGGTTTGGTTTCTCTAGGGAACACTGACTATGACACTCTCCATAGGCAGGGATGAGACCTCTGTTGAGATTTCCCTCTTGTGCCCTTCCTTGATTCCCCCCACAGGTGCTTATTCCCTGAGCATTCCTCAATAAATGTCAGGAATCCAGAACTAATTCCATCACAGTGTCTCCTTCTTCCAGGGAGTCTGAATGGCTTCTGGGGAGTATGAACTACAGTATCCATCCAACTTCCTCCTTCTATTTCTATGCTCCGGATCTTATTTGGGGCTCATTTGGTTGTAAACAGGCAAAGAGACCAGTACTTGGAAGAGAGAATCCTAGGAAAATGGAAAGGTGGGGAGAACAAGAGGACAGCTGGCTCTGTCGACCGTTCCTGACCACCACTGGCATGTTCCTGTGTTCTTTGTGTCTGTCTCTCAGGGCACATGCTGTAATCTCGCAACATAGAGCGCCTCCTCCACGTGGCGGGACATGTGCTTCTGAATTATGCTTCTTAGATGCCAGGCCACTTGCAAAAGCGGGACTTTCCTTTTCGTTTTTTGGTTGGAAATGTTCCAGAAAAAGCGTCTAGTTGACCCATCTTATGTCAGTGTCTCCACTGGGCCATTGAAAACAGCCTTGTGACCGTATTGAAATGTGGTGTCTTCCCCAGGGAGCTGATATTTCAGCCAGTGAGGTAGTTCACAGGGACAGATAAGAAAGGGGGTTGGGACAGATTAAAATAATAATAATGTCTATTTGCAAAGAATAGGGCCTTATTATTTTTCGGATGCCCCCCATCTGAACACCCTACCACTGAATATAGGCAGGAGGTAGGGCCCACCTGTCACTCAAGCAGCTAAAAATGTATAGCACTTGCTGTAGCAGCTGCTAATGTGCCCATGTATTAGCACTTGGCACCCACCACTCCCAAAAATGCCAATGGTCTCACAGGAAGCACATGTAACTCCCCACACAGGGAACAGTCATTGAGCAGACAGGGGAGTTGACATCCTCCAGGACCTAATGCCACTTTAACCAATGACACATGTGGATAGGTGGAGCCACACTCCAGTTCCCTCAGCCTTTGGGTGGGACAACTACAAGAGGATTTATACTGTCTCTGGGAACCTACTCAATGACATTTCTTTATCGGCCCCTTCCCTTTGCTCTATCAGTATTACCCTTCTCTACTGGTCCTTCCTGGAGGCACCTCCCAAGGAAACAATAGTCTAGCTGCCATTCCAATTCTAGTGGATTCCAATTCTTGGTGATCGCATTCATGTGAGTCAATCAGAACTGTGCTTTCTGCAGATTCTTTCTCTCCCCTTTTTAAGAGTAGTTTTAAGGACATTGTGGAAGCTTCCCACCGTCCAGTTCCAGAACATTTTCATTGACCCTGCAGCCATTAAGCAGTCATTCCCCATTGCCCCTCCCACCCCACCCTGGGAAACCACCAATCTACTCTATGGCTCTACGGGATTTACCTGTCCAGCATTTTCCCTCTAAATGGACTCACAATACATGGCATTTGGTGTTTGGCGTCTTTCACTTCATGTCTTGCGTTCACCTGTGTTACAGAATCTGTCCGAATCAAAGGCCTTAGTTTTCTTGTGGCAGACTATATGTATACCCCACTCTGTGTAGATCATATTTTCTCTATTCTTCTACTGATGGGTATTGTTGGCTTATTGTTTACCTTTTGCCCATAGTGATTAGTGCAGCATCCATCTGGGTACTCTTCTTTCATTCTTTTAGATATGCACTTGGGAATGGACTCCCTGGATCAGCCGGCAAGGGTTCATGACCAAGTGGGTTATGTTGGGCTGCTAACCATAAGGTCAGCATTTTGGACCCTTTAGCTACTGCGAGATAGAAATGCTCTCATAATGATCCACAGCCCCCCAGACCCACCAGCCGCAATTCTACTCTGTCCTTTCGGGTTGCTGTGAGTCAGAATCGACTCGATGGCAGTGGTAGTGAGGAAGCCAGCGACTTGAGAGTGGAACCAGGGACCGTGGAGAATTCTGGCAGTAGCCATGGTGTCCTCACTACCCAGATGCCAGCAGCCACGAGTGAACAAAGGAGGCACAAGCAAGGTTCTCGCTGACTTCATGCTGGTGACCCGGCTGCCCCTGCTTCCTCAAATGTCATTTCCTCAGCTTTACTGACAACGGGTTGTACTCCCTATTATCATGTCACCAACTCTTTCAATGGTCCACCTAGCCAGGTGTGATTCCAGACACTCACTGTGCAGCCACCATCAGCGAAGGTGGCTGCCCACCTCATTTGTACACATGTGAAGAATGTGATCATTCTTGGCACTGGTGTCCTTAGTCATCCTGGTTAGTATATTTACATCCTTGGGGAGCTGGGTCAGTGAGCAAGCGCTTCTCAAGGTGCCCATATGATCTGTTTACTGAGAGTGCCAGCCCAAGGATCTGACTTGCCACCCACAGTGAACGCACCTCTGAGGCAAAGGGGAAGGCTTCTTTCTAACTGGGAGACCAGCAGGTCTTCTGCAGACATCACTCCCCTGCAGCACTCTGATCCGAGGCCTTTCATATTCCAAAGAGCAGCAATAAGATTCCCATCTGCCACCCAGTCAGACTCACATGTGAGAATTCTCTTTTCAGAGCAAGACAGCCAATGCAGTGAGCTGGGTAAAGGGGCAGTCTCACTCAGAGGAGACACAGCCAGGAGTGTAGGGACAAGGAGTGAAATGTGCAGCTTCCAGCTGCCACCCAAGCCTCCGTAGTGCAGTGGCATGAGAGCAAAGAGATAGTCCTTTGTGACTCTTTGACCTCCTTCCTGGCCTTGGTGGAATTAACACTGCTCAGTGCCAGTCTCTTCTGAATATACAGAAAAGATAGCTCAGAAAAGAATAGAGTTAAATAAGAGCAGGACAGAGTAAGGTGGCTTCATGGTGTTGCATTTGTGTGTCTCAGAGCCCATCCTGGCTCACAGTGACCCTCTGTGACAGAGAAGAACTGTTCCACAGATTTTTCTAGGCAGAATTTTAAGGAAATGTACCTAGCAGCACAGTGGTTGCATGTGCGGCTGTAACAGAGAGACTGGCAGTTTGAACTCACTGATCCCCATTGAGAGAGTGAAGACGTGACTGCCTGCTCCCATGAAGACTCCTAGCCTGTTGTTGTCTGTCCATTTGTGGTGCTGTGGTGAGTTGTGTGTTACTGTGATGCTTGAAGCCATGTGACTGGTATTTCAAATGCTAGCAGGATTACCCCAAGTGAAGAGGTGTCAGGGAAACTTCCAGGCTAAGAACACAATACAAAGAAGGGTTCCACTGCCCACTTCAGAGGAAGTAGCCGCTGAAAACCCTAACACTATAGCACAGTGTGCCTTTCCTTCCCGTCACAGGGAGTCAGAATCGCCTCAATGGCACATAACAACCAACAACACCTTTGAGGAGGGAAATCTCCTTCAGTAGGGCTGGGTGAGTTTAAACTGGGTGGCTTCTTGGTTAGCACTTGAGCTCTGAATCATCTCACCACCAGGCTACCATCTTTATGATGCAGGCAAATAAAACCATCTTGGTCTTGCTCGGTATTGCCAGCGTCATCATGCTCTTTCTCCCATAAGCACATGTCTGGTGGTTGGACCACAGCAAACCCGGTTGAAACTATTTCCTCATCACCATGTGTGTGTCAGAGTAGAAGTGAACCATGAAGTTTTCTTTGATTAAAAACATTTTTATTGTGATTTGGGTGAAGGTTAAAGAGCAGCTCAGCTGTCCATTGAGCAATGCATACACATTTTGTTTCATGTCATTGATAGCAATTCCCACAATGTACCATCACTTCCCCCACATCTTCTTGTTTCTTGTCTCCAAGCTTCCTTCATTCTCAACTTTTTTGAACTTCATTCTTGGGGGAATGCGGTCTTTTGATCTCATGTGATCTATTATTCTACGGTATTTGTATGTCTCTAATGTCATTGTTCCCATTGTAGAATTGTCTATTGTTTGGTTGAACATCGAGCCATGATGAGTTCAGTTCCAGACCTGCAGGGTAACTAAGCACCATAGTCTTGTAATTTCACCAGCCTTTATCCAAACAGTAAGCTTGGTGTTTTATCATGATTTTGAGTTTTGCCCCACATTTCCCTTCTACTCTAATCAAGCCCCTCTAATGTGATCTCTTTCATAGCAGTCGATAGTGGGAGCTAGGCACCATCTAGTTCTTCTGGTCTCCAGTGGTGGAGGGTGATCGTTGCTTGAGTCACTAGTCATTGATTCATTGTGCCCAATCAGTTCTCCTCTTCTGCTGTCCTCTGGATGGAGAGAGACCAACTGTTGACCCTTTCCTGATTGCTCAGGAACTTTGAAAATCCCAGAGACGATGGTCCTGATCCCCCAGGCTCAACAACTCATTCCCTCACAGTTTTTGCATCTGTCTCAGAGATTTTTTCCACCCCAACCCTGTTTTATGACATTGGTCCCTGTATGCTCCACCATATACCTGGATCTATTTAACAACCAAGGTCAATACATTCTATAAACTTTTCAATGGCCGAGGATTCTGAAGAAGATTGCCAGGCTTCTCTTTCACAGCTCCTCTAAGTGGGTTGGGAATGACAACTTTTCCCTTAATAGCAGAGCTCATTAACTGTTTACACCCCTAGATACTTCTTACTCTTAGAAAACTCACTGCCATCGAATCCATGCTGACTCACAGCCAACTTATAGGGCAGCGTGCAACTGCTCTTTGAGTGTCTGAGACTCGAAGTCTTTATGGGAGCAGAATGCCTTACCTTTCTCCCACAAAGCAGCTGGTAGTTTCAAACTGCTGATATAGCAATTAGCAGCCCAACTTGTAGCCACTAGGCCACAAAGGCTCTTTTTCTTCTTAGGCTGAGCTTTGCTGAAGGTCGTCCGACATGGCCTCTCAGCTTAAGTAAGGGGTCCCAAGCTACAGGCTGCACAAGTTGCTCCCTGAAACACGTGGCCTGGGCCCCAAATGTGGGCACACAGAAAGCCAGTTCACCTCTCAGGGGTTTGGCAGAGCCGCAGCACAGCAAGGGTCTCCCTGAAAGCCCCTCCACCCCATGCCCAGAACCTCCCCCAAACTCACCCCTGCTCCAGGCTGCTGGTACTCACTGTAGATCCTGTCACCACTGCTGGGCCCTGGGGGCAGTGCTGGGCCGCCACTCCAGCAGGCTCTCCGCTAGTGGGGCAGGCTGCCCCCTGGTGGCCACCCATATTCACTTGGTGCAGAAACATTGCAAACTTTGTTAAGAGGAGCTGAGAAGGGGTCTCAGGGGGCCCTGGCTGGTGGGCTGTGAGACACCTCAGTGAGTGACTGGGCAGGGCAGCCCACCCTCCACCACCCGTCTTCATTCGGCTCCAGGGCACCGTCCTTGGCCCTAGCCCCTTCCTCACTAGGCTTAAGGTATGGCTAGGAGACACCTAGGTTTAGGCTAGGGCACCCCAAGGCTTAGGCTAATGCTAGGGGACCCCTAGGCTTAGGCTAAGGCACCCCGAGGCTTAAGCTAGGGCACCCCTAGGCTTAGGCTAGGGCACCCCTAGGCTTAGGCTAAGGCAAGGGCTCAGCTAGCGTAAGGCTAGGGCACCCCTAGGCTTAGGCTAGGGCACCCCTAGGCTTAGGCTAGGGCACCCCTAGGCTTAGGGTAGGGCACCCCTAGGCTTAGGCTAGGTCACATCTAGGCTTAGGGTCGGGCACCCCTATGCTTAGGCTAAGGCAAGGGCTCCACTAGACTAAGGCTAGGGCACCCCTAGCCTTAGGCTAGGGAACCCGTAATCTTAGGCTAGGGCACCCCTAGGTTTAGGCTAGGGCACCCCTAGGCTTAGGCTAGGGCACCCCTAGGCTTAGGCTAGGGCACCCCTAGGCTTAGGCAAAGGCTAGGCCTCAGCTAGCGTAAGGTTAGGGCACCCCTAGGCTTAGGCTAGGGCACCCCTAGGCTTAGGCTAGGGCACCCCTAGGCTTAGGGTAGGGCACCCCTAGGCTTAGGCTAGGTCACATCTAGGCTTAGGGTCGGGCACCCCTATGCTTAGGCTATGGCAAGGGCTCCACTAGACTAAGGTTACGGCACCCCTAGGCTTAGGCTAGGGCACCCCTAGGCTTAGGATAGGGCACCACTAGGCTTAGACAAGGGCACCCCTAGGCTTAGGCTAAGTCTAGGGCTCCCCTAGCCTAAGGCTTGGGGACCCCTAGGCTTAGGCTAGGGCACCCCTAGGCTTAGGCTAGGGCACCCCTAGGCTTAGGCTAAGGCTAGGGCTCCGCCAGCCTAAGGCTATGGCACCCCTAGTCTTAGGCTAGGGCACCCCTAGGCTTAGGCAAGGGCACCCCTAGGCTTAGGCTTAGGCTAAGGCTCAGCTAGCCTAAGGCTAGGGCACCCCTAGGCTTAGGCTAGGGCACCAATAGGCTTAGGCTAGGGCACCCCTAGGCTTAGGCTAAGGCTAGGGCACCCCTTGGCTTAGACTAGGGCACCCCTAGGCTTAGGCTAGGGCACCCCTAGGCTTAGGCTACGACACCCCTAGGCTTGGGCTAGGGCACCCCAAGGCTTAGGCTAAGGTTAGGGCTCCCCTAGCCTAAGGCTAGGGCACCCCTAGGCTTAGGCTAGGGCACCCCTAGGCTTAGGATAGGGCACCACTAGGCTAAGGCTAGGGCTCCCCTAGCCTAAGGCTAGGGCACCCCTAGGCTTAGGCTAGGGCACCACTAGGCTTAGGCTAGGGCACGCCTAGGCTTAGGCTAGGGCACCCTTAGGCTTAGGCTAGGGCACCCCTAGGCTTAGGCTAAGGCTAGGGCTCCCCTAGCATAACCCTTGGGCACCACTAGGCTTAGGCTAGGGCACCCCAAGGCTTAGGCTAGGGCACCCCTAGTCTTAGGCTAGGGCACCCCTAGGCTTAGGCTAAAGCTAGGGCTCAGCTAGCCTAAGGCTAGGGCACCTCTAGGCTTAGGCTAGGGCACCCCTAGGCTTAGGCTAGGGCACCCCTAGGCTTAGGCTAGGGCACCCCTAGGCTTAGGTGAGGGCACCCCAAAGCTTAGGCTAGGGCACCCCTAGGCGTAGGCTAGGGCTAGGGCTCCCCTAGCCTAAGGCTAGGGCACCCCTAGCCTAAGGCTAGGGCACCCCTAGGCTTAGGCTTGGGCAACCCTAGGCTTAGGCTACGGCAGCCATAGGCTTAGGCTAAGGCTAGGGCTCCTCTAGCCTAAGGCCTGGGCACCCCTAGGCTTAGGCTAGGGCACCCCTAGGCTTACGCTAGGGCACCAATAAGCTTAGGCTAGGGCACCCCTAGTCTTAGGCTAGGGCACCCCAAGGCTTAGGCTAAGGCTTGGGCACCCCTAGGCTATGGCTAGGGCACCCCTAGGCTTAGGCTAGGGCACCAATAGGCTTAGGCTATGGCACCCCTAGGCTTAGGCTAAGGCTAGGGGACCCCTAGGCTTAGGCTAAGGCACCCCTAGGCTTAGGCTAGGGCACCCCTAAGTTTAGGCTAGGGCACCCTTAGGCTTAGGCTAAGGCTAGTGCTCCCCTAGCCTAAGGCTAGTGCACCCATAGTGTTAGGCTAGGGCACACCTAGGCTTAGGCTAGGGCACCCCTAGGCTTAGGTGACGGCAGCCATAGGCTTAGGCTAAGGCTAGGGCTCCTCTAGCCTAAGGCCTGGGCACCCCTAGGCTTAGGCTAGGGCACCCCTAGGCTTACGCTAGGGCACCAATAAGCTTAGGCTTGGGCACACCTAGTCTTAGGCTAGGGCACCCCAAGGCTTAGTCTAAGGCTAGGGCACCCCTTGGCTTAGGCTAGGGCACCCCTTGGCTTAGGATAGGGCACCACTAGGCTAAGGCTAGGGCTCCCCTAGCCTAAGGCTAGGGCACCCCTAGGCTTAGGCTAGGGCACCACTAGGCTTAGGCTAGGGCACCCCTAGGCTTAGGTTAGGGCACCCATAGGCTTAGGCTAGGGCACCCGTAGGCTTAGGCTAAGGCTAGGGCTCCCCTAGCCTAACCCTAGGGCACCCCTAGGCTTAGGCTAGGGCACCCCAAGGCTTAGGCCAGGGCACCCCTAGTCTTAGGGTAGGGCACCCCTAGGCTTAGGCTAAGGCTAGGGCTCAGCTAGCGTAAGGCTAGGGCACCCCTAGGCTTAGGCTAGGGCACCCCTAGGCTTAGGCTAGGGCACCCCTAGGCTTAGGGTAGGGCACCCCTAGGCTTAGGCTAGGTCACATCTAGGCTTAGGGTCGGGCACCCCTATGCTTAGGCTAAGGCAAGGGCTCCACTAGACTAAGGCTAGAGCACCCCTAGCCTTAGGCTAGGGCACCCGTAATCTTAGGCTAGGGCACCCCTAGGCTTAGGCTAGGGCACCCCTAGGCTTAGGCTACAGCACCCCTAGGCTTGGACTAGGGCACCCCTAGGTTTAGGCTAAGGTTAGGGCTCCCCTAGCCTAAGGTTACGGCACCCCTAGGCTTAGGCTAGGGCACACCTAGGCTTAGGATATGGCACCACTAGGCTTAGACTAGGGCACCCCTAGGCTTAAGCTAAGTCTAGGGCTCCCCTAGCCTAAGTCTTGGGCACCCCTAGGCTTAGGCTAGTGCACCCCTAGGCTTAGGCTAGGGCACCCCTAGGCTTAGGCTAAGGCTAGGGCTCCTCCAGCCTAAGGCTATGGCACCCCTAGGCTTAGGCTAGGAGACCCCTAGGCTTAGGCAAGGGCACCCCTAGGCTTAGGCTTAGGCTAGGGCTCAGCTAGCCTAAGGCTAGGGCAAGCCTAGGCTTAGGCTAGGGCACCCCTGGGCTTAGGGTAGGGCACCCCTAGGCTTAGGGTAGGGCACCCCTCGGCTTAGGCTAGGGCACCCCTAGGCTTAGGCTAAGGCTAGTGTTCCCCTAGCAAAAGGCTAGGGCACCACTAGGGTTAGGCTAGGGCATCCCTAGGCTTAGGCTAGGGCACCCCTAGGCTTGGGCTAGGGCAGCCATAGGCTTAGGCTAAGGCTAGGGCTCCTCTAGCCTAAGGCATGGGCACCCCTAGGCTTAGGCTAGGGCACCCCTAGGCTTAGGCTAGGGCACCCCTAGGCTTAGTCTAAGGCTAGGGCACCCCTTGGCTTTGGCTAGGGCACCCCTAGGCTTAGGCTAGGGCACCCCTAGGCTTAGGCTAAGGCTAGTGCTCCCCTAGCCTAAGGCTAGGGCACCCCTAGGGTTAGGCTAGGGCACCCCTGGGGTTAGGCTAGGGCACCCCTAGGCTTAGGCTAGGGCAACCGTGGGCTTAGGCTAGGGCAGCCATAGGCTTAGGCTAAGGCTAGGGCTCCTCTATCCTAAGGCCTGGGCACCCCTAGCCTTAGGCTAGGGCACCCCTAGGCTGAGGCTAGGGCACCCCTAGGCTTAGGCTAGGGCACCCCTAGGCTTAGGCTAGGGCACCCCTAGGCTTAGGCTAGGGCAACCCTAGGCTTAGGCTAGGGCAGCCCTAGGCTTAGGCTACTAGCGCAGCCATAAGCTTAGGCTAAGGCTAGGGCTCCTCTATCCTAAGGCCTGGGCACCCCTAGCCTAAGGCTAGGGCACCCCTTGGCTTAGGTTGGGCACCCCTAGGCTTAGGCTAGGGCACCCCTAGGCTTAGGCTAGGGCACCCCTAGGCTTAGGCTTAGGCTAGGGCTCAGCTAGCCTAAGGCTAGGGCAAGCCTAGGCTTATGCTAGGGCACCCCTAGGCTTAGGGTAGGGCACCCCTAGGCTTAGGCTTGGGCACGCTTAGGCTTAGGCTAGGGCACCCCTAAGCTTAGGCTAAGGCTAGTGCTCCCCTAGCCTAAGGCTAGGGTACCCCTAGGGTTAGGCTAGGGCACACCTAGGCTTAGGCTAGGGCAACCCTAGGCTTAGGCTAGGGCAGCCATAGGCTTAGGCTAAGGCTTGGGCTCCTCTATACTAAGGCCTGGGCACCCCTAGGCTTAGGCTAGGGCACCGTTAGGCTTAGGCTAGGGCACCCCTAGGCTTAGGCTAGGGCAACCCTAGGCTTAGGTTAGGGCACCCCTAGGCTTAGGCTAAGGCACCTCTAGGCTTAGGCTAAGGCTAGGTCACCCCTAGGCTTAGGCTAAGGCACCACTAGGCTTAGGCTTGGGCACCCCTAGGCTTAGGCTAGGGCACCCCTAGTCTTAGGGTAGGGCACTCCTAGGCTTAGGCTAAGGCTATGGCTCAGCTAGCGTAAGGCTAGGGCATCCCTAGGCTTAGGCTAGGGCACCCTTAGGCTTAGGCTTGGGCACCCCTAAGTTTAGGGTAGGGCACCCCTAGGCTTAGGCTAGGTCACATCTAGGCTTAGGGTCGGGCACCCCTATGCTTAGGCTAAGGCAAGGGCTCCACTAGACTAAGGCTAGGGCACCCCTAGCCTTAGGCTAGGGCACCAGTAATCTTAGGCTAGGGCACCCCTAGGCTTAGGCTAGGGCACCTCTAGGCTTAGGCTACGGCACCCCTAGGCTTGGGCTAGGGCACCCCAAGTTTAGGTTAAGGTTAGGGCTCCCCTAGCCTAAGGTTATGGCACCCCTAGGCTTAGGCTAGGGCACCCCTAGGCTTAGGATAGGGCACCACTAGGCTTAGCCTAGGGCACTCCTAGGCTTACGCTAAGTCTAGGGCTCCCCTAGCCTAAGGCTTGGGCACCCCTAGGCTTAGGCTAGGGCACCCCTAGTCTTAGGCTAGGGCACCCCTAGGCTTAGGTTAGGGCACCCCTAGGCTTAGGCTACAACACCCCTAGGCTTGGGCTAGGGCACCCCAAGGCTTAGGCTAAAGTTAGGGCTCCCCTAGCCTAAGGCTAGGGCACCCCTAGGCTTAGGCTAGGGCACCCCTTGGCTTAGGATAGGGCACCACTAGGCTAAGGCTAGGGCTCCCCTAGCCTAAGGTTAGGGCACCCCTAGGCTTAGGCTAGGGCACCACTAGGCTTAGGCTAGGGCACCCCTAGGCTTAGGCTAAGGTTAGTGCTCCCCTAGCCTAAGGCTAGGGTACCCCTAGGGTTAGGCTAGGGCACACCTAGGCTTAGGCTAGGGCAGCCATAGGCTTAGGCTAAGGCTTGGGCTCCTCTATACTAAGGCCTGGGCACCCCTAGGCTTAGGCTAGGGCACCGTTAGGCTTAGGCTAGGGCACCCCAAGGCTTAGGCTAGGGCAACCCTAGGCTTAGGTTAGGGCACCCCTAGGCTTAGGCTAAGGCACCTCTAGGCTTAGGCTAAGGCTAGGTCACCCCTAGGCTTAGGCTAAGGCACCACTAGGCTTAGGCTTGGGCACCCCTAGGCTTAGGCTAGGGCACGCCTAGGCTTAGGCTAAGACTAGGTCACCCCTAGTCTTAGGCTAAGGCACCCCTAGTCTTAGGTTAGGGCACCCCTAGGCTTAGGCTAAGGCTAGGGCTCCCCTAGCCTAAGGCTAGGGCACCACTAGGCTTAGGCTAGGCCACCCCTAGGTTTAGGCTAGGGCACCCCAAGGCTTAGGCTAGGGCACCCCTAGTCTTAGGGTAGGGCACTCCTAGGCTTAGGCTAAGGCTATGGCTCAGCTAGCGTAAGGCTAGGGCATCCCTAGGCTTAGGTTAGGGCACCCTTAGGCTTAGGCTTGGGCACCCCTAAGCTTAGGGTAGGGCACCCCTAGGCTTAGGCTAGGTCACATCTAGGCTTAGGGTCGGGCACCCCTATGCTTGGCTAAGGCAAGGGCTCCACTAGACTAAGGCTAGGGCACCCCTAGCCTTAGGCTAGGGCACCCGTAATCTTAGGCTAGGGCACCCCTAGGCTTAGGCTAGGGCACCCCTAGGCTTAGGCTACGCCACCCCTAGGCTTGGGCTAGGGCACCCTTAGGTTTAGGTTAAGGTTAGGGCTCCCCTAGCCTAAGGTTATGGCACCCCTAGGCTTAGGCTAGGGCACCCCTAGGCTTAGGATAGGGCACCACTAGGCTTAGCCTAGGGCACTCCTAGGCTTACGCTAAGTCTAGGGCTCCCCTAGCCTAAGGCTTGGACACCCCTAGGCTTAGGCTAGGGCACCCCTAGTCTTAGGCTAGGGCACCCCTAGGCTTAGGTTAGGGCACCCCTAGGCTTAGGCTACAACACCCCTAGGCTTGGGCTAGGGCACCCCAAGGCTTAGGCTAAAGTTAGGCCTCCCTTAGCCTAAGGCTAGGGCACCCCTAGGCTTTGACTAGGGCACCCCTTGGCTTAGGATAGGGCACCACTAGGCTAAGGCTAGGACTCCCCTAGCCTAAGGCTAGGGCACCCCTAGGCTTAGGCTAGGGCACCACTAGGCTTAGGCTAGGGCACCCCTAGGCTTAGGTTAGGGCACCCATAGGCTTAGGCTAGGGCACCCGTAGGCTTAGGCTAAGGCTAGGGCTCCCCTAGCCTAACCCTAGGGCACCCCTAGGCTTAGGCTAGGGCACCCCAAGGCTTAGGCTAGGGCACCCCTAGTCTTAGGGTAGGGCACCACTAGGCTTAGGCTAAGGCTAGGGCTCAGCTAGCGTAAGGCTAGGGCACCCCTAGGCTTAGGCTAGGGCACCCCTAGGCTTAGGCTAGGGCACCCCTAGGCTTAGGGTAGGGCACCCCTAGGCTTAGGCTAGGTCACATCTAGGCTTAGGGTCGGGCACCCCTATGCTTAGGCTAAGGCAAGGGCTCCACTAGACTAAGGCTAGAGCACCCCTAGCCTTAGGCTAGGGCACCCGTAATCTTAGGCTAGGGCACCCCTAGGCTTAGGCTAGGTCACCCCTAGGCTTAGGCTACAGCACCCCTAGACTTGGGCTAGGGCACCCCTAGGTTTAGGCTAAGGTTAGGGCTCCCCTAGTCTAAGGTTACGGCACCCCTAGGCTTAGGCTAGGGCACCCCCAGGCTTAGGATATGGCACCACTAGGCTTAGACTAGGGCACCCCTAGGCTTAGGCTAAGTCTAGGGCTCCCGAAGCCTAAGGCTTGGGCACCCCTAGGCTTAGGCTAGGGCACCCCTAGGTTTAGGCTAGGGCACCCCTAGGCTTAGGCTAAGGCTAGGGCTCCTCCAGCCTAAGGCTATGGCACCCCTAGGCTTAGGCTAGGAGACCCCTAGGCTTAGGCAAGGGCACCCCTAGGCTTAGGCTTAGGCTAGGGCTCATCTAGCCTAAGGCTAGGGCAAGCCTAGGCTTAGGCTAGGGCACCCCTGGGCTTAGGGTAGGGCACCCCTAGGCTTAGGGTAGGGCACCCCTCGGCTTAGGCTAGGGCACGCCTAGGCTTAGGCTAGGGCACCCCTGGGCTTAGGGTAGGGCACCCCTAGGCTTAGGCTAGGGCACCCCTAGGCTTAGTCTAAGGCTAGGGCACCCCTTGGCTTTGGCTAGGGCACCCCTAGGCTTAGGCTAGGGCACCCCTAGGCTTAGGCTAAGGCTAGTGCTCCCCTAGCCTAAGGCTAGGGCACCCCTAGGGTTAGGCTAGGGCACCCCTAGGGTTAGGCTAGGCCACCCCTAGGCTTAGGCTAGGGCACCCCAAGGCTTAGGCTAGGGCACCCCTAGTCTTAGGGTAGGGCACTCCTAGGCTTAGGCTAAGGCTATGGCTCAGCTAGCGTAAGGCTAGGGCATCCCTAGGCTTAGGCTAGGGCACCCTTAGGCTTAGGCTTGGGCACCCCTAAGTTTAGGGTAGGGCACCCCTAGGCTTAGGCTAGGTCACATCTAGGCTTAGGGTCGGGCACCCCTATGCTTAGGCTAAGGCAAGGGCTCCACTAGACTAAGGCTAGGGCACCACTAGCCTTAGGCTAGGGCACCAGTAATCTTAGGCTAGGGCACCCCTAGGCTTAGGCTAGGGCACCCCTAGGCTTAGGCTACGGCACCCCTAGGCTTGGGCTAGGGCACCCCTAGGTTTAGGTTAAGGTTAGGGCTCCCCTAGCCTAAGGTTATGGCACCCCTAGACTTAGGCTAGGGCACCCCTAGGCTTAGGATAGGGCACCACTAGGCTTAGCCTAGGGCACTCCTAGGCTTACGCTAAGTCTAGGGCTCCCCTAGCCTAAGGCTTGGGCACCCCTAGGCTTAGGCTAGGGCACCCCTAGTCTTAGGCTAGGGCACCCCTAGGCTTAGGTTAGGGCACCCCTAGGCTTAGGCTACAACACCCCTAGGCTTGGGCTAGGGCACCCCAAGGCTTAGGCTAAAGTTAGGGCTCCCCTAGCCTAAGGCTAGGGCACCCCTAGGCTTAGGCTAGGGCACCCCTTGGCTTAGGATAGGGCACCACTAGGCTAAGGCTAGGGCTCCCCTAGCCTAAGGTTAGGGCACCCCTAGGCTTAGGCTAGGGCACCACTAGGCTTAGGCTAGGGCACCCCTAGGCTTAGGTTAGGGCACCCATAGGCTTAGGCTAGGGCACCCGTAGGCTTAGGCTAAGGCTAGGGCTCCCCTAGCCTAACCCTAGGGCACCCCTAGGCTTAGGCTAGGGCACCCCAAGGCTTAGGCTAGGGCACCCCTAGTCTTAGTTTAGGGCACCCCTAGGCTTAGGCTACAACACCCCTAGGCTTGGGCTAGGGCACCCCAAGGCTTAGGCTAAAGTTAGGGCTCCCCTAGCCTAAGGCTAGGGCACCCCTAGGCTTAGGCTAGGGCACCCCTTGGCTTAGGATAGGGCACCACTAGGCTAAGGCTAGGGCTCCCCTAGCCTAAGGCTAGGGCACCCCTAGGCTTAGGCTAGGGAACCGCTAGGCTTAGGCTAGGGCACCCCTAGGCTTAGGTTAGGGGACCCATAGGCTTAGGCTAGGGCACCCGTAGGCTTAGTCTAAGGCTAGGGCTCCCCTAGCCTAACCCTAGGGCACCCCTAGGCTTAGGCTAGGGCACCCCAAGGCTTAGGCCAGGGCACCCCTAGTCTTAGGGTAGGGCACCCCTAGGCTTAGGCT
The DNA here is from genome assembly GCF_050624435.1 of Tenrec ecaudatus. NCBI lineage: Eukaryota > Metazoa > Chordata > Mammalia > Afrosoricida > Tenrecidae > Tenrec > Tenrec ecaudatus. Next base: position 219,749 of record NW_027459418.1, on the reverse strand, counting down.
AAGGCTAGGGCTCAGCTAGCGTAAGGCTAGGGCACCCCTAGGCTTAGGCTAGGGCACCCCTAGGCTTAGGCTAGGGCACCCCTAGGCTTAGGGTAGGGCACCCCTAGGCTTAGGCTAAGGCAAGGGCTCCACTAGACTAAGGCTAGAGCACCCCTAGCCTTAGGCTAGGGCACCCGTAATCTTAGGCTAGTGCACCCCTAGGCTTAGGCTAGGGCACCCCTAGGTTAGGCTACAGCACCCCTAGGCTTGGGCTAGGGCACCCCTAGGTTTAGGCTAAGGTTAGGGCTCCCCTAGACTAAGGTTACGGCACCCCTAGGCTTAGGCTAGGGCACACCTAGGCTTAGGATATGGCACCACTAGGCTTAGACTAGGGCACCCCTAGGCTTAAGCTAAGTCTAGGGCTCCCCTAGCCTAAGTCTTGGGCACCCCTAGGCTTAGGCTAGTGCACCCCTAGGCTTAGGCTAGGGCATCCCTAGGCTTAGGCTAAGGCTAGGGCTCCTCCAGCCTAAGGCTATGGCACCCCTAGGCTTAGGCTAGGAGACCCCTAGGCTTAGGCAAGGGCACCCCTAGGCTTAGGCTTAGGCTAGGGCTCAGCTAGCCTAAGGCTAGGGCAAGCCTAGGCTTAGGCTAGGGCACCCCTGGGCTTAGGGTAGGGCACCCCTAGGCTTAGGGTAGGGCACCCCTCGGCTTAGGCTAGGGCAACCCTAGGCTTAGGCTAAGGCTAGTGTTCCCCTAGCAAAAGGCTAGGGCACCACTAGGGTTAGGCTAGGGCATCCCTAGGCTTAGGCTAGGGCAGCCCTAGGCTTGGGCTAGGGCAGCCATAGGCTTAGGCTAAGGCTAGGGCTCCTCTAGCCTAAGGCCTGGGCACCCCTAGGCTTAGGCTAGGGCACCCCTAGGCTTAGGCTAGGGCACCCCTAGGCTTAGTCTAAGGCTAGGGCACCCCTTGGCTTTGGCTAGGGCACCCCTAGGCTTAGGCTAGGGCACCCCTAGGCTTAGGCTAAGGCTAGTGCTCCCCTAGCCTAAGGCTAGGGCACCCCTAGTGTTAGGCTAGGGCACCCCTAGGCTTAGGCTAGGGCAACCGTAGGCTTAGGCTAGGGCAGCCATAGGCTTAGGCTAAGGCTGGGGCTCCTCTAGCCTAAGGCCAGGGCACCCCTAGGCTTAGGCTAGGGCACCCCTAGGCTTAGGCTAGGGCACCCCTAGGCTTAGTCTAAGGCTAGGGCACCCCTTGGCTTTGGCTAGGGCACCCCTAGGCTTAGGCTAGGGCACCCCTAGGCTTAGGCTAAGGCTAGTGCTCCCCTAGCCTAAGGCTAGGGCACCCCTAGGGTAAGGCTAGGGCACCCCTAGGCTTAGGCTAGGGCAACCGTAGGCTTAGGCTAGGGCAGCCATAGGCTTAGGCTAAGGCTAGGGCTCCTCTATCCTAAGGCCTGGGCACCCCTAGCCTTAGGCTAGGGCACCCCTAGGCTGAGGCTAGGGCACCCCTAGGCTTAGGCTAGGGCACCCCTAGGCTTAGGCTCGGGCACCCCTAGGCTTAGGCTAGGGCAACCCTAGGCTTAGGCTAGGGCAGCCCTAGGCTTAGGCTACTAGCGCAGCCATAAGCTTAGGCTAAGGCTAGGGCTCCTCTATCCTAAGGCCTGGGCACCCCTAGCCTAAGGCTAGGGCACCCCTTGGCTTAGGTTGGGCACCCCTAGGCTTAGGCAAGGGCACCCCTAGGCTTAGGCTAGGGCACCCCTAGGCTTAGGCTTAGGCTAGGGCTCAGCTAGCCTAAGGCTAGGGCAAGCCTAGGCTTATGCTAGGGCACCCCTAGGCTTAGGGTAGGGCACCCCTAGGCTTAGGCTAGGGCACGCTTAGGCTTAGGCTAGGGCACCCCTAGGCTTAGGCTAAGGCTAGTGCTCCCCTAGCCTAAGGCTAGGGTACCCCTAGGGTTAGGCTAGGGCACACCTAGGCTTAGGCTAGGCCAACCCTAGGCTTAGGCTAGGGCAGCCATAGGCTTAGGCTAAGGCTTGGGCTCCTCTATACTAAGGCCTGGGCACCCCTAGGCTTAGGCTAGGGCACCGTTAGGCTTAGGCTAGGGCACCCCTAGGCTTAGGCTAGGGCAACCCTAGGCTTAGGTTAGGGCACCCCTAGGCTTAGGCTAAGGCACCTCTAGGCTTAGGCTAAGGCTAGGTCACCCCTAGGCTTAGGCTAAGGCACCACTAGGCTTAGGCTTGGGCACCCCTAGGCTTAGGCTAGGGCACGCCTAGGCTTAGGCTAAGACTAGGTCACCCCTAGTCTTAGGCTAAGGCACCCCTAGTCTTAGGTTAGGGCACCCCTAGGCTTAGGCTAAGGCTAGGGCTCCCCTAGCCTAAGGCTAGGGCACCACTAGGCTTAGGCTAGGCCACCCCTAGGTTTAGGCTAGGGCACCCCAAGGCTTAGGCTAGGGCACCCCTAGTCTTAGGGTAGGGCACTCCTAGGCTTAGGCTAAGGCTATGGCTCAGCTAGCGTAAGGCTAGGGCATCCCTAGGCTTAGGCTAGGGCACCCTTAGGCTTAGGCTTGGGCACCCCTAAGCTTAGGGTAGGGCACCCCTAGGCTTAGGCTAGGTCACATCTAGGCTTAGGGTCGGGCACCCCTATGCTTAGGCTAAGGCAAGGGCTCCACTAGACTAAGGCTAGGGCACCCCTAGCCTTAGACTAGGGCACCCGTAATCTTAGGCTAGGGCACCCCTAGGCTTAGGCTAGGGCACCCCTAGGCTTAGGCTACGGCACCCCTAGGCTTGGGCTAGGGCACCCCTAGGTTTAGGTTAAGGTTAGGGCTCCCCTAGCCTAAGGTTATGGCACCCCTAGGCTTAGGCTAGGGCACCCCTAGGCTTAGGATAGGGCACCACTAGGCTTAGCCTAGGGCACTCCTAGGCTTACGCTAAGTCTAGGGCTCCCCTAGCCTAAGGCTTGGACACCCCTAGGCTTAGGATAGGGCACCCCTAGTCTTAGGCTAGGGCACCCCTAGGCTTAGGTTAGGGCACCCCTAGGCTTAGGCTACAACACCCCTAGGCTTGGGCTAAGGCACCCCAAGGCTTAGGCTAAAGTTAGGGCTCCCCTAGCCTAAGGCTAGGGCACCCCTAGGCTTTGGCTAGGGCACCCCTTGGCTTAGGATAGGGCACCACTAGGCTAAGGCTAGGGCTCCCCTAGCCTAAGGCTAGGGCACCCCTAGGCTTAGGCTAGGGCACCACTAGGCTTAGGCTAGGGCACCCCTAGGCTTAGGTTAGGGCACCCATAGGCTTAGGCTAGGGCACCCGTAGGCTTAGGCTAAGGCTAGGGCTCCCCTAGCCTAACCCTAGGGCACCCCTAGGCTTAGGCTAGGGCACCCCAAGGCTTAGGCTATGGCACCCCTAGTCTTAGGGTAGGGCACCACTAGGCTTAGGCTAAGGCTAGGGCTCAGCTAGCGTAAGGCTAGGGCACCCTTAGGCTTAGGCTAGGGCACCCCTAGGCTTAGGCTAGGGCACCCCTAGGCTTAGGCTAGGGCACCCCTAGGCTTAGGGTAGGGCACCCCTAGGCTTAGGCTAGGTCACATCTAGGCTTAGGGTCGGGCACCCCTATGCTTAGGCTAAGGCAAGGGCTCCACTAGACTAAGGCTAGAGCACCCCTAGCCTTAGGCTAGGGCACCCGTAATCTTAGGCTAGGGCACCCCTAGGCTTAGGCTACAGCACCCCTAGGCTTGGGCTAGGGCACCCCTAGGTTTAGGCTAAGGTTAGGGCTCCCCTAGCCTAAGGTTACGGCACCCCTAGGCTTAGGCTAGGGCACCCCCAGGCTTAGGATATGGCACCACTAGGCTTAGACTAGGGCACCCCTAGGCTTAGGCTAAGTCTAGGGCTCCCGAAGCCTAAGGCTTGGGCACCCCTAGGCTTAGGCTAGGGCACCCCTAGGTTTAGGCTAGGGCACCCCTAGGCTTAGGCTAAGGCTAGGGCTCCTCCAGCCTAAGGCTATGGCACCCCTAGGCTTAGGCTAGGAGACCCCTAGGCTTAGGCAAGGGCACCCCTAGGCTTAGGCTTAGGCTAGGGCTCATCTAGCCTAAGGCTAGGGCAAGCCTAGGCTTAGGCTAGGGCACCCCTGGGCTTAGGGTAGGGCACCCCTAGGCTTAGGGTAGGGCACCCCTCGGCTTAGGCTAGGGCACGCCTAGGCTTAGGCTAGGGCACCCCTAGGCTTAGGCTAAGGCTAGTGTTCCCCTAGCAAAAGGCTAGGGCACCATTCGGGTTAGCCTAGGGCATCCCTAGGCTTAGGCTAGGGCACCCCTAGGCTTGGGCTAGGGCAGCCATAGGCTTAGGCTAAGGCTAGGGCTCCTCTATCCTAAGGCCTGGGCACCCCTAGACTAAGGCTAGGGCACCCCTTGGCTTAGGCTAGGGCACCCCTAGGCTTAGGCTAGGGCATCCTAGGCTTAGGCTAGGGCACCCCTAGGCTTAGGCTTAGGCTAGGGCTCAGCTAGCCTAAGGCTAGGGCAAGCCTAGGCTTATGCTAGGGCACCCCTAGGCTTAGGGTAGGGCACCCCTAGGCTTAGGCTAGGGTACGCTAGGCTTAGGCTAGGGCACCCCTAGGCTTAGGCTAAGGCTAGTGCTCCCCTAGCCTAAGGCTTGGGCACCCCTAGGCTTAGGCTAGGGCAACCCTAGGCTTAGGCTAGGGCACCCCTAGGCTTAGGCTAGGGCACCCCAAGGCTTAGGCTAGGGCACCCCTAGTCTTAGGGTAGGGCACCACTAGGCTTAGGCTAAGGCTAGGGCTCAGCTAGCGTAAGGCTAGGGCACCCTTAGGCTTAGGCTAGGGCACCCCTAGGCTTAGGCTAGGGCACCCCTAGGCTTAGGCTAGGGCACCCCTAGGCTTAGGGTAGGGCACCCCTAGGCTTAGGCTAGGTCACATCTAGGCTTAGGGTCGGGCACCCCTATGCTTAGGCTAAGGCAAGGGCTCCACTAGACTAAGGCTAGAGCACCCCTAGCCTTAGGCTAGGGCACCCGTAATCTTAGGCTAGGGCACCCCTAGGCTTAGGCTACAGCACCCCTAGGCTTGGGCTAGGGCACCCCTAGGTTTAGGCTAAGGTTAGGGCTCCCCTAGCCTAAGGTTACGGCACCCCTAGGCTTAGGCTAGGGCACCCCCAGGCTTAGGATATGGCACCACTAGGCTTAGACTAGGGCACCCCTAGGCTTAGGCTAAGTCTAGGGCTCCCGAAGCCTAAGGCTTGGGCACCCCTAGGCTTAGGCTAGGGCACCCCTAGGTTTAGGCTAGGGCACCCCTAGGCTTAGGCTAAGGCTAGGGCTCCTCCAGCCTAAGGCTATGGCACCCCTAGGCTTAGGCTAGGAGACCCCTAGGCTTAGGCAAGGGCACCCCTAGGCTTAGGCTTAGGCTAGGGCTCATCTAGCCTAAGGCTAGGGCAAGCCTAGGCTTAGGCTAGGGCACCCCTGGGCTTAGGGTAGGGCACCCCTAGGCTTAGGGTAGGGCACCCCTCGGCTTAGGCTAGGGCACGCCTAGGCTTAGGCTAGGGCACCCCTAGGCTTAGGCTAAGGCTAGTGTTCCCCTAGCAAAAGGCTAGGGCACCATTCGGGTTAGCCTAGGGCATCCCTAGGCTTAGGCTAGGGCACCCCTAGGCTTGGGCTAGGGCAGCCATAGGCTTAGGCTAAGGCTAGGGCTCCTCTATCCTAAGGCCTGGGCACCCCTAGACTAAGGCTAGGGCACCCCTTGGCTTAGGCTAGGGCACCCCTAGGCTTAGGCTAGGGCACCCCTAGGCTTAGGCTAGGGCACCCCTAGGCTTAGGCTTAGGCTAGGGCTCAGCTAGCCTAAGGCTAGGGCAAGCCTAGGCTTATGCTAGGGCACCCCTAGGCTTAGGGTAGGGCACCCCTAGGCTTAGGCTAGGGTACGCTTAGGCTTAGGCTAGGGCACCCCTAGGCTTAGGCTAAGGCTAGTGCTCCCCTAGCCTAAGGCTTGGGCACCCCTAGGCTTAGGCTAGGGCAACCCTAGGCTTAGGCTAGGGCACCCCTAGGCTTAGGCTAGGGCACCCCAAGGCTTAGGCTAGGGCACCCCTAGTCTTAGGGTAGGGCACCACTAGGCTTAGGCTAAGGCTAGGGCTCAGCTAGCGTAAGGCTAGGGCACCCCTAGGCTTAGGCTAGGGCACCCCTAGGCTTAGGCTAGGGCACCCCTAGGCTTAGGGTAGGGCACCCCTAGGCTTAGGCTAGGTCACATCTAGGCTTAGGGTCGGGCACCCCTATGCTTAGGCTAAGGCAAGGGCTCCACTAGACTAAGGCTAGAGCACCCCTAGCCTTAGGCTAGGGCACCCGTAATCTTAGGCTAGGGCACCCCTAGGCTTAGGCTAGGGCACCCCTAGGCTTAGGCTACAGCACCCCTAGGCTTGGGCTAGGGCACCCCTAGGTTTAGGCTAAGGTTAGGGCTCCCCTAGCCTAAGGTTACGGCACCCCTAGGCTTAGGCTAGGGCACCCCCAGGCTTAGGATATGGCACCACTAGGCTTAGACTAGGGCACCCCTAGGCTTAGGCTAAGTCTAGGGCTCCCGAAGCCTAAGGCTTGGGCACCCCTAGGCTTAGGCTAGGGCACCCCTAGGTTTAGGCTAGGGCACCCCTAGGCTTAGGCTAAGGCTAGGGCTCCTCCAGCCTAAGGCTATGGCACCCCTAGGCTTAGGCTAGGAGACCCCTAGGCTTAGGCAAGGGCACCCCTAGGCTTAGGCTTAGGCTAGGGCTCATCTAGCCTAAGGCTAGGGCAAGCCTAGGCTTAGGCTAGGGCACCCCTGGGCTTAGGGTAGGGCACCCCTAGGCTTAGGGTAGGGCACCCCTCGGCTTAGGCTAGGGCACGCCTAGGCTTAGGCTAGGGCACCCCTGGGCTTAGGGTAGGGCACCCCTAGGCTTAGGCTAGGGCACCCCTAGGCTTAGTCTAAGGCTAGGGCACCCCTTGGCTTTGGCTAGGGCACCCCTAGGCTTAGGCTAGGGCACCCCTAGGCTTAGGCTAAGGCTAGTGCTCCCCTAGCCTAAGGCTAGGGCACCCCTAGGGTTAGGCTAGGGCACCCCTAGGGTTAGGCTAGGCCACCCCTAGGCTTAGGCTAGGGCACCCCAAGGCTTAGGCTAGGGCACCCCTAGTCTTAGGGTAGGGCACTCCTAGGCTTAGGCTAAGGCTATGGCTCAGCTAGCGTAAGGCTAGGGCATCCCTAGGCTTAGGTTAGGGCACCCTTAGGCTTAGGCTTGGGCACCCCTAAGCTTAGGGTAGGGCACCCCTAGGCTTAGGCTAGGTCACATCTAGGCTTAGGGTCGGGCACCCCTATGCTTAGGCTAAGGCAAGGGCTCCACTAGACTAAGGCTAGGGCACCCCTAGCCTTAGGCTAGGGCACCAGTAATCTTAGGCTAGGGCACCCCTAGGCTTAGGCTAGGGCACCCCTAGGCTTAGGCTACGGCACCCCTAGGCTTGGGCTAGGGCACCCCTAGGTTTAGGTTAAGGTTAGGGCTCCCCTAGCCTAAGGTTATGGCACCCCTAGGCTTAGGCTAGGGCACCCCTAGGCTTAGGATAGGGCACCACTAGGCTTAGCCTAGGGCACTCCTAGGCTTACGCTAAGTCTAGGGCTCCCCTAGCCTAAGGCTTGGGCACCACTAGGCTTAGGCTAGGGCACCCCTAGTCTTAGGCTAGGGCACCCCTAGGCTTAGGTTAGGGCACCCCTAGGCTTAGGCTACAACACCCCTAGGCTTGGGCTAGGGCACCCCAAGGCTTAGGCTAAAGTTAGGGCTCCCCTAGCCTAAGGCTAGGGCACCCCTAGGCTTAGGCTAGGGCACCCCTTGGCTTAGGATAGGGCACCACTAGGCTAAGGCTAGGGCTCCCCTAGCCTAAGGTTAGGGCACCCCTAGGCTTAGGCTAGGGCACCACTAGGCTTAGGCTAGGGCACCCCTAGGCTTAGGTTAGGGCACCCATAGGCTTAGGCTAGGGCACCCGTAGGCTTAGGCTAAGGCTAGGGCTCCCCTAGCCTAACCCTAGGGCACCCCTAGGCTTAGGCTAGGGCACCCCAAGGCTTAGGCTAGGGCACCCCTAGTCTTAGGTTAGGGCACCCCTAGGCTTAGGCTACAACACCCCTAGGCTTGGGCTAGGGCACCCCAAGGCTTAGGCTAAAGTTAGGGCTCCCCTAGCCTAAGGCTAGGGCACCCCTAGGCTTTGGCTAGGGCACCCCTTGGCTTAGGATAGGGCACCACTAGGCTAAGGCTAGGGCTCCCCTAGCCTAAGGCTAGGGCACCCCTAGGCTTAGGCTAGGGCACCGCTAGGCTTAGGCTAGGGCACCCCTAGGCTTAGGTTAGGGGACCCATAGGCTTAGGCTAGGGCACCCGTAGGCTTAGTCTAAGGCTAGGGCTCCCCTAGCCTAACCCTAGGGCACCCCTAGGCTTAGGCTAGGGCACCCCAAGGCTTAGGCCAGGGCACCCCTAGTCTTAGGGTAGGGCACCCCTAGGCTTAGGCTAAGGCTAGGGCTCAGCTAGCGTAAGGCTAGGGCACCCCTAGGCTTAGGCTAGGGCACCCCTAGGCTTAGGCTAGGGCACCCCTAGGCTTAGGGTAGGGCACCCCTAGGCTTAGGCTAAGGCAAGGGCTCCACTAGACTAAGGCTAGAGCACCCCTAGCCTTAGGCTAGGGCACCCGTAATCTTAGGCTAGGGCACCCCTAGGCTTAGGCTAGGGCACCCCTAGGCTTAGGCTACAGCACCCCTAGGCTTGGGCTAGGGCACCCCTAGGTTTAGGCTAAGGTTAGGGCTCCCCTAGCCTAAGGTTACGGCATCCCTAGGCTTAGGCTAGGGCACACCTAGGCTTAGGATATGGCACCACTAGGCTTAGACTAGGGCACCCCTAGGCTTAAGCTAAGTCTAGGGCTCCCCTAGCCTAAGTCTTGGGCACCCCTAGGCTTAGGCTAGTGCACCCCTAGGCTTAGGCTAGGGCACCCCTAGGCTTAGGCTAAGGCTTGGGCTCCTCCAGCCTAAGGCTATGGCACCCCTAGGCTTAGGCTAGGAGACCCCTAGGCTTAGGCAAGGGCACCCCTAGGCTTAGGCTTAGGCTAGGGCTCAGCTAGCCTAAGGCTAGGGCAAGCCTAGGCTTAGGCTAGGGCACCCCTGGGCTTAGGGTAGGGCACCCCTAGGCTTAGGCTAGGGCACCCCTGGGCTTAGGGTAGGGCAACCCTAGGCTTAGGCTAAGGCTAGTGTTCCCCTAGCAAAAGGCTAGGGCACCACTAGGGTTAGGCTAGGGCATCCCTAGGCTTAGGCTAGGGCAGCCCTAGGCTTGGGCTAGGGCAGCCATAGGCTTAGGCTAAGGCTAGGGCTCCTCTAGCCTAAGGCCTGGGCACCCCTAGGCTTAGGCTAGGGCACCCCTAGGCTTAGGCTAGGGCACCCCTAGGCTTAGTCTAAGGCTAGGGCACCCCTTGGCTTTGGCTAGGGCACCCCTAGGCTTAGGCTAGGGCACCCCTAGGCTTAGGCTAAGGCTAGTGCTCCCCTAGCCTAAGGCTAGGGCACCCCTAGGGTTAGGCTAGGGCACCCCTAGGCTTAGGCTAGGGCAACCGTAGGCTTAGGCTAGGGCAGCCATAGGCTTAGGCTAAGGCTAGGGCTCCTCTAGCCTAAGGCCTGGGCACCCCTAGGCTTAGGCTAGGGCACCCCTAGGCTTAGGCTAGGGCACCCCTAGGCTTAGTCTAAGGCTAGGGCACCCCTTGGCTTTGGCTAGGGCACCCCTAGGCTTAGGCTAGAGCACCCCTAGGCTTAGGCTAAGGCTAGTGCTCCCCTAGCCTAAGGCTAGGGCACCCCTAGGGTTAGGCTAGGGCACCCCTAGGCTTAGGCTAGGGCAACCGTAGGCTTAGGCTAGGGCAGCCATAGGCTTAGGCTAAGGCTAGGGCTCCTCTATCCTAAGGCCTGGGCACCCCTAGCCTTAGGCTAGGGCACCCCTAGGCTGAGGCTAGGGCACCCCTAGGCTTAGGCTAGGGCACCCCTAGGCTTAGGCTAGGGCACCCCTAGGCTTAGGCTAGGGCAACCCTAGGCTTAGGCTAGGGCAGCCCTAGGCTTAGGCTACTAGCGCAGCCATAAGCTTAGGCTAAGGCTAGGGCTCCTCTATCCTAAGGCCTGGGCACCCCTAGCCTAAGGCTAGGGCACCCCTTGGCTTAGGTTGGGCACCCCTAGGCTTAGGCAAGGGCACCCCTAGGCTTAGGCTAGGGCACCCCTAGGCTTAGGCTTAGGCTAGGGCTCAGCTAGCCTAAGGCTAGGGCAAGCCTAGGCTTATGCTAGGGCACCCCTAGGCTTAGGGTAGGGCACCCCTAGGCTTAGGCTAGGGCACGCTTAGGCTTAGGCTAGGGCACCCCTAGGCTTAGGCTAAGGCTAGTGCTCCCCTAGCCTAAGGCTAGGGTACCCCAAGGGTTAGGCTAGGGCACACCTAGGCTTAGGCTAGGGCAACCCTAGGCTTAGGCTAGGGCAGCCATAGGCTTAGGCTAAGGCTTGGGCTCCTCTATACTAAGGCCTGGGCACCCCTAGGCTTAGGCTAGGGCACCGTTAGGCTTAGGCTAGGGCACCCCTAGGCTTAGGCTAGGGCAACCCTAGGCTTAGGTTAGGGCACCCCTAGGCTTAGGCTAAGGCACCTCTAGGCTTAGGCTAAGGCTAGGTCACCCCTAGGCTTAGGCTAAGGCACCACTAGGCTTAGGCTTGGGCACCCCTAGCCTTAGGCTAGGGCACGCCTAGGCTTAGGCTAAGACTAGGTCACCCCTAGTCTTAGGCTAAGGCACCCCTAGTCTTAGGTTAGGGCACCCCTAGGCTTAGGCTAAGGCTAGGGCTCCCCTAGCCTAAGGCTAGGGCACCACTAGGCTTAGGCTAGGCCACCCCTAGGTTTAGGCTAGGGCACCCCAAGGCTTAGGCTAGGGCACCCCTAGTCTTAGGGTAGGGCACTCCTAGGCTTAGGCTAAGGCTATGGCTCAGCTAGCGTAAGGCTAGGGCATCCCTAGGCTTAGGCTAGGGCACCCTTAGGCTTAGGCTTGGGCACCCCTAAGCTTAGGGTAGGGCACCCCTAGGCTTAGGCTAGGTCACATCTAGGCTTAGGGTCGGGCACCCCTATGCTTAGGCTAAGGCAAGGGCTCCACTAGACTAAGGCTAGGGCACCCCTAGCCTTAGGCTAGGGCACCCGTAATCTTAGGCTAGGGCACCCCTAGGCTTAGGCTAGGGCACCCCTAGGCTTAGGCTACGGCACCCCTAGGCTTGGGCTAGGGCACCCCTAGGTTTAGGTTAAGGTTAGGGCTCCCCTAGCCTAAGGTTATGGCACCCCTAGGCTTAGGCTAGGGCACCCCTAGGCTTAGGATAGGGCACCACTAGGCTTAGCCTAGGGCACTCCTAGGCTTAGGCTACGGCACCCCTAGGCTTCGGCTAGGGCACCCCTAGGTTTAGGTTAAGGTTAGGGCTCCCCTAGCCTAAGGTTATGGCACCCCTAGGCTTAGGCTAGGGCACCCCTAGGCTTAGGATAGGGCACCACTAGGCTTAGCCTAGGGCACTCCTAGGCTTACGCTAAGTCTAGGGCTCCCCTAGCCTAAGGCTTGGACACCCCTAGGCTTAGGCTAGGGCACCCCTAGTCTTAGGCTAGGGCACCCCTAGGCTTAGGTTAGGGCACCCCTAGGCTTAGGCTACAACACCCCTAGGCTTGGGCTAGGGCACCCCAAGGCTTAGGCTAAAGTTAGGGCTCCCCTAACCTAAGGCTAGGGCACCCCTAGGCTTTGGCTAGGGCACCCCTTGGCTTAGGATAGGGCACCACTAGGCTAAGGCTAGGGCTCCCCTAGCCTAAGGCTAGGGCACCCCTAGGCTTAGGCTAGGGCACCACTAGGCTTAGGCTAGGGCACCCCTAGGCTTAGGTTAGGGCAACCATAGGCTTAGGCTAGGGCACCCGTAGGCTTAGGCTAAGGCTAGGGCTCCCCTAGCCTAACCCTAGGGCACCCCTAGGCTTAGGCTACGGCACCCCAAGGCTTAGGCTAGGGCACCCCTAGTCTTAGGGTAGGGCACCACTAGGCTTAGGCTAAGGCTATGGCTCAGCTAGCGTAAGGCTAGGGCACCCCTAGGCTTAGGCTAGGGCACCCCTAGGCTTAGGCTAGGGCACCCCTAGGCTTAGGCTAGGGCACCCCTAGGCTTAGGGTAGGGCACCCCTAGGCTTAGGCTAGGTCACATCTAGGCTTAGGGTCGGGCACCCCTATGCTTAGGCTAAGGCAAGGGCTCCACTAGACTAAGGCTAGAGCACCCCTAGCCTTAGGCTAGGGCACCCGTAATCTTAGGCTAGGGCACCCCTAGGCTTAGGCTAGGGCACCCCTAGGCTTAGGCTACAGCACCCCTAGGCTTGGGCTAGGGCACCCCTAGGTTTAGGCTAAGGTTAGGGCTCCCCTAGCCTAAGGTTACGGCACCCCTAGGCTTAGGCTAGGGCACCCCCAGGCTTAGGATATGGCACCACTAGGCTTAGACTAGGGCACCCCTAGGCTTAGGCTAAGTCTAGGGCTCCCGAAGCCTAAGGCTTGGGCACCCCTAGGCTTAGGCTAGGGCACCCCTAGGTTTAGGCTAGGGCACCCCTAGGCTTAGGCTAAGGCTAGGGCTCCTCCAGCCTAAGGCTATGGCACCCCTAGGCTTAGGCTAGGAGACCCCTAGGCTTAGGCAAGGGCACCCCTAGGCTTAGGCTTAGGCTAGGGCTCATCGAGCCTAAGGCTAGGGCAAGCCTAGGCTTAGGCTAGGGCACCCCTGGGCTTAGGGTAGGGCACCCCTAGGCTTAGGGTAGGGCACCCCTCGGCTTAGGCTAGGGCACGCCTAGGCTTAGGCTAGGGCACCCCTAGGCTTAGGCTAAGGCTAGTGTTCCCCTAGCAAAAGGCTAGGGCACCATTCGGGTTAGCCTAGGGCATCCCTAGGCTTAGGCTAGGGCACCCCTAGGCTTGGGCTAGGGCAGCCATAGGCTTAGGCTAAGGCTAGGGCTCCTCTATCCTAAGGCCTGGGCACCCCTAGACTAAGGCTAGGGCACCCCTTGGCTTAGGCTAGGGCACCCCTAGGCTTAGGCTTAGGCTAGGGCTCAGCTAGCCTAAGGCTAGGGCAAGCCTAGGCTTATGCTAGGGCACCCCTAGGCTTAGGGTAGGGCACCCCTAGGCTTAGGCTAGGGTACGCTTAGGCTTAGGCTAGGGCACCCCTAGGCTTAGGCTAAGGCTAGTGCTCCCCTAGCCTAAGGCTTGGGCACCCCTAGGCTTAGGCTAGGGCAACCCTAGGCTTAGGCTAGGGCACCCCTAGGCTTAGGCTAGGGCACCCCAAGGCTTAGGCTAGGGCACCCCTAGTCTTAGGGTAGGGCACCACTAGGCTTAGGCTAAGGCTAGGGCTCAGCTAGCGTAAGGCTAGGGCACCCCTAGGCTTAGGCTAGGGCACCCCTAGGCTTAGGCTAGGGCACCCCTAGGCTTAGGGTAGGGCACCCCTAGGCTTAGGCTAGGTCACATCTAGGCTTAGGGTCGGGCACCCCTAGGCTTAGGCTAGGTCACATCTAGGCTTAGGGTTGGGCACCCCTATGCTTAGGCTAAGGCAAGGGCTCCACTAGACAAAGGCTAGAGCACCCCTAGCCTTAGGCTAGGGCACCCGTAATCTTAGGCTAGGGCACCCCTAGGCTTAGGCTAGGGCACCCCTAGGCTTAGGCTACAGCACCCCTAGGCTTGGGCTAGGGCACCCCTAGGTTTAGGCTAAGGTTAGGGCTCCCCTAGCCTAAGGTTACGGCACCCCTAGGCTTAGGCTAGGGCACCCCCAGGCTTAGGATATGGCACCACTAGGCTTAGACTAGGGCACCCCTAGGCTTAGGCTAAGTCTAGGGCTCCCCTAGCCTAAGGCTTGGGCACCCCTAGGCTTAGGCTAGGGCACCCCTAGGTTTAGGCTAGGGCACCCCTAGGCTTAGGCTAAGGCTAGGGCTCCTCCAGCCTAAGGCTATGGCACCCCTAGGCTTAGGCTAGGAGACCCCTAGGCTTAGGCAAGGGCACCCCTAGGCTTAGGCTTAGGCTAGGGCTCATCTAGCCTAAGGCTAGGGCAAGCCTAGGCTTAGGCTAGGGCACCCCTGGGCTTAGGGTAGGGCACCCCTAGGCTTAGGGTAGGGCACACCACGGCTTGGGCTAGGGCACGCCTAGGCTTAGGCTAGGGCACCCCTAGGCTTAGGCTAAGGCTAGTGTTCCCCTAGCAAAAGGCTAGGGCACCATTCGGGTTAGCCTAGGGCATCCCTAGGCTTAGGCTAGGGCACCCCTAGTCTTGGGCTAGGGCAGCCAAAGGCTTAGGCTAAGGCTAGGGCTCCTCTATCCTAAGGCCTGGGCACCCCTAGACTAAGGCTAGGGCACCCCTTGGCTTAGGCTAGGGCACCCCTAGTCTTAGGCTAGGGCACCCCTAGGCTTAGGCTAGGGCACCCCTAGGCTTAGGCTTAGGCTAGGGTTCAGCTAGCCTAAGGCTAGGGCAAGCCTAGGCTTATGCTAGGGCACCCCTAGGCTTAGGGTAGGGCACCCCTAGGCTTAGGCTAGGGTACGCTTAGGCTTAGGCTAGGGCACCCCTAGGCTTAGGCTAAGGCTAGTGCTCCCCTAGCCTAAGGCTTGGGCACCCCTAGGCTTAGGCTAGGGCAACCCTAGGCTTAGGCTAGGGCAGCCATAGGCTTAGGCTAAGGCTAGGGCTCCTCTATCCTAAGGCCTGGGCACCCCTAGGCTTAGGCTAGGGCACCCTTAGACTTAGGCTAGGGCACCCCTAGGCTTAGGCTAGGGCACCCCTAGGCTTAGGTTAGGGCACCCCTAGGCTTAGGCTAAGGCACCTCTAGGCTTAGGCTAAGGCTAGGTCACCCCTAGGCTTAGGCTAAGGCACCACTAGGCTTAGGCTTGGGCACCCCTAGGCTTAGGCTAGGGCACCCCTAGGCTTAGGCTAAGACTAGGTCACCCCTAGTCTTAGGCTAAGGCACCCCTACTCTTAGGTTAGGGCACCCCTAGGCTTAGGCTAAGGCTAGGGCTCCCCTAGCCTAAGGCTAGGGCACCACTAGGCTTAGGCTAGGGCACCCCTAGGCTTAGGCTAGGGCACCCCAAGGCTTAGGCTAGGGCACCCCTAGTCTTAGGGTAGGGCACCCCTAGGCTTAGGCTAAGGCTATGGCTCAGCTAGCGTAAGGCTAGGGCACCCCTAGGCTTAGGCTAAGGCACCCCTAGGCTTAGGCTTGGGCACCCCTAGGCTTAGGGTAGGGCACCCCTAGGCTTAGGCTAGGTCACATCTAGGCTTAGGGTCGGGCACCCCTATGCTTAGGCTAAGGCAAGGGCTCCACTAGACTAAGGCTAGGGCACCCCTAGCCTTAGGCTAGGGCACCCGTAATCTTAGGCTAGGGCACCCCTAGGCTTAGGCTAGGGCACCCCTAGGCTTAGGCTACGGCACCCCTAGGCTTGGGCTAGGGCACCCCTAGGTTTAGGTTAAGGTTAAGGCTCCCCTAGCCTAAGGTTATGGCACCCCTAGGCTTAGGCTAGGGCACCCCTAGGCTTAGGATAGGGCACCACTAGTCTTAGCCTAGGGCACTCCTAGGCTTAGGCTAAGACTAGGGTTCCCCTAGCGTAAGGCTTGGGCACCCCTAGGCTTAGGCTAGGGCACCCCTAGGCTTAGGCTAGGGCACCCCTAGGCTTAGGTTAGGGCACCCCTAGGCTTAGGCTACAACACCCCTAGGCTTGGGCTAGGGCACCCCAAGGCTTAGGCTAAATTTAGGGCACCCCTAGCCTAAGGCTAGTGCACCCCTAGGCTTAGGCTAGGGCACCCCTTGGCTTAGGATAGGGCACCACTAGGCTAAGCCTAGAGCTCCCCTAGCCTAAGGCTAGGGCACCCCTAGGCTTAGGCTAGGGCACCACTAGGCTTAGGCTAGGGCACCCCTTGGCTTAGGTTAGGGCACCCATAGGTTTAGGCTAGGGCACCCGTAGGCTTAGGCTAAGGCTAGGGCTCCCCTAGCCTAACCCTAGGGCACCCCTAGGCTTAGGCTAGGGCACCCCAAGGCTTAGGCTAGGGCACCCCTAGTCTTAGGGTAGGGCACCCCTAGGCTTAGGCTAGGTCACATCTAGTCTTAGGGTCGGGCACCCCTATGCTTAGGCTAAGGCAAGGGCTCCACTAGACTAAGGCTAGAGCACCCCTAGCCTTAGGCTAGGGCACCCGTAATCTTAGGCTAGGGCACCCCTAGGCTTAGGCTAGGGCACCCCTAAGCTTAGGCTACAGCACCCCTAGGCTTGGGCTAGGGCACCCCTAGGTTTAGGCTAAGGTTAGGGCTCCCCTAGCCTAAGGTTACGGCACCCCTAGGCTTAGGCTAGGGCACCCCTAGGCTTAGGATATGGCACCACTAGGCTTAGACTAGGGCACCCCTAGGCTTAGGCTAAGTCTAGGGCTCCCCTAGCCTAAGGCTTGGGCACCCCTAGGCTTAGGCTAGGACACCCCTAGGTTTAGTCTAGGGCACCCCTAGGCTTAGGCTAAGGCTAGGGCTCCTCCAGCCTAAGGCTATGGCACCCCTAGGCTTAGGCTAGGAGACCCCTAGGCTTAGGCAAGGGCACCCCTAGGCTTAGGCTTAGGCTAGGGCTCATCTAGCCTAAGGCGAGGGCAAGCCTAGGCTTAGGCTAGGGCACCCCTGGGCTTAGGGTAGGGCACCCCTAGGCTTAGGGTAGGGCACCCCTCTGCTTAGGCTAGGGCACGCCTAGGCTTAGGCTAGGGCACCCCTAGGCTTAGGCTAAGGCTAGTGTTCCCCTAGCAAAAGGCTAGGGCACCACTCGGGTTAGGCTAGGGCATCCCTAGGCTTAGGCTAGGGCACCCCTAGGCTTGGGCTAGGGCAGCCATAGGCTTAGGCTAAGGCTAGGGCTCCTCTAGCCTAAGGCCTGGGCACCCCTAGGCTTAGGCTAGGGCACCCCTAGGCTTAGGCTAGGTCACCCCTAGGCTTAGTCTAAGGCTAGGGCACCCCTTGGCTTTGGCTAGGGCACCCCTAGGCTTAGGCTAGGGCACCCCTAGGTTTAGGCTAAGGCTAGTGCTCCCCTAGCCTAAGGCTAGGGCACCCCTAGGGTTAGGCTAGGGCACCCCTAGGCTTAGACTAGGGCAACGCTAGGCTTAGGTTAGGGCAGCCATAGGCTTAGGCTAAGGCTAGGGCTCCTCTATCATAAGGCCTGGGCACCCCTAGCCTTAGGCTAGGGCACCCCTAGGCTGAGGCTAGGGCACCCCTAGGCTTAGGCTAGGGCACCCCTAGGCTTAGGCTAGGGCACCCCTAGGCTTAGGCTAGGGCAACCCTAGGCTTAGGCTAGGGCAGCCCTAGGCTTAGGCTACTAGGGTAGCCATAAGCTTAGGCTAAGGCTAGGGCTCCTCTATCCTAAGGCCTGGGCATCCCTAGCCTAAGGCTAGGGCACCCCTTGGCTTAGGTTGGGCACCCCTAGGCTTAGGCTAGGGCACCCCTAGGCTTAGGCTAGGGCACCCCTAGGCTTAGGCTTAGGCTAGGGCTCAGCTAGCCTAAGGGTAGGGCAAGCCTAGGCTTATGCTAGGGCACCCCTAGGCTTAGGGTAGGGCACCACTAGGCTTAGGCTAGGGCACGCTTAGGCTTAGGCTAGGGCACCCCTAGGCTTAGGCTAAGGCTAGTGCTCCCCTAGCCTAAGGCTAGGGTACCCCTAGGGTTAGGCTAGGGCACACCTAGGCTTAGGCTAGGGCAACCCTAGGCTTAGGCTAGGGCAGCCATAGGCTTAGGCTAAGGCTTGGGCTCCTCTATACTAAGGCCTGGGCACCCCTAGGCTTAGGCTAGGGCACCGTTAGGCTTAGGCTAGGGAACCCCTAGGCTTAGGCTAGGGCAACCCTAGGCTAAGGCTAGGTCACCCCTAGGCTTAGGCTAAGGCACCACTAGGCTTAGGCTTGGGCACCCCTAGGCTTAGGCTAGGGCACCCCTAGGCTTAGGCTAAGACTAGGTCACCCCTAGTCTTAGGCTAAGGCACCCCTAGTCTTAGGTTAGGGCACCCCTAGGCTTAGGCTAAGGCTAGGGCTCCCCTAGCCTAAGGCTAGGGCACCACTAGGCTTAGGCTAGGCCACCCTTAGGCCTAGGCTAGGGCACCCCAAGGCTTAGGCTAGGGCACCCCTAGTCTTAGGGTAGGGCACTCCTAGGCTTAGGCTAAGGCTATGGCTCAGCTAGCGTAAGGCTAGGGCATCCCTAGGCTTAGGCTAGGGCACCCTTAGGCTTAGGCTTGGGCACCCCTAAGCTTAGGGTAGGGCACCCCTAGGCTTAGGCTAGGTCACATCTAGGCTTAGGGTCGGGCACCCCTATGCTTAGGCTAAGGCAAGGGCTCCACTAGACTAAGGCTAGGGCACCCCTAGCCTTAGGCTAGGGCACCCGTAATCTTAGGCTAGGGCACCCCTAGGCTTAGGCTAGGGCACCCCTAGGCTTAGGCTACGGCACCCCTAGGCTTGGGCTAGGGCACCCCTAGGTTTAGGTTAAGGTTAGGGCTCCCCTAGCCTAAGGTTATGGCACCCCTAGGCTTAGGCTAGGGCACCCCTAGGCTTAGGATAGGGCACCACTAGGCTTAGCCTAGGGCACTTCTAGGCTTACGCTAAGTCTAGGGCTCCCCTAGCCTAAGGCTTGGACACCCCTAGGCTTAGGCTAGGGCACCCCTAGTCTTAGGCTAGGGCACCCCTAGGCGTAGGTTAGGGCACCCCTAGGCTTAGGCTACAACACCCCTAGGCTTGGGCTAGGGCACCCCAAGGCTTAGGCTAAAGTTAGGGCTCCCCTAACCTAAGGCTAGGGCACCCCTAGGCTTAGGCTAGGGCACCCCTTGGCTTAGGATAGGGCACCACTAGGCTAAGGCTAGGGCTCCCCTAGCCTAAGGCTAGGGCACCCCTAGGCTTAGGCTAGGGCACCACTAGGCTTAGGCTAGGGCACCCCTAGGCTTAGGTTAGGGCACCCATAGGCTTAGGCTAGGGCACCCGTAGGCTTAGGCTAAGGCTAGGGCTCCCCTAGCCTAATCCTAGGGCACCCCTAGGCTTAGGCTAGGGCACCCCAAGGCTTAGGCTAGGGCACCCCTAGTCTTAGGGTAGGGCACCCCTAGGCTTAGGCTAAGGCTAGGGCTCAGCTAGCGTAAGGCTAGGGCACCCCTAGGCTTAGGCTAGGGCACCCCTAGGCTTAGGCTAGGGCACCCCTACGCTTAGGGTAGGGCACCCCTAGGCTTAGGCTAGGTCACATCTAGGCTTAGGGTCGGGCACCCCTATGCTTAGGCTAAGGCAAGGGCTCCACTAGACTAAGGCTAGAGCACCCCTAGCCTTAGGCTAGGGCACCCGTAATCTTAGGCTAGGGCACCCCTAGGCTTAGGCTAGGGCACCCCTAGGCTTAGGCTACAGCACCCCTAGGCTTGGGCTAGGGCACCCCTAGGTTTAGGCTAAGGTTAGGGCTCCCCTAGCCTAAGGTTACGGCACCCCTAGGCTTAGGCTAGGGCA
Source organism: Tenrec ecaudatus (assembly GCF_050624435.1). NCBI lineage: Eukaryota > Metazoa > Chordata > Mammalia > Afrosoricida > Tenrecidae > Tenrec > Tenrec ecaudatus. The sequence continues at coordinate 200,318 of NW_027459418.1, read as the reverse complement.
CCCCCAGGCTTAGGATATGGCACCACTAGGCTTAGACTAGGGCACCCCTAGGCTTAGGCTAAGTCTAGGGCTCCCCTAGCCTAAGGCTTGGGCACCCCTAGGCTTAGGCTAGGGCACCCCTAGGTTTAGGCTAGGGCACCCCTAGGCTTAGGCTAAGGCTAGGGCTCCTCCAGCCTAAGGCTATGGCACCCCTAGGCTTAGGCTAGGAGACCTCTAGGCTTAGGCAAGTGCACCCCTAGGCTTAGGCTTAGGCTAGGGCTCATCTAGCCTAAGGCTAGGGCAAGCCTAGGCTTAGGCTAGGGCACCCCTGGGCTTAGGGTAGGGCACCCCTAGGTTTAGGGTAGGGAACCCCTCGGCTTAGGCTAGGGCACGCCTAGGCTTAGGCTAGGGCACCCCTAGGCTTAGGCTAAGGCTAGTGTTCCCCTAGCAAAAGGCTAGGGCACCATTCGGGTTAGCCTAGGGCATCCCTAGGCTTAGGCTAGGGCACCCCTAGTCTTGGGCTAGGGCAGCCATAGGCTTAGGCTAAGGCTAGGGCTCCTCTATCCTAAGGCCTGGGCACCCCTAGACTAAGGCTAGGGCACCCCTTGGCTTAGGCTAGGGCACCCCTAGGCTTAGGCTAGGGCACCCCTAGGCTTAGGCTAGGGCACCCCTAGGCTTAGGCTTAGGCTAGGGCTCAGCTAGCCTAAGGCTAGGGCAAGCCTAGGCTTATGCTAGGGCACCCCTAGGCTTAGGGTAGGGCACCCCTAGGCTTAGGCTAGGGTACGCTTAGGCTTAGGCTAGGGCACCCCTAGGCTTAGGCTAAGGCTAGTGCTCCCCTAGCCTAAGGCTTGGGCACCCCTAGGCTTAGGCTAGGGCAACCCTAGGCTTAGTCTAGGGCAGCCATAGGCTTAGGCTAAGGCTAGGGCTCCTCTATCCTAAGGCCTGAGCACCCCTAGGCTTAGGCTAGGGCACCCTTAGACTTAGGCTAGGGCACCCCTAGGCTTAGGCTAGGGCACCTCTAGGCTTAGGTTAGGGCACCCCTAGGCTTAGGCTAAGGCACCTCTAGGCTTAGGCTAAGGCTAGGTCACCCCTAGGCTTAGGCTAGGGCACCCCTAGGCTTAGGGTAGGGCACCCCTAGGCTTAGGCTAGGTCACATCTAGGCTTAGGGTCGGGCACCCCTATGCTTAGGCTAAGGCAAGGGCTCCACTAGACTAAGGCTAGAGCACCCCTAGCCTTAGGCTAGGGCACCCGTAATCTTAGGCTAGGGCACCCCTAGGCTTAGGCTAGGGCACCCCTAGGCTTAGGCTACAGCACCGCTAGGCTTGGGCTAGGGCACCCCTAGGTTTAGGCTAAGGTTAGGGCTCCCCTAGCCTAAGGTTACGGCACCCCTAGGCTTAGGCTAGGGCACCCCCAGGCTTAGGATATGGCACCACTAGGCTTAGACTAGGGCACCCCTAGGCTTAGGCTAAGTCTAGGGCTCCCCTAGCCTAAGGCTTGGGCACCCCTAGGCTTAGGCTAGGGCACCCCTAGGTTTAGGCTAGGGCACCCCTAGGCTTAGGCTAAGGCTAGGGCTCCTCCAGCCTAAGGCTATGGCACCCCTAGGCTTAGGCTAGGAGACCCCTAGGCTTAGGCAAGGGCACCCCTAGGCTTAGGCTTAGGCTAGGGCTCATCTAGCCTAAGGCTAGGGCAAGCCTAGGCTTAGGCTAGGGCACCCCTGGGCTTAGGGTAGGGCACCCCTAGGCTTAGGGTAGGGCACCCCTCGGCTTAGGCTAGGGCACGCCTAGGCTTAGGCTAGGGCACCCCTAGGCTTAGGCTAAGGCTAGTGTTCCCCTAGTAAAAGGCTAGGGCACCATTCGGGTTAGCCTAGGGCATCCCTAGGCTTAGGCTAGGGCCCCCTAGTCTTGGGCTAGGGCAGCCATAGGCTTAGGCTAAGGCTAGGGCTCCTCTATCCTAAGGCCTGGGCACCCCTAGACTAAGGCTAGGGCACCCCTTGGCTTAGGCTAGGGCACCCCTAGGCTTAGGCTAGGGCACCCCTAGGCTTAGGCTAGGGCACCCCTAGGCTTACGCTTAGGCTAGGGCTCAGCTAGCCTAAGGCTAGGGCAAGCCTAGGCTTATGCTAGGGCACCCCTAGGCTTAGGGTAGGGCACCCCTAGGCTTAGGCTAGGGTACGCTTAGGCTTAGGCTAGGGCACCCCTAGGCTTAGGCTAAGGCTAGTGCTCCCCTAGCCTAAGGCTTGGGCACCCCTAGGCTTAGGCTAGGGCAACCCTAGGCTTAGGCTAGGGCAGCCATAGGCTTAGGCTAAGGCTAGGGCTCCTCTATCCTAAGGCCTGGGCACCCCTAGGCTTAGGCTAGGGCACCCTTAGACTTAGGCTAGGGCACCCCTAGGCTTAGGCTAGGGCACCCCTAGGCTTAGGTTAGGGCACCCCTAGGCTTAGGCTAAGGCACCTCTAGGCTTAGGCTAAGGCTAGGTCACCCCTAGGCTTAGGCTAAGGCACCACTAGGCTTAGGCTTGGGCACCCCTAGGCTTAGGCTAGGGCACCCCTAGGCTTAGGCTAAGACTAGGTCACCCCTAGTCTTAGGCTAAGGCACCCCTACTCTTAGGTTAGGGCACCCCTAGGCTTAGGCTAAGGCTAGGGCTCCCCTAGCCTAAGGCTAGGGCACCACTAGGCTTAGGCTAGGGCACCCCTAGGCTTAGGCTAGGGCACCCCAAGGCTTAGGCTAGGGCACCCCTAGTCTTAGGGTAGGGCACCCCTAGGCTTAGGCTAAGGCTATGGCTCAGCTAGCGTAAGGCTAGGGCACCCCTAGGCTTAGGCTAAGGCACCCCTAGGCTTAGGCTTGGGCACCCCTAGGCTTAGGGTAGGGCACCCCTAGGCTTAGGCTAGGTCACATTTAGGCTTAGGGTCGGGCACCCCTATGCTTAGGCTAAGGCAAGGGCTCCACTAGACTAAGGCTAGGGCACCCCTAGCCTTAGGCTAGGGCACCCGTAATCTTAGGCTAGGGCACCCCTAGGCTTAGGCTATGGCACCCCTAGGCTTAGGCTACGGCACCCCTAGGCTTGGGCTAGGGCACCCCTAGGTTTAGGTTAAGGTTAAGGCTCCCCTAGCCTAAGGTTATGGCACCCCTAGGCTTAGGCTAAGGCACCCCTAGGCTTAGGATAGGGCACCACTAGGCTTAGCCTAGGGCACTCCTAGGCTTAGGCTAAGACTAGGGCTCCCCTAGCGTAAGGCTTGGGCACCCCTAGGCTTAGGCTAGGGCACCCCTTGGCTTAGGCTAGGGCACCCCTAGGCTTAGGTTAGGGCACCCCTAGGCTTAGGCTACAACACCCCTAGGCTTGGGCTAGGGCACCCCAAGGCTTAGGCTAAAGTTAGGGCACCCCTAGCCTAAGGCTAGGGCACCCCTAGGCTTAGGCTAGGGCACCCCTTGGCTTAGGATAGGGCACCACTAGGCTAAGGCTAGGGCTCCCCTAGCCTAAGGCTAGGGCACCCCTAGGCTTAGGCTAGGGCACCACTAGGCTTAGGCTAGGGCACCCCTTGGCTTAGGTTAGGGCACCCATAGGCTTAGGCTAGGGCACCCGTAGGCTTAGGCTAAGGCTAGGGCTCCCCTAGCCTAACCCTAGGGCACCCCTAGGCTTAGGCTAGGGCACCCCAAGGCTTAGGCTAGGGCACCCCTAGTCTTAGGGTAGGGCACCCCTAGGCTTAGGCTAAGGCTAGGGCTCAGCTAGCGTAAGGCTAGGGGACCCCTAGGCTTAGGGTAGGGCACCCCTAGGCTTAGGCTAGGTCACATCTAGTCTTAGGGTCGGGCACCCCTATGCTTAGGCTAAGGCAAGGGCTCCACTAGACTAAGGCTAGAGCACCCCTAGCCTTAGGCTAGGGCACCCGTAATCTTAGGCTAGGGCACCCCTAGGCTTAGGTTAGGGCACCCCTAAGCTTAGGCTACAGCACCCCTAGGCTTGGGCTAGGGCACCCCTAGACTTAGGCTAAGGCTAGGGCTCCTCCAGCCTAAGGCTATGGCACCCCTAGGCTTAGGCTAGGAGACCCCTAGGCTTAGGCAAGGGCACCCCTAGGCTTAGGCTTAGGCTAGGGCTCATCTAGCCTAAGGCGAGGGCAAGCCTAGGCTTAGGCTAGGGCACCCCTGGGCTTAGGGTAGGGCACCCCTAGGCTTAGGGTAGGGCACCCCTCTGCTTAGGCTAGGGCACGCCTAGGCTTAGGCTAGGGCACCCCTAGGCTTAGGCTAAGGCTAGTGTTCCCCTAGCAAAAGGCTAGGGCACCACTCGGGTTAGGCTAGGGCATCCCTAGGCTTAGGCTAGGGCACCCCTAGGCTTGGGCTAGGGCAGCCATAGGCTTAGGCTAAGGCTAGGGCTCCTCTAGCCTAAGGCCTGGGCACCCCTAGGCTTAGGCTAGGGCACCCCTAGGCTTAGGCTAGGGCACCCCTAGGCTTAGTCTAAGGCTAGGGCACCCCTTGGCTTTGGCTAGGGCACCCCTAGGCTTAGGCTAGGGCACCCCTAGGTTTAGGCTAAGGCTAGTGCTCCCCTAGCCTAAGGCTAGGGCACCCCTAGGGTTAGGCTAGGGCACCCCTAGGCTTAGACTAGGGCAACCCTAGGCTTAGGTTAGGGCAGCCATAGGCTTAGGCTAAGGCTAGGGCTCCTCTATCCTAAGGCCTGGGTACCACTAGCCTTAGGCTAGGGCACCCCTAGGCTGAGGCTAGGGCACCCCTAGGCTTAGGCTAGGGCACCCCTAGGCTTAGGCTAGGGCACCCCTAGGCTTAGGCTAGGGCAACCCTAGGCTTAGGCTTGGACAGCCCTAGGCTTAGGCTACTAGGGCAGCCATAAGCTTAGGCTAAGGCTAGGGCTCCTCTATCCTAAGGCCTGGGCACCCCTAGCCTAAGGCTAGGGCACCCCTTGGCTTAGGCTAGGGCACCCCTAGGCTTAGGCTAGGGCACCCCTAGGCTTAGGCTAGGGCACCCCTAGGCTTAGGCTTAGGCTAGGGCTCAGCTAGCCTAAGGCTAGGGCAAGCGTAGGCTTATGCTAGGGCACCCCTAGGCTTAGGGTAGGGCACCCCTAGGCTTAGGCTAGGGCACGCTTAGGCTTAGGCTAGGGCACCCTAGGCTTAGGCTAAGGCTAGTGCTCCCCTAGCCTAAGGCTAGGGTACCCCTAGGGTTAGGCTAGGGCACCCCTAGGCTTAGGCTAGGGCAACCCTAGGCTTAGGCTAGGGCAGCCATAGGCTTAGGCTAAGGCTAGGGCTCCTCTATCCTAAGGCCTGGGCACCCCAAGGCTTAGGCTAGGGCACCCTTAACCTTAGGCTAGGGCACCCCTAGGCTTAGGCTAGGGCACCCCTAGGCTTAGGTTAGGGCACCCCTAGGCTTAGGCTAAGGCACCTCTAGGCTTAGGCTAAGGCTAGGTCACCCCTAGGCTTAGGCTAAGGCACCACTAGGCTTAGGCTTGGGCACCCCTAGGCTTAGGCTAGGGCACCCCTAGGCTTAGGCTAAGACTAGGTCACCCCTAGTCTTAGGCTGAGGCACCCCTAGTCTTAGGTTAGGGCACCCCTAGGCTTAGGCTAAGGCTAGGGATCCCCTAGCCTAAGGCTAGGGCACCACTAGGCTTAGGCTAGGGCACCCCTAGGCTTAGGCTAGGGCACCCCAAGGCTTAGGCTAGGGCACCCCTAGTCTTAGGGTAGGGCACCCCTAGGCTTAGGCTAAGGCTATGGCTCAGCTAGCGTAAGGCTAGGGCACCCCTAGGCTTAGGCTAAGGCACCCCTAGGCTTAGGCTTGGGCACTCCTAGGCTTAGGGTAGGGCACCCCTAGGCTTAGGCTAGGTCACATCTAGGCTTAGGGTCGGGCACCCCTATGCTTAGGCTAAGGCAAGGGCTCCACTAGACTAAGGCTAGGGCACCCCTAGCCTTAGGCTAGGGCACCCGTAATCTTAGGCTAGGGCACCCGTAGGCTTAGGCTACGGCACCCCTAGGCTTGGGCTAGGTCACCCCTAGGTTTAGGCTAAGGTTAGGGCTCCCCTAGCCTAAGGTTATGGCACCCCTAGCCTTAGGCTAGGGCACCCCTAGGCTTAGGATAGGGCACCACTAGGCTTAGCCTAGGGCACTCCTAGGCTTAGGCTAAGTCTAGGGCTCCCCTAGCCTAAGGCTTGGGCACCCCTAGGCTTAGGCTACGGCACCCCTAGGCTTAGGCTAGGGCACCCCTAGGCTTAGGCTAAGGCTAGGGCTCCTCCAGCCTAAGGCTATGGCACCCCAAGGCTTAGGCTAGGGCACCCCTAGGCTTAGGCAAGGGCACCCCTAGGCTTAGGCTTAGGCTAGGGCTCAGCTAGCCTAAGGGTAGGGCAAGCCTAGGCTTAGGCTAGGGCACCCCTGGGCTTAGGGTAGGGCACCCCCAGGCTTAGGGTAGGGCACCCCTCGGCTTAGGCTAGGGCACGCCTAGGCTTAGGCTAGGGCAACCCTAGGCTTAGGCTAAGGCTAGTGTTCCCTTAGCCTAAGGCTAGGGCACCACTAGGGTTAGGCTAGGGCATCCGTAGGCTTAGGCTAGGGCACACCTAGACTTAGGCTAGCGCAGCCATAGGCTTAGGCTAAGGCTAGGGCTCCTCTAGCCTAAGGCCTGGGCACCCCTAGGCTTAGGCTAGGGCACCCCTAGGCTTAGGCTAGGGCACCCCTAGGCTTAGGCTTAGGCTAGGGCTCAGCTAGCCTAAGGCTAGGGCAAGCCTAGGCTTATGCTAGGGAACCCCTAGGCTTAGGGTAGGGCACCCCTAGGCTTAGGCTAGGGCACGCTTAGGCTTAGGCTAGGGCACCCCTAGGCTTAGGCTAAGGCTAGTGCTCCCCTAGCCTAAGGCTAGGGTACCCCTAGGGTTAGGCTAGGGCACCCCTAGGCTTAGGCTAGGGCAACCCTAGGCTTAGGCTAGGGCACCCCTAGGCTTAGGTTAGGGCACCCCTAGGCTTAGGCTAAGGCACCCCTAGGCTTAGGCTAGGGCACCCCTAGGCTTAGGCTAAGGCTAGGGCTCCTCCAGCCTAAGGCTATGGCACCCCAAGGCTTAGGCTAGGGCACTCCTAGGCTTAGGCAAGGGCACCCCTAGGCTTAGGTTTAGGCTAGGGCTCAGCTAGCCTAAGGCTAGGGCAAGCCTAGGCTAAGGCTAGGTCACCCCTAGGCTTAGGCTAAGGCACCACTAGGCTTAGGCTTGGGCACCCCTAGGCTTAGGCTAGGGCACCCCTAGGCTTAGGTTAAGACTAGGTCACCCCTAGTCTTAGGCTAAGGCACCCCTAGTCTTAGGTTAGGGCACCCCTAGGCTTAGGCTAAGGCTAGGGCTCCCCTAGCCTAAGGCTAGGGCACCACTAGGCTTAGGCTAGGGCACCCCTAGGCTTAGGCTAGGGCACCCCAAGGCTTAGGCTAGGGCACCCCTAGTCTTAGGGTAGGGCACCCCTAGGCTTAGGCTAAGGCTATGGCTCAGCTAGCGTAAGGCTAGGGCACCCCTAGGCTTAGGCTAGGGCACCCCTAGGCTTAGGCTTGGGCACCCCTAGGCTTAGGGTAGGGCACCTCTAGGCTTAGGCTAGGTCACATCTAGGCTTAGGGTCGGGCACCCCTATTCTTAGGCTAAAGCAAGGGCTCCACTAGACTAAGGCCAGGGCACCCCTAGCCTTAGGCTAGGGCACCCTTAATCTTAGGCTAGGGCACCCCTAGGCTTAGGCTAGGGCACCCCTAGGCTTAGGCTACGGCACCCCTAGGCTTGGGCTAGGGCACCCCTAGGCTTAGGTTAGGGCACCCCTAGGCTTAGGCTAAGGCACCCCTAGGCTTAGGCTAGGGCACCCCTAGGCTTAGGCTAAGGCTAGGGCTCCTCCAGCCTAAGGCTATGGCACCCCAAGGCTTAGGCTAGGGCACTCCTAGGCTTAGGCAAGGGCACCCCTAGGCTTAGGTTTAGGCTAGGGCTCAGCTAGCCTAAGGCTAGGGCAAGCCTAGGCTAAGGCTAGGTCACCCCTAGGCTTAGGCTAAGGCACCACTAGGCTTAGGCTTGGGCACCCCTAGGCTTAGGCTAGGGCACCCCTAGGCTTAGGCTAAGACTAGGTCACCCCTAGTCTTAGGCTAAGGCACCCCTAGTCTTAGGTTAGGGCACCCCTAGGCTTAGGCTAAGGCTAGGGCTCCCCTAGCCTAAGGCTAGGGCACCACTAGGCTTAGGCTAGGGCACCCCTAGGCTTAGGCTAGGGCACCCCAAGGCTTAGGCTAGGGCACCCCTAGTCTTAGGGTAGGGCACCCCTAGGCTTAGGCTAAGGCTATGGCTCAGCTAGCGTAAGGCTAGGGCACCCCTAGGCTTAGGCTAGGGCACCCCTAGGCTTAGGCTTGGGCACCCCTAGGCTTAGGGTAGGGCACCTCTAGGCTTAGGCTAGGTCACATCTAGGCTTAGGGTCGGGCACCCCTATTCTTAGGCTAAAGCAAGGGCTCCACTAGACTAAGGCCAGGGCACCCCTAGCCTTAGGCTAGGGCACCCTTAATCTTAGGCTAGGGCACCCCTAGGCTTAGGCTAGGGCACCCCTAGGCTTGGGCTAGGTCACCCCTAGGTTTAGGCTAAGGTTAGGGCTCCCCTAGCCTAAGGTTATGGCACCCCTAGCCTTAGGCTAGGGCACCCCTAGGCTTAGGATAGGGCACCACTAGGCTTAGCCTAGGGCACTCCTAGGCTTAGGCTAAGTCTAGGGCTCCCCTAGCCTAAGGCTTGGGCACCCCTAGGCTTAGGCTACGGCACCCCTAGGCTTAGGCTAGGGCACCCCTAGGCTTAGGCTAAGGCTAGGGCTCCTCCAGCCTAAGGCTATGGCACCCCAAGGCTTAGGCTAGGGCACCCCTAGGCTTAGGCAAGGGCACCCCTAGGCTTAGGCTTAGGCTAGGGCTCAGCTAGCCTAAGGGTAGGGCAAGCCTAGGCTTAGGCTAGGGCACCCCTGGGCTTAGGGTAGGGCACCCCCAGGCTTAGGGTAGGGCACCCCTCGGCTTAGGCTAGGGCACGCCTAGGCTTAGGCTAGGGCAACCCTAGGCTTAGGCTAAGGCTAGTGTTCCCTTAGCCTAAGGCTAGGGCACCACTAGGGTTAGGCTAGGGTATCCGTAGGCTTAGGCTAGGGCACACCTAGACTTAGGCTAGCGCAGCCATAGGCTTAGGCTAAGGCTAGGGCTCCTCTAGCCTAAGGCCTGGGCACCCCTAGGCTTAGGCTAGGGCACCCCTAGGTTTAGGCTAGGGCACCCCTAGGCTTAGGCTTAGGCTAGGGCTCAGCTAGCCTAAGGCTAGGGCAAGCCTAGGCTTATGCTAGGGAACCCCTAGGCTTAGGGTAGGGCACCCCTAGGCTTAGGCTAGGGCACGCTTAGGCTTAGGCTAGGGCACCCCTAGGCTTAGGCTAAGGCTAGTGCTCCCCTAGCCTAAGGCTAGGGTACCCCTAGGGTTAGGCTAGGGCACCCCTAGGCTTAGGCTAGGGCAACCCTAGGCTTAGGCTAGGGCACCCCTAGGCTTAGGTTAGGGCACCCCTAGGCTTAGGCTAAGGCACCCCTAGGCTTAGGCTAGGGCACCCCTAGGCTTAGGCTAAGGCTAGGGCTCCTCCAGCCTAAGGCTATGGCACCCCAAGGCTTAGGCTAGGGCACTCCTAGGCTTAGGCAAGGGCACCCCTAGGCTTAGGTTTAGGCTAGGGCTCAGCTAGCCTAAGGCTAGGGCAAGCCTAGGCTAAGGCTAGGTCACCCCTAGGCTTAGGCTAAGGCACCACTAGGCTTAGGCTTGGGCACCCCTAGGCTTAGGCTAGGGCACCCCTAGGCTTAGGCTAAGACTAGGTCACCCCTAGTCTTAGGCTAAGGCACCCCTAGTCTTAGGTTAGGGCACCCCTAGGCTTAGGCTAAGGCTAGGGCTCCCCTAGCCTAAGGCTAGGGCACCACTAGGCTTAGGCTAGGGCACCCCTAGGCTTAGGCTAGGGCACCCCAAGGCTTAGGCTAGGGCACCCCTAGTCTTAGGGTAGGGCACCCCTAGGCTTAGGCTAAGGCTATGGCTCAGCTAGCGTAAGGCTAGGGCACCCCTAGGCTTAGGCTAGGGCACCCCTAGGCTTAGGCTTGGGCACCCCTAGGCTTAGGGTAGGGCACCTCTAGGCTTAGGCTAGGTCACATCTAGGCTTAGGGTCGGGCACCCCTATTCTTAGGCTAAAGCAAGGGCTCCACTAGACTAAGGCCAGGGCACCCCTAGCCTTAGGTTAGGGCACCCTTAATCTTAGGCTAGGGCACCCCTAGGCTTAGGCTAGGGCACCCCTAGGCTTAGGCTACGGCACCCCTAGGCTTGGGCTAGGGCACCCCTAGGCTTAGGTTAGGGCACCCCTAGGCTTAGGCTAAGGCACCCCTAGGCTTAGGCTAGGGCACCCCTAGGCTTAGGCTAAGGCTAGGGCTCCTCCAGCCTAAGGCTATGGCACCCCAAGGCTTAGGCTAGGGCACTCCTAGGCTTAGGCAAGGGCACCCCTAGGCTTAGGTTTAGGCTAGGGCTCAGCTAGCCTAAGGCTAGGGCAAGCCTAGGCTAAGGCTAGGTCACCCCTAGGCTTAGGCTAAGGCACCACTAGGCTTAGGCTTGGGCACCCCTAGGCTTAGGCTAGGGCACCCCTAGGCTTAGGCTAAGACTAGGTCACCCCTAGTCTTAGGCTAAGGCACCCCTAGTCTTAGGTTAGGGCACCCCTAGGCTTAGGCTAAGGCTAGGGCTCCCCTAGCCTAAGGCTAGGGCACCACTAGGCTTAGGCTAGGGCACCCCTAGGCTTAGGCTAGGGCACCCCAAGGCTTAGGCTAGGGCACCCCTAGTCTTAGGGTAGGGCACCCCTAGGCTTAGGCTAAGGCTATGGCTCAGCTAGCGTAAGGCTAGGGCACCCCTAGGCTTAGGCTAGGGCACCCCTAGGCTTAGGCTTGGGCACCCCTAGGCTTAGGGTAGGGCACCTCTAGGCTTAGGCTAGGTCACATCTAGGCTTAGGGTCGGGCACCCCTATTCTTAGGCTAAAGCAAGGGCTCCACTAGACTAAGGCCAGGGGACCCCTAGCCTTAGGCTAGGGCACCCTTAATCTTAGGCTAGGGCACCCCTAGGCTTAGGCTAGGGCACCCCTAGGCTTAGGCTACGGCACCCCTAGGCTTGGGCTAGGGCACCCCTAGGTTTAGGCTAAGGTTAGGGCTCCCCTAGCCTAAGGTTATGGCACCCCTAGGCTTAGGCTAGGGCACCCCTAGGCTTAGGATAGGGCACCACTAGGCTTAGCCTAGGGCACTCCTAGGCTTAATCTAAGTCTAGGGCTCCCCTAGCGTAAGGCTTGGGCACCCCTAGGCTTAGGCTAGGGCACCCCTAGGCTTAGGCTAGGGCACCCCTAGGCTTAGGCTAAGGCTAGGGCTCCTCCAGCCTAAGGCTATGGCACCCCAAGGCTTAGGCTAGGGCACTCCTAGGCTTAGGCAAGGGCACCCCTAGGCTTAAGCTTAGGCTTGGGCTCAGCTAGCCTAAGGCTAGGGCAAGCCTAGGCTTAGGCTAGGGCACCCCTGGGCTTAGGGTAGGGCACCCCTAGGCTTAGGGTAGGGCACCCCTCGGCTTAGGCTAGGGCACGCCTAGGCTTAGGCTAGGGCAACCTTAGGCTTAGGCTAAGGTTAGTGTTCCCTTAGCTTAAGGCTAGGGCACCACTAGGGTTAGGCTAGGGCATCCGTAGGCTTAGGCTAGGGCACCCCTAGGCTTAGTCTAAGGCAAGGGCACCCCTTGGCTTTGGCTAGGGAACCCCAAGGCTTAGGCTAGGACACCCCTAGGCTTAGGCTAAGGCTAGTGTTCCACTAGCCTAAGGCTAGGGCACCCCTAGGGTTAGGCTAGGGCACCCCTAGGCTTAGGCTAGGGCAACCCTAGGCTTAGGCTAGGGCAGCCATAGGCTTAAGCTAAGGCTAGGGCTCCTCTATCCTAAGGCCTGGGCACCCCTAGCCATAGGCTAGGGCACCTCTAGGCTGAGGCTAGGGCACCCCTAGGCTGAGGCTAGGGCACCCCTAGGCTTAGGCTAGGGCACCCCTAGGCTTAGGCTAGGGCACCCCTAGGCTTAGGCTAGGGCACCCCTAGGCTTAGGCTAGGGCAACCCTAGGCTTAGGCTAGGGCAGCCATAGGCTTAGGCTAGGGCAGCCATAAGCTTAGGCTAAGGCTAGGGCTCCTCTATCCTAAGGCCTGGGCACCCCTAGCCTAAGGCTAGGGCACCCCTAGGCTTAGGCTAGGGCACCCCTAGGCTTAGGCTAGGGAACCCCTAGGCTTAGGCTAGGGCACCCCTAGGCTTAGGCTTAGGCTAAGGCTCAGCTAGCCTAACGCTAGGGCAATCCTAGGCTTATGCTAGGGCACCCCTAGGCTTAGGGTAGGGCACCCCTAGGCTTAGGCTAGGGCACGCCTAGGCTTAGGCTAGGGCACCCCTAGGCTTAGGCTAAGGCTAGTGCTCCCCTAGCCTAAGGCTACGGTACCCCTAGGGTTAGGCTAGGGCACCCCTTGGCTTAGGCTAGGGCACCCCTAGGCTTAGGCTAGGGCAACCCTAGGCTTTGGCTAGGGCTGCCAAAGGCTTAGGCTAAGGCTAGGGCTCCTCTATCCTAAGGCCTGGGCACCCCTAGGCTTAGGCTAGGGCACCCTTAGGCTTAGGCTAGGGCACCCCTAGGCTTAGGGTAGGGCACCCCTAGGCTTAGGCTAGGGCACGCTTAGGCTTAGGCTAGGGCACCCCTAGGCTTAGGCTAAGGCTAGTGCTCCCCTAGCCTAAGGCTAGGGTACCCCTAGGCTTAGGCTAGGGCAGCCATAGGCTTAGGCTAAGGCTAGGGCTCCTCTATCCTAAGGCCTGGGCACCCCTAGGCTTAGGCTAGGGCACCCTTAGACTTAGGCTAGGGCACCCCTAGGCTTAGGCTAGGGCACCTCTAGGCTTAGGTTAGGGCACCCCTAGGCTTAGGCTAAGGCACCTCTAGGCTTAGGCTAAGGCTAGGTCACCCCTAGGCTTAGGCTAGGGCACCCCTAGGCTTAGGGTAGGGCACCCCTAGGCTTAGGCTAGGTCACATCTAGGCTTAGGGTCGGGCACCCCTATGCTTAGGCTAAGGCAAGGGCTCCACTAGACTAAGGCTAGAGCACCCCTAGCCTTAGGCTAGGGCACCCGTAATCTTAGGCTAGGGCACCCCTAGGCTTAGGCTAGGGCACCCCTAGGCTTAGGCTACAGCACCCCTAGGCTTGGGCTAGGGCACCCCTAGGTTTAGGCTAAGGTTAGGGCTCCCCTAGCCTAAGGTTACGGCACCCCTAGGCTTAGGCTAGGGCACCCCCAGGCTTAGGATATGGCACCACTAGGCTTAGACTAGGGCACCCCTAGGCTTAGGCTAAGTCTAGGGCTCCCCTAGCCTAAGGCTTGGGCACCCCTAGGCTTAGGCTAGGGCACCCCTAGGTTTAGGCTAGGGCACCCCTAGGCTTAGGCTAAGGCTAGGGCTCCTCCAGCCTAAGGCTATGGCACCCCTAGGCTTAGGCTAGGAGACCCCTAGGCTTAGGCAAGGGCACCCCTAGGCTTAGGCTTAGGCTAGGGCTCATCTAGCCTAAGGCTAGGGCAAGCCTAGGCTTAGGCTAGGGCACCCCTGGGCTTAGGGTAGGGCACCCCTAGGCTTAGGGTAGGGCACCCCTCGGCTTAGGCTAGGGCACGCCTAGGCTTAGGCTAGGGCACCCCTAGGCTTAGGCTAAGGCTAGTGTTCCCCTAGCAAAAGGCTAGGGCACCATTCGGGTTAGCCTAGGGCATCCCTAGGCTTAGGCTAGGGCACCCCTAGTCTTGGGCTAGGGCAGCCATAGGCTTAGGCTAAGGCTAGGGCTCCTCTATCCTAAGGCCTGGGCACCCCTAGACTAAGGCTAGGGCACCCCTTGGCTTAGGCTAGGGCACCCCTAGGCTTAGGCTAGGGCACCCCTAGGCTTAGGCTAGGGCACCCCTAGGCTTAGGCTTAGGCTAGGGCTCAGCTAGCCTAAGGCTAGGGCAAGCCTAGGCTTATGCTAGTGCACCCCTAGGCTTAGGGTAGGGCACCCCTAGGCTTAGGCTAGGGTACGCTTAGGCTTAGGCTAGGGCACCCCTAGGCTTAGGCTAAGGCTAGTGCTCCCCTAGCCTAAGGCTTGGGCACCCCTAGGCTTAGGCTAGGGCAACCCTAGGCTTAGGCTAGGGCAGCCATAGGCTTAGGCTAAGGCTAGGGCTCCTCTATCCTAAGGCCTGGGCACCCCTAGGCTTAGGCTAGGGCACCCTTAGACTTAGGCTAGGGCACCCCTAGGCTTAGGCTAGGGCACCCCTAGGCTTAGGTTAGGGCACCCCTAGGCTTAGGCTAAGGCACCTCTAGGCTTAGGCTAAGGCTAGGTCACCCCTAGGCTTAGGCTAAGGCACCACTAGGCTTAGGCTTGGGCACCCCTAGGCTTAGGCTAGGGCACCCCTAGGCTTAGGCTAAGACTAGGTCACCCCTAGTCTTAGGCTAAGGCACACCTACTCTTAGGTTAGGGCACCCCTAGGCTTAGGCTAAGGCTAGGGCTCCCCTAGCCTAAGGCTAGGGCACCACTAGGCTTAGGCTAGGGCACCCCTAGGCTTAGGCTAGGGCACCCCAAGGCTTAGGCTAGGGCACCCCTAGTCTTAGGGTAGGGCACCCCTAGGCTTAGGCTAAGGCTATGGCTCAGCTAGCGTAAGGCTAGGGCACCCCTAGGCTTAGGCTAAGGCACCCCTAGGCTTAGGCTTGGGCACCCCTAGGCTTAGGGTAGGGCACCCCTAGGCTTAGGCTAGGTCACATCTAGGCTTAGGGTCGGGCACCCCTATGCTTAGGCTAAGGCAAGGGCTCCATTAGACTAAGGCTAGGGCACCCCTAGCCTTAGGCTAGGGCACCCGTAATCTTAGGCTAGGGCACCCCTAGGCTTAGGCTAGGGCACCCCTAGGCTTAGGCTACGGCACCCCTAGGCTTGGGCTAGGGCACCCCTAGGTTTAGGTTAAGGTTAAGGCTCCCCTAGCCTAAGGTTATGGCACCCCTAGGCTTAGGCTAGGGCACCCCTAGGCTTAGGATAGGGCACCACTAGGCTTAGCCTAGGGCACTCCTAGGCTTAGGCTAAGACTAGGGCTCCCCTAGCGTAAGGCTTGCGCACCCCTAGGCTTAGGCTAGGGCACCCCTAGGCTTAGGCTAGGGCACCCCTAGGCTTAGGTTAGGGCACCCCTAGGCTTAGGCTACAACACCCCTAGGCTTGGGCTAGGGCACCCCAAGGCTTAGGCTAAAGTTAGGGCACCCCTAGCCTAAGGCTAGGGCACCCCTAGGCTTAGGCTAGGGCACCCCTTGGCTTAGGATAGGGCACCACTAGGCTAAGGCTAGGGCTCCCCTAGCCTAAGGCTAGGGCACCCCTAGGCTTAGGCTAGGGCACCACTAGGCTTAGGCTAGGGCACCCCTTGGCTTAGGTTAGGGCACCCATAGGCTTAGGCTAGGGCACCCGTAGGCTTAGGCTAAGGCTAGGGCTCCCCTAGCCTAACCCTAGGGCACCCCTAGGCTTAGGCTAGGGCACCCCAAGGCTTAGGCTAGGGCACCCCTAGTCTTAGGGTAGGGCACCCCTAGGCTTAGGCTAAGGCTAGGGCTCAGCTAGCGTAAGGCTAGGGGACCCCTAGGCTTAGGGTAGGGCACCCCTAGGCTTAGGCTAGGTCACATCTAGTCTTAGGGTCGGGCACCCCTATGCTTAGGCTAAGGCAAGGGCTCCACTAGACTAAGGCTAGAGCACCCCTAGCCTTAGGCTAGGGCACCCGTAATCTTAGGCTAGGGCACCCCTAGGCTTAGGCTAGGGCACCCCTAAGCTTAGGCTACAGCACCCCTAGGCTTGGGCTAGGGCACCCCTAGGTTTAGGCTAAGGTTAGGGCTCCCCTAGCCTAAGGTTACGGCACCCCTAGGCTTAGGCTAGGGCACCCCTAGGCTTAGGATATGGCACCACTAGGCTTAGACTAGGGCACCCCTAGGCTTAGGCTAAGTCTAGGGCTCCCCTAGCCTAAGGCTTGGGCACCCCTAGGCTTAGGCTAGGGCACCCCTAGGTTTAGGCTAGGGCACCCCTAGGCTTAGGCAAAGGCTAGGGCTCCTCCAGCCTAAGGCTATGGCACCCCTAGGCTTAGGCTAGGAGACCCCTAGGCTTAGGCAAGGGCACCCCTAGGCTTAGGCTTAGGCTAGGGCTCATCTAGCCTAAGGCGAGGGCAAGCCTAGGCTTAGGCTAGGGCACCCCTGGGCTTAGGGTAGGGCACCCCTAGGCTTAGGGTAGGGCACCCCTCTGCTTAGGCTAGGGCACGCCTAGGCTTAGGCTAGGGCACCCCTAGGCTTAGGCTAAGGCTAGTGTTCCCCTAGCAAAAGGCTAGGGCACCACTCGGGTTAGGCTAGGGCATCCCTAGGTTTAGGCTAAGGCTAGTGCTCCCCTAGCCTAAGGCTAGGGCACCCCTAGGGTTAGGCTAGGGCACCCCTAGGCTTAGACTAGGGCAACCCTAGGCTTAGGTTAGCGCAGCCATAGGCTTAGGCTAAGGCTAGGGCTCCTCTATCCTAAGGCCTGGGTACCACTAGCCTTAGGCTAGGGCACCCCTAGGCTGAGGCTAGGGCACCCCTAGGCTTAGGCTAGGGCACCCCTAGGCTTAGGCTAGGGCACCCCTAGGCTTAGGCTAGGGCAACCCTAGGCTTAGGCTTGGGCAGCCCTAGGCTTAGGCTACTAGGGCAGCCATAAGCTTAGGCTAAGGCTAGGGCTCCTCTATCCTAAGGCCTGGGCACCCTAAGCCTAAGGCTAGGGCACCCCTTGGCTTAGGCTAGGGCACCCCAAGGCTTAGGCTAGGGCACCCCTAGTCTTAGGGTAGGGCACCCCTAGGCTTAGGCTAAGGCTATGGCTCAGCTAGCGTAAGGCTAGGGCACCCCTAGGCTTAGGCTAAGGCACCCCTAGGCTTAGGCTTGGGCACCCCTAGGCTTAGGGTAGGGCACCCCTAGGCTTAGGCTAGGTCACATCTAGGCTTAGGGTCGGGCACCCCTATGCTTAGGCTAAGGCAAGGGCTCCATTAGACTAAGGCTAGGGCACCCCTAGCCTTAGGCTAGGGCACCCGTAATCTTAGGCTAGGGCACCCCTAGGCTTAGGCTAGGGCACCCCTAGGCTTAGGCTACGGCACCCCTAGGCTTGGGCTAGGGCACCCCTAGGTTTAGGTTAAGGTTAAGGCTCCCCTAGCCTAAGGCTATGGCACCCCTAGGCTTAGGCTAGGGCACCCCTAGGCTTAGGATAGGGCACCACTAGGCTTAGCCTAGGGCACTCCTAGGCTTAGGCTAAGACTAGGGCTCCCCTAGCGTAAGGCTTGCGCACCCCTAGGCTTAGGCTAGGGCACCCCTAGGCTTAGGCTAGGGCACCCCTAGGCTTAGGTTAGGGCACCCCTAGGCTTAGGCTACAACACCCCTAGGCTTGGGCTAGGGCACCCCAAGGCTTAGGCTAAAGTTAGGGCACCCCTAGCCTAAGGCTAGGGCACCCCTAGGCTTAGGCTAGGGCACCCCTTGGCTTAGGATAGGGCACCACTAGGCTAAGGCTAGGGCTCCCCTAGCCTAAGGCTAGGGCACCCCTAGGCTTAGGCTAGGGCACCACTAGGCTTAGGCTAGGGCACCCCTTGGCTTAGGTTAGGGCACCCATAGGCTTAGGCTAGGGCACCCGTAGGCTTAGGCTAAGGCTAGGGCTCCCCTAGCCTAACCCTAGGGCACCCCTAGGCTTAGGCTAGGGCACCCCAAGGCTTAGGCTAGGGCACCCCTAGTCTTAGGGTAGGGCACCCCTAGGCTTAGGCTAAGGCTAGGGCTCAGCTAGCGTAAGGCTAGGGGACCCCTAGGCTTAGGGTAGGGCACCCCTAGGCTTAGGCTAGGTCACATCTAGTCTTAGGGTCGGGCACCCCTATGCTTAGGCTAAGGCAAGGGCTCCACTAGACTAAGGCTAGAGCACCCCTAGCCTTAGGCTAGGGCACCCGTAATCTTAGGCTAGGGCACCCCTAGGCTTAGGCTAGGGCACCCCTAAGCTTAGGCTACAGCACCCCTAGGCTTGGGCTAGGGCACCCCTAGGTTTAGGCTAAGGTTAGGGCTCCCCTAGCCTAAGGTTACGGCACCCCTAGGCTTAGGCTAGGGCACCCCTAGGCTTAGGATATGGCACCACTAGGCTTAGACTAGGGCACCCCTAGGCTTAGGCTAAGTCTAGGGCTCCCCTAGCCTAAGGCTTGGGCACCCCTAGGCTTAGGCTAGGGCACCCCTAGGTTTAGGCTAGGGCACCCCTAGGCTTAGGCAAAGGCTAGGGCTCCTCCAGCCTAAGGCTATGGCACCCCTAGGCTTAGGCTAGGAGACCCCTAGGCTTAGGCAAGGGCACCCCTAGGCTTAGGCTTAGGCTAGGGCTCATCTAGCCTAAGGCGAGGGCAAGCCTAGGCTTAGGCTAGGGCACCCCTGGGCTTAGGGTAGGGCACCCCTAGGCTTAGGGTAGGGCACCCCTCTGCTTAGGCTAGGGCACGCCTAGGCTTAGGCTAGGGCACCCCTAGGCTTAGGCTAAGGCTAGTGTTCCCCTAGCAAAAGGCTAGGGCACCACTCGGGTTAGGCTAGGGCATCCCTAGGTTTAGGCTAAGGCTAGTGCTCCCCTAGCCTAAGGCTAGGGCACCCCTAGGGTTAGGCTAGGGCACCCCTAGGCTTAGACTAGGGCAACCCTAGGCTTAGGTTAGCGCAGCCATAGGCTTAGGCTAAGGCTAGGGCTCCTCTATCCTAAGGCCTGGGTACCACTAGCCTTAGGCTAGGGCACCCCTAGGCTGAGGCTAGGGCACCCCTAGGCTTAGGCTAGGGCACCCCTAGGCTTAGGCTAGGGCACCCCTAGGCTTAGGCTAGGGCAACCCTAGGCTTAGGCTTGGGCAGCCCTAGGCTTAGGCTACTAGGGCAGCCATAAGCTTAGGCTAAGGCTAGGGCTCCTCTATCCTAAGGCCTGGGCACCCTAAGCCTAAGGCTAGGGCACCCCTTGGCTTAGGCTAGGGCACCCCTAGGCTTAGGCTAGGGCACCCCTAGGCTTAGGCTAGGGCACCCCTAGGCTTAGGCTTAGGCTAGGGCTCAGCTAGCCTAAGGCTAGGGCAAGCCTAGGCTTATGCTAGGGCACCCCTAGGCTTAGGGTAGGGCACCCCTAGGCTTAGGCTAGGGCACGCTTAGGCTTAGGCTAGGGCACCCTAGGCTTAGGCTAAGGCTAGTGCTCCCCTAGCCTAAGGCTAGGGTACCCCTAGGGTTAGGCTAGGGCACCCCTAGGCTTAGGCTAGGGCAACCCTAGGCTTAGGCTAGGGCAGCCATAGGCTTAGGCTAAGGCTAGGGCTCCTCTATCCTAATGCCTGGGCACCCCTAGGCTTAGGCTAGGGCACCCTTAACCTTAGGCTAGGGCACCCCTAGGCTTAGGCTAGGGCACCCCTAGGCTTAGGTTAGGGCACCCCTAGGCTTAGGCTAAGGCACCTCTAGGCTTAGGCTAAGGCTAGGTCACCCCTAGGCTTAGGCTAAGGCACCACTAGGCTTAGGCTTGGGCACCCCTAGGCTTAGGCTAGGGCACCCCTAGGCTTAGGCTAAGACTAGGTCACCCCTTGTCTTAGGCTAAGGCACCCCTACTCTTAGGTTAGGGCACCCCTAGGCTTAGGCTAAGGCTAGGGCTCCCCTAGCCTAAGGCTAGGGCACCACTAGGCTTAGGCTAGGGCACCCCTAGGCTTAGGCTAGGGCACCCCAAGGCTTAGGCTAGGGCACCCCTAGTCTTAGGGTAGGGCACCCCTAGGCTTAGGCTAAGGCTATGGCTCAGCTAGCGTAAGGCTAGGGCACCCCTAGGCTTAGGCTAAGGCACCCCTAGGCTTAGGCTTGGGCACCCCTAGGCTTAGGGTAGGGCACCCCAAGGCTTAGGCTAGGTCACATCTAGGCTTAGGGTCGGGCACCCCTATGCTTAGGCTAAGGCAAGGGCTCCACTAGACTAAGGCTAGGGCACCCCTAGCCTTAGGCTAGGGCACCCGTAATCTTAGGCTAGGGCACCCGTAGGCTTAGGCTACGGCACCCCTAGGCTTGGGCTAGGTCACCCCTAGGTTTAGGCTAAGGTTAGGGCTCCCCTAGCCTAAGGTTATGGCACCCCTAGCCTTAGGCTAGGGCACCCCTAGGCTTAGGATAGGGCACCACTAGGCTTAGCCTAGGGCACTCCTAGGCTTAGGCTAAGTCTAGGGCTCCCCTAGCCTAAGGCTTGGGCACCCCTAGGCTTAGGCTACGGCACCCCTAGGCTTAGGCTAGGGCACCCCTAGGCTTAGGCTAAGGCTAGGGCTCCTCCAGCCTAAGGCTATGGCACCCCAAGGCTTAGGCTAGGGCACCCCTAGGCTTAGGCAAGGGCACCCCTAGGCTTAGGCTTAGGCTAGGGCTCAGCTAGCCTAAGGCTAGGGCAAGCCTAGGCTTAGGCTAGGGCACCCCTGGGCTTAGGGTAGGGCACCCCCAGGCTTAGGGTAGGGCACCCCTCGGCTTAGGCTAGGGCACGCCTAGGCTTAGGCTAGGGCAACCCTAGGCTTAGGCTAAGGCTAGTGTTCCCTTAGCCTAAGGCTAGGGCACCACTAGGGTTAGGCTAGGGCATCCGTAGGCTTAGGCTAGGGCACCCATAGACTTAGGCTAGGGCAGCCATAGGCTTAGGCTAAGGCTAGGGCTCCTCTAGCCTAAGGCCTGGGCACCCCTAGGCTTAGGCTAGGGCACCCCTAGGCTTAGGCTAGGGCACCCCTAGGCTTAGGCTTAGGCTAGGGCTCAGCTAGCCTAAGGCTAGGGCAAGCCTAGGCTTATGCTAGGGAACCCCTAGGCTTAGGGTAGGGCACCCCTAGGCTTAGGCTAGGGCACGCTTAGGCTTAGGCTAGGGCACCCCTAGGCTTAGGCTAAGGCTAGTGCTCCCCTAGCCTAAGGCTAGGGTACCCCTAGGGTTAGGCTAGGGCAACCCTAGGCTTAGGCTAGGGCAACCCTAGGCTTAGGCTAGGGCACCCCTAGGCTTAGGTTAGGGCACCCCTAGGCTTAGGCTAAGGCACCCCTAGGCTTAGGCTAGGGCACCCCTAGGCTTAGGCTAAGGCTAGGGCTCCTCCAGCCTAAGGCTATGGCACCCCAAGGCTTAGGCTAGGGCACTCCTAGGCTTAGGCAAGGGCACCCCTAGGCTTAGGTTTAGGCTAGGGCTCAGCTAGACTAAGGCTAGGGCAAGCCTAGGCTAAGGCTAGGTCACCCCTAGGCTTAGGCTAAGGCACCACTAGGCTTAGGCTTGGGCACCCCTAGGCTTAGGCTAGGGCACCCCTAGGCTTAGGCTAAGACTAGGTCACCCCTAGTCTTAGGCTAAGGCACCCCTAGTCTTAGGTTAGGGCACCCCTAGTCTTAGGCTAAGGCTAGGGCTCCCCTAGCCTAAGGCTAGGGCACCACTAGGCTTAGGCTAGGGCACCCCTAGGCTTAGGCTAGGGCACCCCAAGGCTTAGGCTAGGGCACCCCTAGTCTTAGGGTAGGGCACCCCTAGGCTTAGGCTAAGGCTATGGCTCAGCTAGTGTAAGGCTAGGGCACCCCTAGGCTTAGGCTAGGGCACCCCTAGGCTTAGGCTTGGGCACCCCTAGGCTTAGGGTAGGGCACCCCTAGGCTTAGGCTAGGTCACATCTAGGCTTAGGGTCGGGCACCCCTATTCTTAGGCTAAGGCAAGGGCTCCACTAGACTAAGGCTAGGGCACCCCTAGCCTTAGGCTAGGGCACCCTTAATCTTAGGCTAGGGCACCCCTAGGCTTAGGCTAGGGCACCCCTAGGCTTAGGCTACGGCACCCCTAGGCTTGGGCTAGGGCACCCCTAGGTTTAGGCTAAGGTTAGGGCTCCCCTAGCCTAAGGTTATGGCACCCCTAGGCTTAGGCTAGGGCACCCCTAGGCTTAGGATAGGGCACCACTAGGCTTAGCCTAGGGCACTCCTAGGCTTAATCTAAGTCTAGGGCTCCCCTAGCCTAAGGCTTGGGCACCCCTAGGCTTAGGCTAGGGCACCCCTAGGCTTAGGCTAGGGCACCCCTAGGCTTAGGCTAAGGCTAGGGCTCCTCCAGCCTAAGGCTATGGCACCCCAAGGCTTAGGCTAGGGCACTCCTAGGCTTAGGCAAGGGCACCCCTGGGCTTAGGGTAGGGCACCCCTAGGCTTAGGGTAGGGCACCCCTCGGCTTAGGCTAGGGCACGCCTAGGCTTAGGCTAGGGCCACCTTAGGCTTAGGCTAAGGCTAGTGTTCCCTTAGCTTAAGGCTAGGGCGCCACTAGGGTTAGGCTAGGGCATCCGTAGGCTTAGGCTAGGGCACCCCTAGGCTTAGGCTAGGGCACCCATAGGCTTAGGCTAAGACTAGGGCTCCTCCAGCCTAAGGCCTGGGCACCCCTAGGCTTATGCTAGGGCACCCCTAGGCTTAGGCCAAGGCACCCCTAGGCTTAGTCTAAGGCAAGGGCACCCCTTGGCTTTGGCTAGGGAACCCCAAGGCTTAGGCTAGGGCACCCCTAGGCTTAGGCTAAGGCTAGTGTTCCACTACCCTAAGGCTAGGGCACCCCTAGGGTTAGGCTAGGGCACTCCTAGGCTTAGGCTAGGGCAACCCTAGGCTTAGGCTAGGGCAGCCATAGGCTTAAGCTAAGGCTAGGGCTCCTCTATCCTAAAGCCTAGGCACCCCTAGCCATAGGCTAGGGCACCTCTAGGCTGAGGCTAGGGCACCCCTAGGCTTAGGCTAGGGCACCCCTAGGCTTAGGCTAGGGCACCCCTAGGCTTAGGCTAGGGCACCCCTAGGCTTAGGCTAGGGCAACCCTAGGCTTAGGCTAGGGCAGCCATAGGCTTAGGCTAGGGCAGCCATAAGCTTAGGCTAAGGCTAGGGCTCCTCTATCCTAAGGCCTGGGCACCCCTAGCCTAAGGCTAGGGCACCCCTAGGCTTAGGCTAGGGCACCCCTAGGCTTCGGCTAGGGAACCCCTAGGCTTAGGCTAGGGCACCCCTAGGCTTAGGCTTAGGCTAAGGCTCAGCTAGCCTAACGCTAGGGCAAGCCTAGGCTTATGCTAGGGCACCCCTAGGCTTAGGGTAGGGCACCCCTAGGCTTAGGCTAGGGCACGCCTAGGCTTAGGCTAGGGCACCCCGAGGCTTAGGCTAAGGCTAGTGCTCCCCTAGCCTAAGGCTACGGTACCCCTAGGGTTAGGCTAGGGCACCCCTTGGCTTAGGCTAGGGCACCCCTAGGCTTAGGCTAGGGCAACCCTAGGCTTTGGCTAGGGCTGCCAAAGGCTTAGGCTAAGGCTAGGGCTCCTCTATCCTAAGGCCTGGGCACCCCTAGGCTTAGGCTAGGGCACCCTTAGGCTTAGGCTAGGGCACCCCTAGGCTTAGGGTAGGGAACCCCTAGGCTTAGGCTAGGGCACGCTTAGGCTTAGGCTAGGGCACCCCTAGGCTTAGGCTAAGGCTAGTGCTCCCCTAGCCTAAGGCTAGGGTACCCCTAGTGTTAGGCTAGGGCACCCCTAGGCTTAGGCTAGGGCAACCCTAGGCTTAGGGTAGGGCAGCCATAGGCTTAGGCTAGGGCACCCCCAGGCTTAGGTTAGGGCACCCCTAGGCTTAGGCTAAGGCACCTCTAGGCTTAGGCTAAGGCTAGGTCACCCCTAGGCTTAGGCTAAGGCACCACTAGGCTTAGGCTTGGGCACCCCTAGGCTTAGGCTAGGGCACCCCTAGGCTTAGGCTAAGACTAGGTCACCCCTAGTCTTAGGCTAAGGCACCCCTAGTCTTAGGTTAAGGCACCCCTAGGCTTAGGCTAAGGCTAGGGCTCCCCTAGCCTAAGGCTAGGGCACCACTAGTCTTAGGCTAGGGCACCCCTAGGCTTAGGCTAGGGCACCCCAAGGCTTAGGCTAGGGCACCCCTAGTCTTAGGGTAGGGCACCCCTAGGCTTAGGCTAAGGCTATGGCTCAGCTAGCGTAAGGCTAGGGCACCCCTAGGCTTAGGCTAAGGCACCCCTACGCTTAGGCTTGGGCACCCCTAGGCTTAGGGTAGGGCACCCCTAGGCTTAGGCTAGGTCACATCTAGGCTTAGGGTCGGGCACCCCTATGCTTAGGCTAAGGCAAGGGCTCCACTAGACTAAGGCTAGGGCACCCCTAGCCTTAGGCTAGGGCACCCGTAATATTAGGCTAGGGCACCTGTAGGCTTAGGCTACGGCACCCCTAGGCTTGGGCTAGGTCACCCCTAGGTTTAGGCTAAGGTTAGGGCTCCCCTAGCCTAAGGTTATGGCACCCCTAGCCTTAGGCTAGGGCACCCCTAGGCTTAGGATAGGGCACCACTAGGCTTAGCCTAGGGCACTCCTAGGCTTAGGCTAAGTCTAGGGCTCCCCTAGCCTAAGGCTTGGGCACCCCTAGGCTTAGGCTAGGGCACCCCTAGGCTTAGGCTAGGGCACCCCTAGGCTTAGGCTAAGGCTAGGGCTCCTCCAGCCTAAGGCTATGGCACCCCAAGGCTTAGGCTAGGGCACCCCTAGTCTTAGGCAAGGGCACCCCTAGGCTTAGGCTTAGGCTAGGGCTCAGCTAGCCTAAGGCTAGGGCAAGCCTAGGCTTAGGCTAGGGCACCCCTGGGCTTAGGGTAGGGCACCCCCAGGCTTAGGGTAGGGCACCCCTCGGCTTAGGCTAGGGCACGCCTAGGCTTAGGCTAGTTATACCCTAGGCTTAGGCTAAGGCTAGTGTTCCCTTAGCCTAAGGCTAGGGCACCTCTAGGGTTAGGCTAGGGCATCCGTAGGCTTAGGCTAGGGCACCCCTAGACTTAGGCTAGGGCAGCCATAGGCTTAGGCTAAGGCTAGGGCTCCTCTAGCCTAAGGCCTGGGCACCCCTAGGCTTAGGCTAGGGCACCCCTAGGCTTAGGCTAGGGCACCCCTAGGCTTAGGCTTAGGCTAGGGCTCAGCTAGCCTAAGGCTAGGGCAAGCCTAGGCTTATGCTAGGGCAACCCTTGGCTTAGGGTAGGGCACCCCTAGGCTTAGGCTAGGGCACGCTTAGGCTTAGGCTAAGGCACCCCTAGGCTTAGGCTAAGGCTAGTGCTCCCCTAGCCTAAGGCTAGGGTACCCCTAAGGTTAGGCTAGGGCACCCCTAGGCTTAGGCTAGGGCAACCCTAGGCTTAGGCTAGGGCACCCCTAGGCTTAGGTTAGGGCACCCCTAGGCTTAGGCTAAGGCACCCCTAGGCTTAGGCTAGGGCACCCCTAGGCTTAGGCTAAGGCTAGGGCTCCTCCAGCCTAAGGCTATGGCACCCCAAGGCTTAGGCTAGGGCACTCCTAGGCTTAGGCAAGGGCACCCCTAGGCTTAGGTTTAGGCTAGGGCTCAGCTAGCCTAAGGCTAGGGCAAGCCTAGGCTAAGGCTAGGTCACCCCTAGGCTTAGGCTAAGGCACCACTAGGCTTAGGCTTGGGCACCCCTAGGCTTAGGCTAGGGCACCCCTAGGCTTAGGCTAAGACTAGGTCACCCCTAGTCTTAGGCTAAGGCACCCCTAGTCTTAGGTTAGGGCACCCCTAGGCTTAGGCTAAGGCTAGGGCTCCCCTAGCCTAAGGCTAGGGCACCACTAGGCTTAGGCTAGGGCACCCCTAGGCTTAGGCTAGGGCACCCCAAGGCTTAGGCTAGGGCACCCCTAGTCTTAGGGTAGGGCACCCCTAGGCTTAGGCTAAGGCTATGGCTCAGCTAGCGTAAGGCTAGGGCACCCCTAGGCTTAGGCTAGGGCACCCCTAGGCTTAGGCTTGGGCACCCCTAGGCTTAGGGTAGGGCACCCCTAGGCTTAGGCTAGGTCACATCTAGGCTTAGGGTCGGGCACCCCTATTCTTAGGCTAAGGCAAGGGCTCCACTAGACTAAGGCTAGGGCACCCCTAGCCTTAGGCTAGGGCACCCTTAATCTTAGGCTAGGGCACCCCTAGGCTTAGGCTAGGGCACCCCTAGGCTTAGGCTACGGCACCCCTAGGCTTGGGCTAGGGCACCCCTAGGTTTAGGCTAAGGTTAGGGCTCCCCTAGCCTAAGGTTATGGCACCCCTAGGCTTAGGCTAGGGCACCCCTAGGCTTAGGATAGGGCACCACTAGGCTTAGCCTAGGGCACTCCTAGGCTTAATCTAAGTCTAGGGCTCCCCTAGCCTAAGGCTTGGGCACCCCTAGGCTTAGGCTAGGGCACCCCTAGGCTTAGGCTAAGGCTAGGGCTCCTCCAGCCTAAGGCTATGGCACCCCAAGGCTTAGGCTAGGGCACTCCTAGGCTTAGGCAAGGGCACCCCTAGGCTTAAGCTTAGGCTAGGGCTCAGCTAGCCTAAGGCTAGGGCAAGCCTAGGCTTAGGCTAGGGCACCCCTGGGCTTAGGGTAGGGCACCCCTAGGCTTAGGGTAGGGCACCCTCGGCTTAGGCTAGGGCACGCCTAGGCTTAGGCTAGGGCAACCTTAGGCTTAGGCTAAGGCTAGTGTTCCCTTAACTTAAGGCTAGGGCACCACTAGGGTTAGGCTAGGGCATCCGTAGGCTTAGGCTAGGGCACCCCTAGGCTTAGGCTAGGGCAGCCATAGGCTTAGGCTAAGGCTAGGGCTCCTCCAGCCTAAGGCCTGGGCACCCCTAGGCTTAGGCTAGGGCACCCCTAGGCTTAGGCTAGGGCACCCCTAGGCTTAGTCTAAGGCAAGGGCACCCCTTGGCTTTGGCTAGGGAACCACAAGGCTTAGGCTAGGGCACCCCTAGGCTTAGGCTAAGGCTAGTGTTCCACTAGCCTAAGGCTAGGGCACCCCTAGGGTTAGGCTAGGGCACCCCTAGGCTTAGGCTAGGGCAACCCTAGGCTTAGGCTAGGGCAGCCATAGGCTTAAGCTAAGGCTAGGGCTCCTCTATCCTAAGGCCTGGGCACCCCTAGCCATAGGCTAGGGCACCTCTAGGCTGAGGCTAGGGCACCCCTAGGCTTAGGCTAGGGCACCCCTAGGCTTAGGCTAGGGCACCCCTAGGCTTAGGCTAGGGCACCCCTAGGCTTAGGCTAGGGCAACCCTAGGCTTAGGCAAGGGCAGCCATAGGCTTAGGCTAGGGCAGCCATAAGCTTAGGCTAAGGCTAGGGCTCCTCTATCCTAAGGCCTGGGCACCCCTAGCCTAAGGCTAGGGCACCCCTAGGCTTAGGCTAGGGCACCCCTAGGCTTAGGCTAGGGAACCCCTAGGCTTAGGCTAGGGCACCCCTAGGCTTAGGCTTAGGCTAAGGCTCAGCTAGCCTAAGGCTAGGGCAAGCCTAGGCTTATGCTAGGGCACCCCTAGGCTTAGGGTAGGGCACCCCTAGGCTTAGGCTAGGGCACGCCTAGGCTTAGGCTAGGGCACCCCTAGGCTTAGGCTAAGGCTAGTGCTCCCCTAGCCTAAGGCTACGGTACCCCTAGGGTTAGGCTAGGGCACCCCTTGGCTTAGGCTAGGGCACCCCTAGGCTTAGGCTAGGGCAACCCTAGGCTTTGGCTAGGGCACCCCTAGGCTTCGGCTAAGGCTAGGGCTCCTCTATCCTAAGGCCTGGGCACCCCTAGGCTTAGGCTAGGGCACCCTTAGGCTTAGGCTAGGGCACCCCTAGGCTTAGGCTAGGGCACCCCTAGGCTTAGGCTAGGGCACCCCTAGGCTTAGGCTAAGGCACCTCTAGGCTTAGGCTAAGGCTAGGTCACCCCTAGGCTTAGGCTAAGGCACCACTAGGCTTAGGCTAGGGCACCCCTAGGCTTAGGCTAAGACTAGGTCACCCCTAGGCTTAGGCTAAGCACCCCTAGTCTTAGGCTAGGGCACCCCTAGGCTTAGGCTAAGGCTAGGGCTCCCCTAGCCTAAGGCTAGGGCACCACTAGGCTTAGGCTAGGGCACCCCTAGGCTTAGGCTAGGGCACCCCTAGGCTTAGGCTAGGGCAACCCTAGGCTTAGGCTAGGGCAACCCTAGGCTTAGGCTAGGGCAACCCTAGGCTTAGGCTAGGGCAACCCTAGGCTTAGGCTAGGGCAGCCCTAGGCTTAGGCTAGGGCAGCCATAAGCTTAGGCTAAGGCTAGGGCTCCTCTATCCTAAGGCCTGGGCACCCCTAGACTAAGGCTAGGGCACCCCTTGGCTTAGGCTAGGGCACCCCTAGGCTTAGGCTAGGGCACCCATAGGCTTAGGCTAGGGCACCCCTAGGCTTAGGCTTAGGCTATGGCTCAGCTAGCCTAAGGCTAGGACAAGCCTAGGCTTAGTGTAGGGCACCCCTAGGCTTAGGCTAGGGTACACCTAGGGTTAGGCTAGAGCACCCCTAGGCTTAGGCTAGGGCAACCCTAGGCTTAGGCTAGGGCAGCCATAAGCTTAGGCTAAGGCTAGGGCTCCTCTATCCTAAGGCCTGGGCACCCGTAGGCTTAGGCTAGGGCACCCCTAGGCTTAGGCTAGGGCACCCCTAGGCTTAGGCTAAGGCACCTCTAGGCTTAGGCTAAGGCTAGGTCACCCCTAGGCTTAGGCTAAGGCACCACTAGGCTTAGGCTAGGGCACCCCTAGGCTTAGGCTTAGGCTAGGGCTCAGCTAGCCTAAGGCAAGGGCAAGCCTAGGCTTATGCTAGGGCACCCCTAGGCTTAGGGTAGGGCACCCCTAGGCTTAGGCTAGGGCACGCCTAGGCTTAGGCTAGGGCTGCCATAGGGTTAGGCTAAGGCTAGTGCTCCCCTAGCGTAAGGCTAGGGTACCCCTAGGGTTAGGCTAGGGCACCCCTAGGCTTAGGCTAGGGCAACCCTAGGCTTAGGCTAGGGCTGCCATAGGCTTAGGCTAAGGCTAGGGCTCCTCTGTCCTAAGTCCTGGGCACCCCTAGGCTTAAGCTAGGGCACCCTTAGGCTTAGGCTAGGGCACCCCTAGGCTTAGGCTAGGGCACCCCTAGGCTTAGGCTAGGGCACCCCTAGGCTTAGGCTAAGGCACCTCTAGGCTTAGGCTAAGGCTAGGTCACCCCTAGGCTTAGGCTAAGGCACCACTAGGCTTAGGCTAGGGCACCCTTAGGCTTAGGCTAGGGCACCCCTAGGTATAGGCTAAGACTAGGTCACCCCTAGGCTTAGGCTAAGGCACCCCTAGTCTTAGGCTAGGGCACCCCTAGGCATAGGCTAAGGCTAGGGCTCCCCTAGCCTAAGGCTAGGGCACCACTAGGCTTAGGCTAGGGCACCCCTAGGCTTAGGCTAGGGCACCCCTAGGCTTAGGCTAGGGCAACCCTAGGCTTAGGCTAGGGCAACCCGAGGCTTAGGCTAGGGCAGCCCTAGGCTTAGGCTAGGGCAGCCATAAGCTTAGGCTAAGGCTAGGGCTCCTCTATCCTAAGGCCTGGGCACCCCTAGCCTAAGGCTAGGGCACCCCTTGGCTTAGGCTAGGGCACACCTAGGCTTAGGCTAGGGCACCCATAGGCTTAGGCTAGGGCACCCCTAGGCTTAGGCTTAGGCTAAGGCTCAGCTAGCCTAAGGCTAGGGCAAGCCTAGGCTTATGCTAGGGCACCCCTAGGCTTAGGGTAGGGCACCCCTAGGCTTAGGCTAGGGCACGCCTAGGCTTAGGCTAGGGCACCCCTAGGCTTAGGCTAAGGCTAGTGCTCCCCTAGCCTAAGGCTACGGTACCCCTAGGGTTAGGCTAGGGCACCCCTTGGCTTAGGCTAGGGCACCACTAGGCTTAGGCTAGGGCAACCCTAGGCTTTCGCTAGGGCTGCCAAAGGCTTAGGCTAAGGCTAGGGCTCCTCTATCCTAAGGCCTGGGCACCCCTAGGCTTAGGCTAGGGCACCCTTAGGCTTAGGCTAGGGCACCCCTAGGCTTAGGGTAGGGCACCCCTAGGCTTAGGCTAGGGCACGCTTAGGCTTAGGCTAGGGCACCCCTAGGCTTAGGCTAAGGCTAGTTCTCCCCTAGCCTAAGGCTAGGGTACCCCTAGGGTTAGGCTAGGGCACACCAAGGCTTAGGCTAGGGCAACCCTAGGCTTAGGCTAGGGCAGCCATAGGCTTACGCTAAGGCTAGGGCTCCTCTATCCTAAGGCCTGGGCACCCCTAGGCTTAGGCTAGGGCACCGTTAACCTTAGGCTAGGGCACCCCTAGGCTTAGGCAAGGGCACCCCTAGGCTTAGGTTAGGGCACCCCTAGGCTTAGGCTAAGGCACCTCTAGGCTTAGGCTAAGGCTAGGTCACCCCTAGGCTTAGGCTAAGGCACCACTAGGCTTAGGCTTGGGCAACCCTAGGCTTAGGCTAGGGCACCCCTAGGCTTAGGCTAAGACTAGGTCACCCCTAGTCTTAGGCTAAGGCACCCCTAGTCTTAGGTTAGGGCACCCCTAGGCTTAGGCTAAGGCTAGGGCTCCCCTAGCCTAAGGCTAGGGCACCACTAGGCTTAGGCTAGGGCACCCCTAGGCTTAGGCTAGGGCACCCCAAGGCTTAGGCTAGGGCACCCCTAGTCTTAGGGTAGGGCACCCCTAGGCTTAGGCTAAGGCTATGGCTCAGCTAGCGTAAGGCTAGGGCACCCCTAGGCTTAGGCTAAGGCACCCCTACGCTTAGGCTTGGGCACCCCTAGGCTTAGGGTAGGGCACCCCTAGGCTTAGGCTAGGTCACATCTAGGCTTAGGGTCGGGCACCCCTATGCTTAGGCTAAGGCAAGGGCTCCACTAGACTAAGGCTAGGGCACCCCTAGCCTTAGGCTAGGGCACCCGTAATCTTAGGCTAGGGCACCCGTAGGCTTAGGCTACGGCACCCCTAGGCTTGGGCTAGGTCACCCCTAGGTTTAGGCTAAGGTTAGGGCTCCCCTAGCCTAAGGTTATGGCACCCCTAGCCTTAGGCTAGGGCACCCCTAGGCTTAGGATAGGGCACCACTAGGCTTAGCCTAGGGCACTCCTAGGCTTAGGCTAAGTCTAGGGCTCCCCTAGCCTAAGGCTTGGGCACCCCTAGGCTTAGGCTAGGGCACCCCTAGGCTTAGGCTAGGGCACCCCTAGGCTTAGGCTAAGGCTAGGGCTCCTCCAGCCTAAGGCTATGGCACCCCAAGGCTTAGGCTAGGGCACCCCTAGGCTTAGGCAAGGGCACCCCTAGGCTTAGGCTTAGGCTAGGGCTCAGCTAGCCTAAGGCTAGGGCAAGCCTAGGCTTAGGCTAGGGCACCCCTGGGCTTAGGGTAGGGCACCCCCAGGCTTAGGGTAGGGCACCCCTCGGCTTAGGCTAGGGCACGCCTAGGCTTAGGCTAGGTATACCCTAGGCTTAGGCTAAGGCTAGTGTTCCCTTAGCCTAAGGCTAGGGCACCATTCGGGTTAGCCTAGGGCATCCCTAGGCTTAGGCTAGGGCCCCCTAGTCTTGGGCTAGGGCAGCCATAGGCTTAGGCTAAGGCTAGGGCTCCTCTAGCCTAAGGCCTGGGCACCCCTAGGCTTAGGCTAGGGCACCCCTAGGCTTAGGCTAGGGCACCCCTAGGCTTAGGCTTAGGCTAGGGCTCAGCTAGCCTAAGGCTAGGGCAAGCCTAGGCTTATGCTAGGGCACCCCTAGGCTTAGGGTAGGGCACCCCTAGGCTTAGGCTAGGGCACGCTTAGGCTTAGGCTAGGGCACCCCTAGGCTTAGGCTAAGGCTAGTGCTCCCCTAGCCTAAGGCTAGGGTACCCCTAGGGTTAGGCTAGGGCACCCCTAGGCTTAGTCTAGGGCAACCCTA
Source organism: Tenrec ecaudatus (assembly GCF_050624435.1). NCBI lineage: Eukaryota > Metazoa > Chordata > Mammalia > Afrosoricida > Tenrecidae > Tenrec > Tenrec ecaudatus. Next base: position 168,787 of record NW_027459418.1, on the reverse strand, counting down.
GGCTTAGGCTAGGGCATCCCTAGGCTTAGGTTAGGGCACCCCTAGGCTTAGGCTAAGGCACCCCTAGGCTTAGGCTAGGGCACCCCTAGGCTTAGGCTAAGGCTAGGGCTCCTCCAGCCTAAGGCTATGGCACCCCAAGGCTTAGGCTAGGGCACTCCTAGGCTTAGGCAAGGGCACCCCTAGGCTTAGGTTTAGGCTAGGGCTCAGCTATCCTAAGGCTAGGGCAAGCCTAGGCTAAGGCTAGGTCACCCCTAGGCTTAGGCTAAGGCACCACTAGGCTTAGGCTTGGGCACCCCTAGGCTTAGGCTAGGGCACCCCTAGGCTTAGGCTAAGACTAGGTCACCCCTAGTCTTAGGCTAAGGCACCCCTAGTCTTAGGTTAGGGCACCCCTAGGCTTAGGCTAAGGCTAGGGCTCCCCTAGCCTAAGGCTAGGGCACCACTAGGCTTAGGCTAGGGCACCCCTACGCTTAGGCTAGGGCACCCCAAGGCTTAGGCTAGGGCACCCCTAGTCTTAGGGTAGGGCACCCCTAGGCTTAGGCTAAGGCTATGGCTCAGCTAGCGTAAGGCTAGGGCACCCCTAGGCTTAGGCTAGGGCACCCCTAGGCTTAGGCTTGGGCACCCCTAGGCTTAGGGTAGGGCACCCCTAGGCTTAGGCTAGGTCACATCTAGGCTTAGGGTCGGGCACCCCTATTCTTAGGCTAAGGCAAGGGCTCCACTAGACTAAGGCTAGGGCACCCCTAGCCTTAGGCTAGGGCACCCTTAATCTTAGGCTAGGGCACCCCTAGGCTTAGGCTAGGGCACCCCTAGGCTTAGGCTACGGCACCCCTAGGCTTGGGCTAGGGCACCCCTAGGTTTAGGCTAAGGTTAGGGCTCCCCTAGCCTAAGGTTATGGCACCCCTAGGCTTAGGCTAGGGCACCCCTAGGCTAAGGATAGGGCACCACTAGGCTTAGCCTAGGGCACTCCTAGGCTTAATCTAAGTCTAGGGCTCCCCTAGCCTAAGGCTTGGGCACCCCTAGGCTTAGGCTAGGGCACCCCTAGGCTTAGGCTAGGGCACCCCTAGGCTTAGGCTAAGGCTAGGGCTCCTCCAGCCTAAGGCTATGGCACCCCAAGGCTTAGGCTAGGGCACTCCTAGGCTTAGGCAAGGGCACTCCTAGGCTTAAGCTTAGGCTAGGGCTCAGCTAGCCTAAGGCTAGGGCAAGCCTAGGCTTAGGCTAGGGCACCCCTGGGCTTAGGGTAGGGCACCCCTAGGCTTAGGGTAGGGCACCCCTCGGCTTAGGCTAGGGCACGCCTAGGCTTAGGCTAGGGCAACCTTAGGCTTAGGCTAAGGCTAGTGTTCCCTTAGCTTAAGGCTAGGGCACCACTAGGGTTAGGCTAGGGCATCCGTAGGCTTAGGCTAGGGCACCCCTAGGCTTAGGCTAGGGCAGCCATAGGCTTAGGCTAAGGCTAGGGCTCCTCCAGCCTAAGGCCTGGGCACCCCTAGGCTTAGGCTAGGGCACCCCTAGGCTTAGGCTAGGGCACCCCTAGGCTTAGTCTAAGGCAAGGGCACCCCTTGGCTTTGGCTAGGGAACCACAAGGCTTAGGCTAGGGCACCCCTAGGTTTAGGCTAAGGCTAGTGTTCCACTAGCCTAAGGCTAGGGCACCCCTACGGTTAGGCTAGGGCACCCCTAGGCTTAGGCTAGGGCAACCCTAGGCTTAGGCTAGGGCAGCCATAGGCTTAAGCTAAGGCTAGGGCTCCTCTATCCTAAGGCCTGGGCACCCCTAGCCATAGGCTAGGGCACCTCTAGGCTGAGGCTAGGGCACCCCTAGGCTTAGGCTAGGGCACCCCTAGGCTTAGGCTAGGGCACCCCTAGGCTTAGGCTAGGGCACCCCTAGGCTTAGGCTAGGGCACCCCTAGGCTTAGGCTAGGGCAACCCTAGGCTTAGGCTAGGGCAGCCATAGGCTTAGGCTAGGGCAGCCATAAGCTTAGGCTAAGGCTAGGGCTCCTCTATCCTAAGGCCTGGGCACCCCTAGCCTAAGGCTAGGGCACCCCTAGGCTTAGGCTAGGGCACCCCTAGGCTTAGGCTAGGGAACCCCTAGGCTTAGGCTAGGGCACCCCTAGGCTTAGGCTTAGGCTAAGGCTCAGCTAGCCTAAGGCTAGGGCAAGCCTAGGCTTATGCTAGGGCACCCCTAGGCTTAGGGTAGGGCACCCCTAGGCTTAGGCTAGGGCACGCCTAGGCTTAGGCTAGGGCACCCCTAGGCTTAGGCTAAGGCTAGTGCTCCCTTAGCCTAAGGCTACGGTACCCCTAGGGTTAGGCTAGGGCACCCCTTGGCTTAGGCTAGGGCACCCCTAGGCTTAGGCTAGGGCAACCCTAGGCTTTGGCTAGGGCTGCCAAAGGCTTAGGCTAAGGCTAGGGCTCCTCTATCCTAAGGCCTGGGCACCCCTAGGCTTAGGCTAGGGCACCCTTAGGCTTAGGCTAGGGCATCCCTAGGCTTAGGCTAGGGCACCCCTAGGCTTAGGCTAGGGCACCCCTAGGCTTAGGCTAAGGCACCTCTAGGCTTAGGCTAAGGCTAGGTCACCCCTAGGCTTAGGCTAAGGCACCACTAGGCTTAGGCTAGGGCACCCCTAGGCTTAGGCTAAGACTAGGTCACCCCTAGGCTTAGGCTAAGGCTAGGGCTCCCCTAGCCTAAGGCTAGGGCACCACTAGGCTTAGGCTAGGGCACCCCTAGGCTTAGGCTAGGGCACGCCTAGGCTTAGGCTAGGGCAACCCTAGGCTTAGGCTAGGGCAACCCTAGGCTTAGGCTAGGGCAACCCTAGGCTTAGGCTAGGGCAACCCTAGGCTTAGGCTAGGGCAGCCATAAGCTTAGGCTAAGGCTAGTGCTCCCCTAGCCTAAGGCTAGGGTACCCCTAGGGTTAGGCTAGGGCACCCCTAGGCTTAGGCTAGGGCAACCCTAGGCTTAGGCTAGGGCTGCCATAGGCTTAGGCTAAGGCTAGGGCTCCTCTGTCCTAAGTCCTGGGCACCCCTAGGCTTAGGCTAGGGCACCCTTAGGCTTAGGCTAGGGCACCCCTAGGCTTAGGCTAGGGCACCCCTAGGCTTAGGCTAGGGCACCCCTAGGCTTAGGCTAAGGCACCTCTAGGCTTAGGCTAGGGCACCCTTAGGCTTAGGCTACGCACCCCTAAGTTTAGGCTAAGACTAGGTCACCCCTAGGCTTAGGCTAAGGCACCCCTAGTCTTAGGCTAGGGCACCCCTAGGCTTAGGCTAAGGCTAGGGCTCCCCTAGCCTAAGGCTAGGGCACCACTAGGCTTAGGCTAGGGCACCCCTAGGCTTAGGCTAGGGCACCCCTAGGCTTAGGCTAGGGCAACCCTAGGCTTAGGCTAGGGCAACCCTAGGCTTAGGCTAGGGCAGCCCTAGGCTTAGGCTAGGGCAGCCATAAGCTTAGGCTAAGGCTAGGGCTCCTCTATCCTAAGGCCTGGGCACCCCTAGCCTAAGGCTAGGGCACCCCTTGGCTTAGGCTAGGGCACCCCTAGGCTTAGGCTAGGGCACCCATAGGCTTAGGCTAGGGCACCCCTAGGCTTAGGCTTAGGCTAGGGCTCAGCTAGCCTAAGGCTAGGGCAAGCCTAGGCTTATGCTAGGGCACCCGTAAGCTTAGGGTAGGGCACCCCTAGACTTAGGCTAGGGCACGCCTAGGCTTAGGCTAGGGTACCCCTAGGCTTAGGCTAAGGCTAGTGCTCCCCTAGCCTAAGGCTAGAGTACCCCTAGGGTTAGGCTAGGGCACCCCTAGGCTTAGGCTAGGGCAGCCATAGGCTTAGGCTAAGGCTAGGGCTCCTCTATCCTAAGGCCTGGGCACCCCTAGGCTTAGGCTAGGGCACCCTTAGGCTTAGGCTAGGGCACCCCTAGGCTTAGGCTAGGGCACCCCTAGGCTTAGGCTTGGGCAACCCTAGGCTTAGGCTAAGGCACCTCTAGGCTTAGGCTAAGGCTAGGTCACCCCTAGGCTTAGGCTAAGGCACCACTAGGCTTCGGCTAGGGCACCCCTAGGCTTAGGCTAAGGCACCACTAGGCTTAGGCTAGGGCACCCCTAGGCTAACGCTAGGGCACTCGTAGGCTTAGGCTAGGGCAGCCCTAGGCTGAAGCTAGGGCACCCATAGGCTTAGGCTAAGGCTAGGGCTCCAATAGCCTAAGGCTAGGGCACCCCTAGGCTTTGGCTAGGGCACCCCTAGGCTTAAACTAGGGCACCCGTAGACTTAGGCTAAGGCTAGGGCTCCCCTAGCCTAACCCTAGGGCACCCCTAGGCTTACGCTAGGGGACCACTAGGCTTAGGCTAGGGCACCCCTAACTTAGGCTAGGGCACCCCTAGTCTTAGGCTAGGGAACCCCTAGGCTTAGGCTAAGGCTAGGGCTCCCCTAGCCTAAGGCTAGGGCACCACTAGGCTTAGGCTAAGGCACCCCTAGGCTTAGGCTAGGGCACCCCTAGGCTTAGGCTAGGGCACCCTAGGCTTAGGCTAAGGCACCCCTAGTCTTAGGCTAGGGCACCCCTAGGCTTAGGCTAAGGCTAGGGCTCCCCTAGCCTAAGGCTAGGGCACCACTAGGCTTAGGCTAGGGCACCCCTAGGCTTAGGCTAGGGCACCCCTAGGCTTAGGTTAGGGCAACCCTAGGCTTAGGCTAGGGCAACCCTAGGCTTAGGCTAGGGCAGCCCTAGGCTTAGGCTAGGGCAGCCATAAGCTTAGGCTAAGGCTAGGGTTCCTCTATCCTAAGGCCTGGGCACCCCTAGCCTAAGGCTAGGGCACCCCTTGGCTTAGGCTAGGGCACCCCTAGGCTTAGGCTAGGGCACCCCTAGGGTTAGGCTAGGGCACCCCTAGGCTTAGGCTTAGACTATGGCTCAGCTAGCCTAAGGCTAGGACAAGCCTAGGCTTATGCTAGGGCACCCCCAGGCTTAGGGTAGGGCACCCCTAGGCTTAGGCTAGGGCACGCCTAGGCTTAGGCTAGGGTACCCCTAGGCTTAGGCTAAGGCTAGTGCTCCCCTAGCCTAAGGCTAGGGTACACCTAGGGTTAGGTTAGGGCACCCCTAGGCTTAGGCTAGGGCAAACCTAGGCTTAGGCTAGGGCAGCCATAGGCTTAGGCTAAGGCTAGTGCTCCTCTATCCTAAGGCCTGGGCACCCCTACTTAGGCTAGGGCACCCCTAGGCTTAGGCTAGGGCACCCCTAGGCTTAGGCTAGGGCACCCCTAGGCTTAGGCTAAGGCACCTCTAGGCTTAGGCTAAGGCTAGGTCACCCCTAGGCTTAGGCTAAGGCACCACTAGGATTAGGCTAGGGCACCCCTAGGCTTAGGCTTAGGCTAGGGCTCAGCTAGCCTAAGGCTAGGGCAAGCCTAGGCTTATGCTAGGCACCCCTAGGCTTATGCTAGGGCACCCCTAGGCTTAGGGTAGGGCACCCCTAGGCTTAGGCTAGGGCACGCCTAGGCTTAGGCTAGGGCACCCCTAGGCTTAGGCTAAGGCTAGGGCTCCTCTATCCTAAGTCCTGGGCACCCCTAAGCTTAGGCTAGGGCACCCTTAGGCATAGGCTAGGGCACCCCTAGGCTTAGGCTAGGGCACCCCTAGGCTTAGGCTAGGGCACCCCTAGGCTTAGGCTAAGGCACCTCTAGGCTTAGGTTAAGGCTAGGTCACCCCTAGGCTTAGGCTAAGGAAACTCTAGGCTTAGGCTAGGGCACCCATAGGCTTAGGCTAGGGCACCCCTAGGTTTAGGCTAAGACTAGGTCACCCCTAGGCTTAGGCTAAGGCACCCCTAGTCTTAGGCTAGGGCACCCCTAGGCTTAGGCTAAGGCTAGGGCTCCCCTAGCCTAAGGCTAGGGCACCACTAGGCTAAGGCTAGGGAACGCCTAGGCTTAGGCTAGGGCACCCCTAGGCTTAGGCTAGGGCAACCCTAGGCTTAGGCTAGGGCAACCCTAGGCTTAGGCTAAGGCACCTCTAGGCTTAGGCTAAGGCTAGGTCACCCCTAGGCTTAGGCTAAGGCACCACTAGGCTTAGGCTAGGGCACCCCTAGGCTTAGGCTAGGGCACCCCTAGGCTTAGTCTAAGACTAGGTCACCCCTAGTCTTAGGCTAAGGCACCCCTAGTCTTAGGTTAGGGCACCCCTAGGCTTAGGCTAAGGCTAGGGCTCCCCTAGCCTAAGGCTAGGGAACCACTAGGCTTAGGCTAGGGCACCCCTAGGCTTAGGCTAGGGCACCCCTAGACTTAGGCTAAGACTAGGTCACCCCAAGGCTTAGGCGAAGGCACCACTAGGCTTAGGCTAGGGCAGCCCTAGGCTGAAGCTAGGGCACCCATAGGCTTAGGCTAAGGCTAGGGCTCCAATAGCCTAAGGCTAGGGCACCCCTAGGCTTAGGCTAGGGCACCCCTAGGCTTAAACTAGGGCACCCGTAGACTTAGGCTAAGGCTAGGGCTCCCCTAGCCTAAACCTAGGGCACCCCTAGGCTTACGCTAGGGGACCACTAGGCTTAGGCTAGGGCACCCCTAACTTAGGCTAGGGCACCCCTAGTCTTAGGCTAGGGAACCCCTAGGGTTAGGCTAAGGCTAGGGCTCCCCTAGCCTAAGGCTAGGGCACCACTAGGCTTAGGCTAGGGCACCCCTAGGCTTAGGCTAGGGCACCCCTAGGCTTAGGATAGGGCACCCTAGGCTTAGGCTAAGGCTAGGGGACCCCTAGGCTTAGGCTAAGGCATCCCTAGGCTTAGGCAAGGGCACCCTAGGCTTAGATTAGGGCACCCTTAGGCTTAGGCTAGGGCACCCCTAGACTTAGGCTAAGACTAGGTCACCCCTAGGCTTAGTCTAAGGCACCACTAGTCTTAGGCTAGGGCACCCCTAGGCTTAGGCTAGGGCACTCCTAGGCTTAGGCTAGGGCACACCTAGGCTGAGGCTAGGGCACCCCGAGGCTGAGGCTAGGGCACCAATAGGCTTAGGCTAAGGCTAGGGCACCCCTAGTCTTAGGCTAGGGCACCCCAAGGCTTAGGCTAAGGCTAGGGCACCCCTTGGCTTAGGCTAGGGCACTCGTAGGCTTAGGTTAGGGCACCCCAAGGCTTAGGCTACAACACCCCTAGGCTTGGGCTAGGGCACCCCAAGGCTTAGGCTATGGTGAGGGCTCCCCTAGCCTAAGGCTAGGGCACCCCTAGGCTTAGGCTAGGGCACCCCTTGGCTTAGGATAGGGCACCACTAGGCTAAGGCTAAGGCTCCCCTAACCTAAGGCTAGGGCACCCCTAGGCTTAGGCTAGGGCACCACTAGGCTTAGGCTAGGGCACCCCTAGGCTTAGGCTAGGGCACCCCTAGGCTTAGGCTAGGGCAACCCTAGGCTTAGGCTAGGGCACCCCTAGGCTTAGGCTAGGGCACCCCTAGGCTTAGGCTTAGGCTAGGGCTCAGCTAGCCTAAGGCAAGGGCAAACCTAGGCTTGTGTTAGGGCAACCCTAGGCTTAGGGTAGGGCACCCCTAGGCTTAGGCTAGGGCACGCCTAGGCTTAGGCTAGGGAACCCCTAGCCTAAGGCTAGGGTACCCCTAGGGTTAGGCTAGGGCACCCCTAGGCTTAGGCTAGGGCAACCATAGGCTTAGGTTAGGGCTGCCATAGGCTTACGCTAAGGCTAGGGCTCCTCTATCCTAAGGCCTGGGCACCCCTAGGCTTAGGCTAGGGCACCCTTAGGCTTAGGCTAGGGCACCCCCAGGCTTAGGCTAGGGCACCCCTAGGCTTAGGTTAGGGCACCACTAGACTTAGGCTAAGGCACCTCTAGGCTTAGGCTAAGGCTAGGTCACCCCTAGGCTTAGGCTAAGGCACCACTAGGCTTAGGCTAGGGCACCCCTAGGCTTAGGCTAGGGCACCCCTAGGCTTAGGCTAAGACTAGGTCACCCCTAGGCTTAGGCTAAGGCACCCCTAGTCTTAGGCTAGGGCACCACTAGGCTTAGGCTAAGGCTAGGGCTCCCCTAGCCTAAGGCTAGGGCACCACTAGGCTTAGGCTAGGGCACCCCTAGGCTTAGGCTAGGGCACCCCTAGACTTAGGCTAAGACTAGGTCACCCCTAGGCTTAGGCTAAGGCACCACTAGGCTTAGGCTAGGGCACCCCTAGGCTTAGGCTAGGGCACTCCTAGGCTTAGGCTAGGGCAGCCCTAGGCTGAAGCTAGGGCACCCATAGGCTTATGCTAAGGCTAGGGCTCCAATAGCCTAAGGCTATGGCACCCCAGGCATAGGCTAGGGCACACATAGGCTGAGGCTGGGGCACCCCGAGGCTGAGGCTAGGGCACCCATAGGCTTAGGCTAATGCTAGGGCTCCCTAGCCTATGGCTAGGGCACCTCTAGGCTTAGGCTAGGGCACCCCTCGGCTTAAGCTAGGGCACCAGTAGGCTTAGGCTAAGGCTAGGTCTCTCCTATCCTAAGGCTAGGGCACCCCTAGGCTTTGGATAGGGCACTCCTAGGCTTAGGCTAGGGCACCCCTAGGATTAGGCTAGGGCTCCCCTAGCCTAACCCTAGGGCACACCTAAGCTTAGGCTAGGGACCCATAGCTTAGGCTAGGGCACCCCTAAGCTTAGGCTAGGGCACCCCAAGGCTTAGGCTAGGGCTATCCTAGGCTAGACTAAGGCTAGGGCTCCCCTAGCCTCAGGCTAGGGCACCCGTAGGCTCAGGCTACGGCACCCCTAGGCTCAGGCTAGGTCACTCCTAGGCTTAGGCTAGGGCATGCCTAGGCTTAGGCTAGGGCACCCATAAGCTTAGGCTAGGGCACCCCTAGCCGTAGGCTAAGGCTAGGGCTCCCTTAGCCTAAGGCTAGGGCACCACTAGGCCTAGGCTAGGGCACCCTTAGGCTTAGGCTAGGGCACTCCTAAGCTTAGGCTAGGGCACCCCTAAGCTTTGGCTAGGGCACCCCTAGGCTTAGGATAGGGCACCCCTAGGCTTAGGCTAGGACACCCCTAGACTTAGGCTAAGGCTAGTGCTCCCCTAGCCTAAGGCTAGTGCACCCCTAGGGTTAGGCTAGGGCACCCCTAGGCTTAGGCTAGGGCAGCCCTATGCTTAGGCTAAGGCTAGGGCTCCCCTAGCCTCAGGCTAGGGCACCCGTAGGCTCAGGCTACGGCACCCCTAGGCTCAGGCTAGGGCACTCCTAGGCTTAGGCTAGGGCACGCCTAGGCTTAGGCTAGGGCACCCCTAAGCTTAGGCTAGGGCACCCCTAGGCATAGGCTAAGGCTAGGGCTCCCCTAGCCTAAGGTGAGGGCAACCGTAGGCTTAGGATAGGGCACCCCTAGGCTTAGGCTAAGGCTAGGGGACCCCTAGGCTTAGGCTAAGGCATCCCTAGGCTTAGGCAAGGACACCCGTAGGCTTAGGCTACGACTCCCCTAGCCACAGGCTAGGGCACCCCTAGGCTTAGGCTAGTGCACCCCTCGGCTTAGGCTAGGCCTATCCTAGGCTAGACTAAGGCTAGGGCTCCCCTAGCCTCAGGCTAGGGCACCCGTAGGCTCAGGCTACGGCACCCCTAGGCTCAGGCTAGGGCACTCCTAAGCTTAGGCTAGGGCACCCCTAAGCTTTGGCTAGGGCACCCCTAGGCTTAGGATAGGGCACCCCTAGGCTTAGGCTAGGACACCCCTAGGCTTAGGCTAAGGCTAGTGCTCCCCTAGCCTAAGGCTAGGGCACCCCTAGGGTTAGGCTAGGGCACCCCTAGGCTTAGGCTAGGGCAGCCCTATGCTTAGGCTAAGGCTAGGGCTCCCCTAGCCTCAGGCTAGGGCACCCGTAGGCTCAGGCTACGGCACCCCTAGGCTCAGGCTAGGGCACTCCTAGGCTTAGGCTAGGGCACGCCTAGGCTTAGGCTAGGGCACCCCTAAGCTTAGGCTAGGGCACCCCTAGGCGTAGGCTAAGGCTAGGGCTCCCCTAGCCTAAGGTGAGGGCAACCGTAGGCTTAGGATAGGGCACCCCTATGCTTAGGCTAAGGCATCCCTAGGCTTAGGCAAGGACACCCGTAGGCTTAGGCTACGACTCCCCTAGCCACAGGCTAGGGCACCCCTAGGCTTAGGCTAGTGCACCCCTCGGCTTAGGCTAGGCCTATCCTAGGCTAGACTAAGGCTAGGGCTCCCCTAGCCTCAGGCTAGGGCACCCGTAGGCTCAGGCTACGGCACCCCTAGGCTCAGGTTAGGGCACTCCTAGGCTTAGGCTACGGCACGCCTAGGCTTAGGCTAGGGCACCCCTAAGCTTAGGCTAGGGCACCCCTAGGCGTAGGCTAAGGCTAGGGCTCCCTTAGCCTAAGGCTAAGGCACCCCTAGGCTTAGGGTAGGGCAACCCTAGGCTTAGGCTCGGGCATCCCTAAGCTTAGGCTAAGGTTAGGGCTCCCCTAGGCTATGGCTAGGGCACCCCTAGGCTTACGCTAGGGCACCCATAGGCTTAGTCTAGGGCACCCCTAGGCTTAGGCTAAGGCTAGGGGACCCCTAGGTTTAGGCTAAGGCACCCCTAGGCTTAGGCTAGGGCACCCCTAAGTTTACGCTAGGGCACCCCTAGGCGTAGGCTAAGGCTAGGGCTCCCCTAGCCTAAGGCTAGGGCACCCCTAGGCTTAGGCTAGGGCAACCCTAGGCTTAGGCTCGGGCACCCCTAAGCTTAGGCTAAGGCTAGGGCTCCGCTAGGCTATGGCTAGGGCACCCCTAGGCTTAGGCTAGGGCACCCCTAAGTTTACGCTAGGGCACCCCTAGGCTTAGGCTAAGGCTAGTGCTCCCCTAACCTAAGGCTAGGGCACCCATAGGGTTAGGCTAGGGCACCCCTAGGCTTAGGCTAGGGCACCCCTAGGCTTAGGCTTGGGCAGCCATAGGGTTAGGCTAAAGCTAGGGCTCCTCTACCCTAAGGCCTGGGCACCCCTAGGCTTAGGCTAGGGCACCCCTAGGCTTAGGCTAGCGCAACCCTAGGCTTAGGCTAGGGCACCCCTAGGCTTAGGCTAGGACACCCCTAGGCTTAGGCTAAGGCCAGGGCTCCCCTAACCTAAGGGTAGGGCACCCCTAGGCTTAGGCTAGGGCACCCCAAGGCTTAGGGTAGGGCACCCCTAGGCTTAGGCTAGGGCACGGCTAGGCTTAGGCTAGGGCCAGGGCTCCCCTAACCTAAGGGTAGGGCACCCCTAGGCTTAGGGTAGGGCACCCCTAGGCTTAGGCTAGGACACCCCTAGGCTTAGGCTAAGGCCAGGGCTCCCCTAACCTAAGGGTAGGGCACCCCTAGGCTTAGGGTAGGGCACCCCAAGCCTTAGGGTAGGGCACCCCTAGGCTTAGGCTAGGGCACGGCTAGGCTTAGGCTAGGGCACCCCTAGGCTTAGGCTAAGGCTAGTGGTCCCCTAGACTAAGGCTAGGGCACCCCTAGGGTTAGGCTAGGGCTCCCCTGGGCTATGGGTAGGGCACCCCAAGGCTTAGGCTAGGGCACCCCTAGACTTAGGCTAGGGCAGCCATAGGGTTAGGCTAAGGCTAGGGCTCCTCTACCCTAAGGCCTGGGCACCCCTAGGCTTAGGCTAGGGCACCCCTAGGCTTAGGCTAGCGCAACCCTAGGCTTAGGCTAGGGAACCCCTAGGCTTAGGCTAGGACACCCCTAGGCTTAGGCTAGGGCACCCCTAGGGTTAGGCTAGGGCTCCCCTGGGCTATGGGTAGGGCACCCCTAGGCTTAGGCTAGGGCACCCATAGGCTTAGGCTAGGGCGCCCCTAGGCTTAGGCTAAGGCTAGGGGACCCCTGGGCTTAGGCTAAGGTTCCACAGGCTTAGGCTAGGGCACCCCTAAGTTTACGCTATGGCACCCCTAGGCTTAGGCTAAGGCTAGTGCTCCCCTAGCCTAAGGATTGGGCACCCAGGGTTAGGCTAGGGCACCACCTAGGCTTAGGCTTGGGCACCCCTAGGCTTAGGCTAGGGCAGCCATAGGCTTAGGCTAAGGCTAGGGCTCCTCTAGCCTAAGGCCTGGGCACCCCTAGGCTTAGGCTAGGGCATCCCAAGGCTTAGGTTATGGCAGCCCTAGGCTTAGGCTAGGGCACCCCTACACTTTGGCTAGGGCACCCCTAGGCTTAGGCTTAGGCTAGGGGACTCCTAGGCTTAGGCTAAGGCATCCACAGGCTTAGGCAAGGGCACCCTAGGCTTAGGTTAGGGCACCCTTAGGCTTAGGCTAGGGCACCCCTAGGCTTTGGCTAAGGCTAGGTCACCCCTAGGCTTAGTCTAAGGCACCACTAGGCTTAGGCTAGCGCACCCCTAGGCTTAGGCTAGGGCACTCCTATGCTCAGGCTAGGGCACCCCTAGGCTGAGGCTAGGGCACCCCTAGGCTGAGGCTAGGGCACCCATAGGCTTAGGCTAAGGCTAGGGCTCCCCTAGGGTTAGGCTAGGGCACCCCTAGGCTTAGGCTAGGGCAACCCTAGGCTTAGGCTAGGGCAGCCATAGGCTTAGGCTAAGGCTAGGGCTCCTCTATCCTAAGGCCAGGGCACCCCTAGCCTTCGGCTAGGGCACCCCTAGGCTGAGGCTAGGGCACCCCTAGGCTTAGGCTAGGGCACCCCTAGGCTTAGGCTAGGGCACCCCTAGGCTTAGGCTAGGGCACCCCTAGGCTTAGGCTAGGGCAGCCATAAGCTTAGGCTAAGGCTAGGGCTCCTCTATCCTAAGGCCTGGGCACCCCTAGCCTAAGGCTAGGGCACCCCTAGGCTTAGGCTAGGGCACCCCTAGGCTTAGGCTAGGGCACCCCTAGGCTTAGGCTAGGGCACCCCTAGGCTTAGGCTAGGGCACCCCTAGGCTTAGGCTAAGGCACCTCTAGGCTTAGGCTAAGGCTAGGTCACCCCTAGGCTTAGGCTAAGGCACCACTAGGCTTAAGCTAGGGCACCCCAAGGCTTAGGCTAGGGCACCCCTAGGCTTAGGCTAAGACTAGGTTACCCCTAGGCTTAGGCTAAGGCACCCCTAGTCTTAGGCTAGGGCACCCCAAGGCTTAGGCTAAGGCTAGGGCTCCCCTAGCCTAAGGCTAGGGCACCACTAGGCTTAGGCTAGGGCACCCCTAGGCTTAGGGTAGGGCACCCCTAGGCTTAGGCTAGGGCACGCCTAGGCTTAGGCTAGGGTACCCCTAGGCTTAGGCTAGGGCACCCCTAGGCTTAGGCTAGGGCAACCCTAGGCTTAGGCTAGGGCATCCCTAGGGTTAGGCTTATTCTAGGGCTCAGCTAGCCTAAGGCTAAGGCAACACTAGGATTATGTTAGGGCACCCCTAGGCTTAGGGTAGGGCACCCCTAGGCTTAGGCTAGGGCACGCCTAGGCTTAGGCTAGGGTACCCCTAGGCTTAGGCTAGGGCACCCCTAGGCTTAGGCTAGGGCAACCCTAGGCTTAGGCAAGGGCACCCCAAGGCTTAGGCTAGGGCAACCCTAGGCTTAGGCTAGGGCAGCCATAGGCTTAGGCTAAGGCTAGGGCTCCCCTAGCCTAAGGCTAGGGCACCACTAGGCTTAAGCTAGGGCACCCCTAGGCTTAGGCTAGGGCACCCCTAGGCTTAGGCTAGGGCAACCCTGGGCTTAGGCTAGGGCACCCCTAGAATTAGGCTAGGGCAACCCTAGGCTTAGGCTAGGGCAGCCATAGGCTTAGGCTAAGGCTAGGGCTCCTCTATCCTAAGGACTGGGCACCCCTAGGCTTAGGCTAGGGCACCCTTAGACTTAGGCTAGGGCACCCCTAGGCTTAAGCTAGGGCACCCCTAGGCTTAGGCTAAGGCTAGGTCACCCCTAGGCTTAGGCTAAGGCACCACTAGGCTTAGGCTAGGGCACCCCTAGGCTTAGGCTTGGGAACTCCTAGGCTTAGGCTAGGGCAGCCCTAGGCTGAAGCTAGGGCACCCATAGGCTTAGGCTAAGGCTAGGGCTACAATAGCCTAAGGATAGGGCACCCCTAGGCTTAGGCTAGGGCACCCCTAGGCTTAACTAAGGGCACCCGTAGACTTAGGCTAAGGCTAGGGCTCCCCTAGCCTAACCCTAGGGCACCCCTAGGCTTACGCTAGGGGACCACAAGGCTTATGCTAGGGCACTCCTAACTTAGGCTAGGGCACCCCTAGTCTTAGGCTAGGGAACCCCTAGGCTTAGGCTAAGGCTAGGGCTCCCCTAGCCTAAGGCTAGGGCACCACTAGGCTTAGGCTAGGGCACCCCTAGGATTAGGCTAGGGCACCCCTAGGCTTAGGCTAGGGCACCCTAGGCTTAGGCTAAGGCTAGGGGACCCCTAGGCTTAGGCTAAGGCATCCCTAGGCTTAGGCAAGGGCACCCTAGGCTTAGGTTAGGGCACCGTTAGGCTTAGGCTAGGGCACCACTAGGCTTAGGCTAAGACTAGGTCACCCCTAGGCTTAGTCTAAGGCATCACTAGTCTTAGGCTCGGGCACCCCTAGGCTTAGGCTAGGGCACTCCTAGGCTTAGGCTAGGGCAACCTAGGCTGAGGCTAGGGCACCCCGAGGCTGAGGCTAGTGCACCCATAGGCTTAGGCTAAGGCTAAGGCACCCCTTGGCTTAGGCTAGGGCACCCCTAGGCTTAGGTTAGGGCACCCCAACGCTTAGGCTACAACACCCCTAGGCTTTGGCTAGGGCACCCCAAGGCTTAGGCTAAGGTTAGGGCTCCCCTAGCCTAAGGCTAGGGCACCCCTAGGCTTAGGCTAGGGCACCCCTTGGCTTAGGATAGGGCACCCCTAGGCTTAGGCTAAGGCTAGGGCTCAGGTAGCGTAAGGCTAGGGCACCCCTAGGCTTAGGCTTAGGCACCCCTAGGCTTAGGCTAAGGCTAGGGCTCCCCTAGCCTAACCCTAGGGCACACCTAGGGTTAGGCTAGGGCACCCCAAGGCTTAGGCTAGGGCACCCCTAGTCTTAGGGTAGGGCACCCCTAGGCTTAGGCTAAGGCTAGGGCTCAGCTAGCGTAAGGCTAGGGCACCCCTAGGCTTAGGCTTGGGCACCCCTAGGCTTAGGCTAGGGCACCCCTAGGCTTAGGGTAGGGCACCCCTAGGCTTAGGCTAGGTCACATCTAGGCTTGGGGTCGGGCACCCCTTTGCTTACGCTAAGGCAAGGGCTCCAGTAGACTAAGGCTAGGGCACCCCTAGCCTTAGGCTAGGGCACCACTAGGCTTAGACTAGGGCACCCCTAGGCTTAGGCTAAGTCTAGGGCTCCCCTAGCCTAAGGCTTGGGCACCCCTAGGCTTAGGCTAGGGCACCCCTAGGCTTAGGCAAGGGCTCCCCTAGGCTTAGGCTTAGGCTAGGGCTCAGCTAGCCTAAGGCTAGGGCAAGCCTAGGCTTATGCTAGGGCACCCATAGGCTTAGGGTAGGGCACCCCTAGGCTTAGGCTAGGGCACGCCTAGGCTTAGGCTAGGGCACCCCTAGGCTTAGGCTAAGGCTAGTGCTCCCCTAGCCTAAGGCTAGGGTACCCCTAGGCTTAGGCTAGGGCACCCCTAGGCTTAGGCTAGGGCAACCCTAGGCTTAGGCTAGGGCACCACTAGGCTTAGGCTAAGGCACCTCTAGGCTTAGGCTAAGGCTAGGTCACCACTAGGCTTAGGCTAAGGCACCACTAGGCTTAGGCTAGGGAACCCCTAGGCTTAGGCTAGGGCACCCCTAGGCTTAGGCTAAGACTAGGTCACCCCTAGGCTTAGGCTAAGGAACCCCTAGTCTTAGGCTAGGGAACCCCTAGGCTTAGGCTAAGGCTAGGGCTCCCCTAGCCTAAGGCTAGGGCACCACTAGGCTTAGGCTAGGGCACCCCTAGGCTTAGGCTAGGGCACCCCTAGACTTAGGCTAAGACTAGGTCACCCCTAGGCTTAGGCTAAGGCACCACTAGGCTTAGGCTAGGGCACCCCTAGGCTTAGGCTAGGGCACTCCTAGGCTTAGGCTAGGGCAGCCCTAGGCTGATGCTAGGGCACCCATAGGCTTAGGCTAAGGCTAGGGCTCCAATAGCCTAAGGCTAGGGCTCCCCTAGCCTAACCCTAGGGCACCCCTAAGCTTATGCTTGGGGACCACTAGGCTTAGGCTAGGACACTCCTAACTTGGCTAGGGGACCCCTAGTCTTAGGCTAGGGCACCCCTAGGCTTAGGCTAAGTCTAGGGCTCCCCTAGTCTAAGGCTAGGGCACCACTAGGCTTAGGCTAGGGCACCCCTAGGCCTAGGCTAGGGCACCCCTAGGCTTAGGCTAGGGCACCCTACGCTTAGGCTAAGGCAAGGGCACCCTAGGCTTAGGTTAGGGCACCCTTAGGCTTAGGCTAGGGCACCCCTAGGCTTAGGCTAAGACTAGGTCACCCCTAGGCTTAGTCTAAGGCACCACTAGTCTTAGGCTAGGGCACCCCTAGCCTAAGGCTAGGGCACCACTAGGCTTAGGCTAGGGCACCCCTAGGCTTAGGCTAGGGCACCCCTAGACTTAGGCTAAGACTAGGTCACCCCTAGGCTTAGGCTAAGGCACCACTAGGCTTAGGCTAGGGCACCCCTAGGCTTAGGCTAGGGCACTCCTAGGCTTAGGCTAGGGCAGCCCTAGGCTGATGCTAGGGCACCCATAGGCTTAGGCTAAGGCTAGGGCTCCCTAGCCTAAGGCTAGGGCACCACTAGGCTTAGGCTAGGGCACCCCTCGGCATAAGCTAGGGCACCAGTAGGCTTAGGCTAAGGCTAGGTCTCTCCTATCCTAAGGCTAGGGCACCCCTAGGCTTTGGTTAGGGCACTCCTAGGCTTAGGCTAGGGCACCCCTAGGATTAGGCTAGGGCTTCCCTAGCCTAACCCTAGGGCACACCTAAGCTTAGGCTAGGGACCCCTAGGCTTAGGCTAGGGCACCACTAAGCATAGGGTAGGGCACCCCAAGGCTTAGGCTAGGGCACCCCTAGGCTTAGGCTAAATCTAGGGCTCCCCTAGCCTGAGGCTAGGGCACCACAAGGCCTAGGCTAGGGCACCCTTAGGCTTAGGCTAGGGCACCCCTAAGCTTAGGCTAGGGCACCCCTAGGCTTAGGATAGGGCACCCCTAGGCTTAGGCTAGGACACCCCTAGGCTTAGGCTAAGGCTAGTGCTCCCCTAGACTAAGGCTAGGGCACCCCTAGGGTTAGGCTAGGGCACCCCTAGGCTTAGGCTAGGGCAGCCCTATGCTTAGGCTAAGGCTAGGGCTCGCCTAGCCTAAGGCTAGGGCACCCCTAGGCTTAGGCTAGAGCACCCGTAAGCTTAGGCAAGGGCACCCTTAGCCTTAGGCTAGGGCACCCCTAGGCTTAGGCTAGGGCACCCCCAGGCTTAGTCCAAGGCTAGGGCTCCCCTAGCCTAAGGCTGGGTCTCCCCTAGGCTCAGGCTAGGGCATCCCTAGGCTTAGGCTACGGCATCCCTAGGCTTAGGCTAAGGCTAGGGCTCCCCTAGCCTAAGGTGAGGGCACCCGTAGGCTTAGGATAGGGCATCCCTAGGCTTAGGCTAAGGCTAGGGGACCCCTAGGCTTAGGCTAAGGCATCCCTAGGCTTAGGCAAGGACACCCGTAGGCTTAGGCTACGACTCCCCTAGCCACAGGCTAGGGCACCCCTAGGCTTAGGCTAGTGCACACCTAGGCTTAGGCTAGGGCAATCCTAGGCTAGACTAAGGCTAGGGCTCCCCTAGCCTCAGGCTAGGGCACCCGTAGGCTCAGGCTACGGCACCCCTAGGCTCAGGCTAGAGCACCCCTAGGCTTAGGCTAGGGCACGGTTAGGCTTAGGCTAGGGCACCCCTAAGCTTAGGCTAGGGTACCCCTAGGCGTAGGCTAAGGCTAGGGCTCCCCTAGCCTAAGGCTAAGGCACCCCTAGGCTTAGGCTAGGGCAACCCTAGGCTTAGGCTCGGGCACCCCTATGCTTAGGCTAAGGTTAGGGCTCCCCTAGGCTATGGCTAGGGCACCCCTAGGCTTACGCTAGGGCACTCATAGGCTTAGTCTAGGGCACCCCTAGGCTTAGGCTAAGGCTAGGGGACCCCTAGGCTTAGGCTAAGGCACCCCTAGGCTTAGGCTAGGGCACCCCTAAGTTTACGCTAGGGCACCCCTAGGCGTAGGGATGGCTAGGGCTCCCCTAGCCTAAGGCTAGGTCACCCCTAGGCTTAGGCTAGGGCAACCCTAGGCTTAGGCTCGGGTACCCCTAAGCTTAGGCTAAGGCTAGGGCTCCCCTAGGCTATGGCTAGGGCACCCCTAGGCTTAGGCTAGGGCACCCACAGGCTTAGTCTAGGGCACCCCTAGGCTTAGGCTAAGGCTAAGGGACCCCTAGGCTTAGGCTAGGGCACCCCTAATTTTACGCTAGGGCACCCCTAGGCTTAAACTAAGGATAGTGCTCCCCTAGCCTAAGGCTAGAGCACCCATAGGGTTAGGCTAGGGCACCCCTAGGCTTAGGCTAGGGCAGCCATAGGGTTAGGCTAAGGCTAGGGCTCCTCTACCCTAAGGCCTGGGCACCCCTAGGCTTAGGCTAGGGCACCCCTAGGCTTAGGCTAGCGCAACCCTAGGCTTAAGCTAGGGCACCCCTAGGCTTAGGCTAGGACACCCCTAGGCTTAGGCTAGGACACCCCTAGGCTTAGGCTAAGGCTAGGGCTCCCCTAGCCTAAGGGTAGGGCACCCCTAGTCTTAGGCTAGGGCACCCCAAGGCATAGGCTAGGGCACCCCTAGGCTTAGGGTACAGCACCCCAAGCCTTAGGGTAAGGCACCCCAAAGCTTAGGCTAGGGCAACCCTAGGCTTAGGCTAAGGCTAGTGGTCCCCTAGCCTAAGGCTAGGGCACCGCTAGGGTTAGGCTAGGGCTCCCCTGGGCTATGGGTAGGGCACCCCTAGGCTTAGGCTAGGGTACCCATAGGCTTAGGCTAGGGCGCCCCTAGGCTTAGGCTAAGGCTAGGGGACCCCTGGGCTTAGGCTAAGGCTCCAAAGGCTTAGGCTAGGGCACCCCTAAGTTTACGCTAGGGCACCCCTAGGCTTAGGCTAAGGCTAGTGCTCCCCTAGCCTAAGGCTAGGGCACCCATAGGGTTAGGCTAGGGCACCACCTAGGCTTAGGTTAGGGAAGTCATAGGCTTAGGCTAAGGCTGGGGCTCCTCTAGCCTAAGGCCTGGGCACCCCTAGGCTTAGGCTAGGGCATCCCAAGGCTTAGGCTATGGCACCCCCAGGCTTAGGCAAGGGCACCCCTAGGCTTTGGCTAGGGCACCCCTAGGCTTAGGCTAAGGCTAGGGGACTCCTAGGCTTAGGCTAAGGCATCCCTAGGCTTAGGCAAGGGCACCCTAGGCTTAGGTTAGGGCACCCTTAGGCTTAGGCTAGGGCACCCCTAGGCTTAGGCTAAGGCTAGGTCACCCCTAGGCTTAGTCTAAGGCACCACTAGGCTTAGGCTAGCGCACCCCTAGGCTTAGGCTAGGGCACTCCTATACTTAGGCTAGGGCACCCCTGGCTGAGGCTAGGGCACCCCTAGGCTTAGTCTAGTGAACCCCTAGTTTTAGGCTAGGGCGCGCCAAGTCTTACGCTAAGGCTAGGGCCCCCCTAGCCTTAGGTTAGGGAACCCCTAGGCTTAGGATAGGGCACGCCTAGGCTTAGGCTAGGACACCCGTATGCTAAGGCTAGGGCACCCCTAGGCTTAGGCTAGGGCACCCCTAGTCTTAGGCTCGGGCACCCCATTTCTTAGGATAAGGCACCCCTAGGCGTAGGCTAAGGCTAGGGCTCCACTAGACTAAGGCTAGGGCACCCCTAGTCTTAGGCTAGGGCATCCCTAGGCTTAGGCTAGGGCAACCCTAGGCTTATGCTAGGGCACCCGTAGGCTTAGGCTAGGGCACCCCTAGGCTTAGGCTAAGGCTAGGGCTCCCCAATCTAAGGCTAGGGCACACCTAGGCTTAAGCTAGGGAACCCCTAGGCTTAGGCTAGGACACCACTAGGCTTACGCTAGTACACCCCTAGGCTTAGGCAAGGGCACCCCTAGGCTTAGGCAAGGGCACCCCTGGGCTTAGGCTAGGGCACCCCTAGTCTTAGGCTAGGGCACCCCTAGGCTTAGGCTAAGGCGAGGGCTCCCTTAGCCTAAGGCTAAGGCACCACTAGGCTTAGGGTAGGGAACCCCTAGGCGTAGGCTAGGGCACCCCTAGGCTTAGGCTAAGGCTAGGGCTCCACTAGCCTAAGGCTAGGGCACCCCTAGGCTTAGATTAGGTCACCCTTAGGATTAGGCTAGAGCACCCCTAGGCTTAGGGTAGGGCACCCGTAGGCTTAGGCTAGGGCACCCCTAGGCTTAGGATAAGGCTAGGGCTCCCCTAGCCTAAGCCTAGGACACCCCTACGCTTAGGCTAGGGCACCCCTAGGCTTAGTCTAAGGCACCACTAGGCTTAGGCTAGCGCACCCCTAGGCTTAGGCTAGGGCACTCCTATGCTTAGGCTAGGGCACCCCTAGGCTGAGGCTAGGGCACCCCTAGGCTTAGTATTGTGAACCCCTAGTTTTAGGCTAGGGCGCCCCAAGTCTTACGCTAAGGCTAGGGCCCCCCTAGCCTTAGGTTAGGGAACCCCTAGGCTTAGGATAGGTCACGCCTTGGCTTAGGCTAGGACACCCGTATGCTAAGGCTAGGGCACCCCTAGTCTTAGGCTAGGGCACCCCTAGGCTTAGGCTAAGGTTGGGCTCCACTAGCCTAAAGCTAGGGCACCCCTAGGCTTAGGCTAGGGCACCCCTAGGCTTAGGCTAGGGCACCCCTAGGCTTATGCTAGGGCACCCCTAGGCTTAGGCTAGGGCACCCCTAGGCTTAGGCTAAGGCTAGGGCTCCCCAATCTAAGGCTAGGGCACACCTAGGCTTAGGCTAGGGCACCCCTAGGCTTAGGCTAGGACACCACTAGGCTTACGCTAGGACACCCTTAGGCTTAGGCAAGGGCACCCCTAGGCTTAGGCAAGGGCACCCCTGGGCTTAGGCTAGGGCACCCCTAGTCTTAGGTTAGGGCATCCCTAGGCTTAGGCTAAGGCGAGGGCTCCCCTATCCTAAGGCTAAGGCACCACTAGGCTTAGGGTAGGGAACCCCTAGGCGTAGGCTAGGGCACCCCTAGGCTTAGGCTAAGGCTAGGGCTCACCTAGCCTAAGTCTAGGGCACCCCTAGGCTTAGGCTAGGGCAACCCTCGGCTTAGGGTAGGGCACCCCTAGGCTTAGGGTAGGGCACCCCTAGGCTTAGGCCAGGGCACCCCAAGGCTTAGGCTAGGGCACCCCTAGGCTTAGGTTAAGGCTAGGGCTCAGCTAGGCTAAGGCTAGGGCAACCCTAGGCTTAGGGTAGCGCACCCCTAGGCTTAGGCTAGGGCACCCCTAGGCTTAGGCTAGGGCACCCCTAGGCTTAGGCTAAGGCTAGGGCTCCACTAGACTAAGGCTAGGGCATCTCCAGCCTTAGGCTAGGGCACCCCTAGGCTTAGGCTAGGGCACCTCTCGGCTTAGGCTAGGGAACCCCTAGGCTTAGCCTACGGCACCCCTAGTCTTAGGCTAAGGCTAGGGCTCCACTAGCCTAAGGCTAGGGCACCCCTAGGCTTAGATTAGGTCACCCCTAGGATTAGGCTAGAGCACCTCTAGGCTTAGGGTAGGGCACCCGTAGGCTTAGGCTAGGGCACCCCTAGGCTTAGGATAAGGCTAGGGCTCCCCTAGCTTAAGGCTAGGACACCCCTACGCTTAGGCTAGGGCACCCCTAGGCTTAGGCTAGGGCACCCCTAGGCTTAGGCTAGGGCACCCCTTGGCTTACGCTAGGGCACCCCTAGGCTTAGATTAGGGCACCCTTATACTTAGGCTAGGCACTCCTAGACTTAGGCTAGGGCACCCCTAGGCTTAGGCTGGGGCACCCCTAGGCTTAGGCTAAGGCTTGGTCTCCCCTAGCCTAAGGCTAGGGCACCCCTAGGCTTAGGCTAAGGCACCCCTTGGCTATGGCTAGGGCACCCCTAGGCTTAGGCTAGGGCACCCCTAGGCTTAGGCTAGGGCACCCGTAGGCTTAGGCTAGGGCACCCGTAGGCTTAGGTAGGGAACCCCTAGGCTTAGATTAGGGCACCCTTATACTTAGGCTAGGCACTCCTAGACTTAGGCTAGGGCACCCCTAGGCTTAGGCTGGGGCACCCCTAGGCTTAGGCTAAGTCTAGGGCTCCTCTAGCCTAACGCTAGGTCATCCCTAGGCTTGGGATAAGGCACCCCTAGGCTTAGGCTAGGGCACCCCTAGGCTTAGGCTAGGGCACCCCAAGCCTTCGGCTGAGGCGAGGTCTCCCCTAGCCTAAGGCTAGGGTACACCGAGGCTTAGGCTAGGGCACCCCTAGACTTAGGCTAGGGCACCCCTAGGCTTAGGCTAGGGCACCCCTAGGCTTAGGCTAAGCTAGGGCTCCTCTAGCCTAACGCTAGGGCATCCCTAGGCTTGGGCTAAGGTACCCCTAGGCTTAGGCTAGGGCACCCCTAGGCTTAGACTAAGGCTAGGGCTCCACTAGCCTAAGGCTAGGGCACCCCTAGCCTTAGGCTAGGGCATCCCTAGGCTTAGGCTAGGGCACCCCTAGGTTTAGGCTAGGGCACCCCTAGGCTTAGGCTAAAGCTAGGGCTCCACTAGGCTTAGGCTAGGGCACCCCTAGGCTAAGGCTACGGCACCCCTCGGCCCAGGCTAGGGTACCCCTAGGCTTAAGGTTTGGCTAGGAGACCCCAAGGTTTAGGCTACGGCACACCAAGGCTTAGGCTAATGCTAGGGGACACCTAGGCTTAGGCTAAGGCACCCCTAGGCTTAGGCTAGGGCACCCCTAGCCTAAGGCTAGGGCAACCCTATGCTCAGGCTAGGGCACCCCTACACTTAGGCTAGGGCACCCATAGGCTTAGGCTAAGGCTAGGGCACCCCTAGGCTTAGGATAGAGCACCCCTAGGCTTAGGCTAGGGCACCCCTAGGCTTAGGCTAGGGCACCCCTAGGCTTAGGATAGGGCAGCCCTAGGCTTATGCTAGGGCACCCCTAGGCTTAGTCTAAGGCTAGGGCTTCCCTAGCCTAAGGCTAGGGCACCCCTAGCCTTAGGCTGGGGCACCCGTAGGCTTAGGCTAGGGCACCCCTAGGCTTAGGTAGGGAACCCCTAGGCTTAGGTTGGGGCACCCTTATGCTTAGGCTAGGCACTCCTAGACTTAGGCAAGGGCACCCCTAGGCTTTGGCTGGGGCACCCCTAGGCTTAGGCTAGGGCACCCCTAGGCTTAGGCTAGGGCACCCCAAGCCTTCGGCTGAGGCGAGGTCTCCCCTAGCCTAAGGCTAGGGTACACCTAAAATAGGCTAGGACACCCCTATACTTAGGCTAGGGCACCCCTAGGCTTAGGCTCGGGCACCCCTAGGCTTAGGCTAAGCTAGGGCTCCTCTAGCCTAACGCTAGGGCATCCCTAGGCTTGGGCTAAGGCACCCCTAGTCTTAGGCTAGGGCACCCCTAGACTTAGACTAAGGCTAGGGCTCCCCTAGCCTAAGGCTAGGGCACCCCTTGCCTTAGGCTAGGGCACCCCTAGGCTTAGGCTAGGGCACCCCTAGGCTTAGGCTAAGGCTAGGGCTCCTGTAGCCTAACGCTAGGGCATCCCTAGGCTTGTACTAGGGCACCCCTAGGCTTAGACTAAGGCTAGGGCTCCCCTAGCCTAATGCTAGGGCACCCCTAGCCTTAGGATAGGGCACCCCTAGGCTTAGGCTAGCTCACCCCTAAGCTTAGGCTAGGGAACCCCTAGGTTTAGGATAAGGCGCCCCAAGGCTTTGGCTAAGGCTAGGGCTCCCCTATCCTAAGGCTAGGGGAACCCTAGGCTTAGGGTAGGGCACCCCTAGGCTTAGGCTAGGAAACCCGTAGGCTTAGGCTAGGGCACCCCTAGGCTTAGGCTAGGGCACCCCTAGGCTTAGGCTAAGGCTAGGGCTCCCCTAGCCTAAGACTAGGGAACCCCTAGGCTTAGGGTAGGGCAACCCTAGGTTTAGGCTAGTGCACCCCTAGGCTTGGGCTACGGCACCCCATGTCTTAGTCTAGGGCACCCCTAGGCTTAGGCTAAGGCTATGGCTCCTCTAGCCTAAGGCTAGGGTACCCCTAGGCTTAGGCTAGGACACCCCTAGACTTAGACTAGGGCACCTCTAGGCTTAGGCTAGGACACCCCTAGGCTTTAGCTAAGGCTGGGCTCCTCTAGCCTAACGCTAGGGCATCCCTAGGCTTCGGCTAGTGCACCCCTAAGCTTTGGCTAAGGCTAGGGCTCCCCTAGCCTAAGGCTAGGGAACCCCTAGGTTTAGGCTAGGGCGCCCCAAGGCTTAGGCTAAGGCTAGGGCTCCCCTAGCCTAAGGCTAGCGCACCCCTACGGTTAGGCTAGGGCACCCCTAGGCTTCGGCTAGGGCAGCCATAGGCTTAGGCTAAGGTTAGGGCTCCTCTAGCCTAAGGCCTGGGCACCCCTAGGCTTAGGCTATGGCACCCCTAGGCTTAGGCTAGGGCAACCCTAGGCTTAGGCTAGTGAAACCCTAGGCTTAGGCTTAGGCTAGGGCTCAACTAGCCTAAGGCTGGGGCAAGCCTAGGCTTAGGCTAGGGCACCCCTAGGCTTAGGGTAGGGCACCCCTAGGCTTAGGGTAGGGCACCCCTAGGCTTAGGCTAGGGCACGCCTAGGCTTAGGCTAGGGCACCCCTAGGCTTAGGCTAAGGCTAGTTCTCCCCTAGCCTAAGGCTAGGGCACCCCTAGGGTTAGACTAAGGCACCCCTAAGCTTAAGCTAAAGCTAGGGCTACTCTAGCCTAAGGCCTAGGCACCCCAAGGCTTAGGCTAGGGCACCCCTAGGCTTAGGCTAGGGCACCCCTAGGCTTAGGCTAGGGCACCCCTAGGCTTAGCCTAGGGCACCACTAGGCTTAGGCTAGGGCACCCCTAGGCTTAGCCTAGGGCACCCCTAGGCTTAGGCTAACGCTAGGGGACCCCTAGGCTTAGGCTACGGCATCCCTAGGCTTAGGCAAGGGCACCCTAGTCTTAGGTTAGGGCACCCTTAGGCTTAGGCTAGGGCACCCCTAGGCTTAGGTTAAGGCTAGGTCACCCCTAGGCTTAGTCTAAGGCACCCCTAGGCTTAGGCTAGGGAACTCCTAAGCTTAGGCTAGGGCACCACTAGGCTGAGGCTAGGGCACCCATAGGATTTGGCTAAGGGTAGGGCTCCCCTAGCCTAAGGCTAGGGCACCCCTTGGCTTAGGCTAGGGCACCCCTATGCTTAAGCTAGGGCAGCCGTAGGCTTAGGCTAAGGCTAGTTCTCCCCTATCCTAAGGCTAGGGCAGCCCAGGCTTTGGCTAGGGCACTCCTAGGCTTAGGCTAGGGCACCCCTAGGATTAGGCTAGGGCACTTCTAGGCTTAGGCTAAGGCTAGGGCTCCCATAGCCTAAGGCTAGGGCACCACTAGGCTTAGGCTGGGGACCCCTAGGCTTCGGCTAGGGCACCCCTAAGCTTAGGCTAGGGCACCCCTAGTCTTAGGCTAGGGCACTTCTAGGCTTAGGCTAAGGCTAGGGCTCCCATAGCCTAAGGCTAGGGCACCACTAGGCTTAGGCTAGGGCACCCTTAGGCTTATGCTTGGGCACCCCTAAGCTTAGGCTAGGGCACCCCTAGGCTTAGGCTAGGGCACCCCTAGACTTAGGCTAGGGCACCCCTAGGCTTAGGCTAGAGCACCCATAGGTTTAGGCTAGAGCACCCATAGGCTTAGGCTAAGGTTAGTGCTCCCCTAGCCTAAGGCTAGGGCACCCCTAGGGTTAGGTTAGGGCACCCCTAGGCTTAGGCTAGGGCAGCACTAGGCTTAGGCTAAAGCTGGGGCTCGCCTAGCCAAAGGCTAGGGCACCCCTAGGCTTAGGCTATAGAGCACCTGTAGGCTTAAGCAAGGGCACCCCTAGACTTAGGCTAGGGCACCCCTAGGCTCAGGCTAGGGCATCCCTAGGCTTAGGCTATGGCACCCGTAGGCTTAGGCTAAGGCTAGGGCTCCCCAAGCCTAAGGCGAGGGCACCCGTAGGCTTAGGCTAGGGCACCCCTAATCTCAGGCTAGGGCACCCCTAGGCGAAGGCTAAGGCTAGGGCTCCCCTATTCCAAGGCTAGGGCACCCCTAGGCTTAGGCTAGGGCAACCCTAGGCTTAGGCTCGGGCACCCCTAAACTTAGGCTAAGGCTAGGGCTCCCCTAGCCTATGGCTAGGGCACCCCTAGGCTTAGGCTAGGGCACCCATAGGCTTAAGCTAGGGCACCCCTAGGTTTAGGCTAAGGCTAGGGGACCCCTAGGCTTAGGCTAAGGCACCCCTAGGCTTAGGCTAGGGCACCCCTAGGCTCAGGCTAGGGCACCCCTAGACTCAGGCTAGGGCACCCCTAGGCTTAGGCTAGGGCACCCCTAATCTCAGGCTAGGGCACCCCTAGGCTTAGGCTAAAGCTAAGGCTCCACTAGGCTTAGGCTAGGGCACCCCTAGGCTAAGGCTACGGCACCCCTCGGCTCAGGCTAGGGCACCCCTAGACTCAGGCTATGGAACCCCTAGGCTTAGGCTAGGGCAATCCTAGGCTTGACTAAAGCTAGGGCTCCCATAGCCTCAGGCTAGGGCACCCATAGGCTCAGGCTAGGGCACCCCTAGGCTCAGGCTAGGGCACCCCTAGACTCAGGCTAGGGCACCCCTAGGCTTAGGCTAGGGCACCCCTAATCTCAGGCTAGGGCACCCCTAGGCGAAGGCTAAGGCTAGGGCTCCCCTATCCCAAGGCTAGAGCACCCCTAGGCTTAGGCTAGGGCAACCCTAGGCTTAGGCTCGGGCACCCCTAAACTTAGGCTAAGGCTAGGGCTCCCCTAGCCTATGGCTAGGGCACCCCTAGGCTTAGGCTAGGTCACCCATAGGCTTAAGCTAGGGCACCCCTAGGTTTAGGCTAAGGATAGGGGACCCCTAGGCTTAGGCTAAGGCACCCCTAGGCTTAGGCTAGGGCACCCCTAAGTTTAGGCTAGGGCACCCCTAGGCTTAGGCTAAAGCTAGGGCTCCACTAGGCTTAGGCTAGGGCACCCCTAGGCTAAGGCTACGGCACCCCTCGGCTCAGGCTAGGGTACCCCTAGGCTTAAGGTTTGGCTAGGAGACCCCAAGGTTTAGGCTACGGCACACCAAGGCTTAGGCTAATGCTAGGGGACACCTAGGCTTAGGCTAAGGCACCCCTAGGCTTAGGCTAGGGCACCCCTAGCCTAAGGCTAGGGCAACCCTATGCTCAGGCTAGGGCACCCCTACACTTAGGCTAGGGCACCCATAGGCTTAGGCTAAGGCTAGGGCATCCCTAGGCTTAGGATAGAGCACCCCTAGGCTTAGGCTAGGGCACCCCTAGGCTTAGGCTAGGGCACCCCTAGGCTTAGGATAGGGCAGCCCTAGGCTTATGCTAGGGCACCCCTAGGCTTAGGCTAAGGCTAGGGCTTCCCTAGCCTAAGGCTAGGGCACCCCTAGGCTTAGGCTGGGGCACCCGTAGGCTTAGGCTAGGGCACCCCTAGGCTTAGGTAGGGAACCCCTAGGCTTAGGTTAGGGTACCCTTATGCTTAGGCTAGGCACTCCTAGACTTAGGCTAGGGCACCCCTAGGCTTTGGCTGGGGCACCCCTAGGCTTAGGCTAGGGCACCCCTAGGCTTAGGCTAGGGCACCCCAAGCCTTCGGCTGAGGCGAGGTCTCCCCTAGCCTAAGGCTAGGGTACACCTAAGATAGGCTAGGACACCCCTATACTTAGGCTAGGGCACCCCTAGGCTTAGGCTCGGGCACCCCTAGGCTTAGGCTAAGCTAGGGCTCCTCTAGCCTAACGCTAGGGCATCCCTAGGCTTGGGCTAAGGCACCCCTAGTCTTAGGCTAGGGCACCCCTAGACTTAGACTAAGGCTAGGGCTCCCCTAGCCTAAGGCTAGGGCACCCCTTGCCTTAGGCTAGGGCACCCCTAGGCTTAGGCTAGGGCACCCCTAGGCTTAGGCTAAGGCTAGGGCTCCTGTAGCCTAACGCTAGGGCATCCCTAGGCTTGTACTAGCGCACCCCTAGGCTTAGACTAAGGCTAGGGCTCCCCTAGCCTAAGGCTAGGGCACCCCTAGCCTTAGGATAGGGCACCCCTAGGCTTAGGCTAGCTCACCCCTAAGTTTAGGCTAGGGAACCCCTAGGTTTAGGATAAGGCGCCCCAAGGCTTTGGCTAAGGCTAGGGCTCCCCTATCCTAAGGCTAGGGGAACCCTAGGCTTAGGGTAGGGCACCCCTAGGCTTAGGCTAGGAAACCCGTAGGCTTAGGCTAGGGCACCCCTAGGCTTAGGCTAGGGCACCCCTAGGCTTAGGCTAAGGCTAGGGCTCCCCTAGCCTAAGACTAGGGAACCCCTAGGCTTAGGGTAGGGCAACCCTAGGTTTAGGCTAGTGCACCCCTAGGCTTAGGCTACGGCACCCCATGTCTTAGTCTAGGGCACCCCTAGGCTTAGGCTAAGGCTAGGGCTCCACTGTACTAAGGCTAGGGCACCCCTATCCTTATGCTAGGGCACCCCTAGGCTTAGACTTGGGCAACCGTAGGCTTAGGCTAGGGCACCCCTAGGCTTAGGCTAGGGCACCCCTAGGCTTAGGCTAGGGCCCCCTAGGTTTAGGCTAAGGCTAGGGCATCCCTAGGCTTAGGCTAGGGGACCGCTAGCCTTAGGCTAGGGCACCCTTAGGCTTAGGCTAGGGCACCCCTAGGCTTAGGTTAAGGCAACCCTAGGCTTAGGCTCGGGCACCCCTTGACTCAGGCTATGGAACCCCTAGGCTTAGGCTAGGGCAATCCTAGGCTTGACTAAAGCTAGGGCTCCCATAGCCTCAGGCTAGGGCACCCATAGGCTCAGGCTAGGGCACCCCTAGGCTCAGGCTAGGGCACCCCTAAGCTCAGGCTAGGGCACCCCTAAACTTAGGCTAAGGCTAGGGCTCCCCTAGCCTATGGCTAGGGCACCCCTAGGCTTAGGCTAGGGCACCCATAGGCTTAAGCTAGGGCACCCCTAGGTTTAGGCTAAGGCTAGGGGACCCCTAGGCTTAGGCTAAGGCACCCCTAGGCTTAGGCTTGGACACCCCTAAGTTTAGGCTAGGGCACCCCTAGGCTTAGGCTAAAGCTAGGGCTCCACTAGGCTTAGGCTAGGGCACCCCTAGGCTAAGGCTACGGCACCCCTCGGCTCAGGCTAGGGTACCCCTAGGCTTAATGTATGGCTAGGAGACCCCAAGGTTTAGGCTAGGGCACTCCAAGGCTTAGGCTAATGCTAGGGGACACCTAGGCTTAGGCTAAGGCACCCCTAGGCTTAGGCTAGAGCACCCCTAGCCTAAGGCTAGGGCACCCCTATGCTCAGGCTAGGGCACCCCTACACTTAGGCTAGGGCACCCATAGGCTTAGGCTAAGGCTAGGGCACCCCTAGGCTTAGGATAGAGCACCCCTAGGCTTAGGCTAGGGCACCCCTAGGCTTAGGCTAGGGCACCCCTAGGCTTAGGATAGGGCAGCCCTAGGCTTATGCTAGGGCACCCCTAGGCTTAGGCTAAGGCTAGGGCTTCCCTAGCCTAAGGCTAGGGCACCCCTAGGATTAGGCTAGGGCACCCGTAGGCTTAGGCTAGGGCACCCCTAGGCTTAGGTAGGGAACCCCTAGGCTTAGGTTAGGGCACCCTTATGCTTAGGCTAGGCACTCCTAGACTTAGGCTAGGGCATCCCTAGGCTTGGGCTAGGGCACCCCTAGGCTTAGGCTAGGGCACCCCTAGGCTTAGGCTAGGGCACACCAAGCCTTCGGCTGAGGCGAGGTCTCCCCTAGCCTAAGGCTAGGGTACACATAAGATAGGCTAGGACACCCCTGTACTTAGGCTAGGGCACCCCTAGGCTTATGCTCGGTCACCCCTAGGCTTAGGCTAAGCTAGGCCTCCTCTAGCCTAACGCTAGGGCATCCCTAGGCTTGGGCTAAGGCACCCCTAGTCTTAGGCTAGGGCACCCCTAGACTAAGACTAAGGCTAAGGCTCCCCTAGCCTAAGGCTAGGGCACCCCTAGCCTTAGGCAAGGGCACCCCTAGGCTTAGGCTAGGGCACCCCTAGGCTTAGGTTAGGGCACCCGTAGGCTTAGGGTAAGGCTAGGGCTCCTCTAGCCTAACGCTAGGGCATCCATAGGCTTGGGCTAGGGCACCCCTAGGCTTAGGCTAGGGCACCCCAAGGCTTAGTCTAGGGCACCCAAAGTCTTCCGCTAAGGCGAGGACTCCCCTAAACGAAGGCTAGGGTACACCTAGGCTTAGGCTAGGGCACCCCAAGACTTAGGCAAGGGCACCCCTAGGCTTAGGCTAGGGCACCCCTAGGCTAAGGCTACGGCACCCCTCGGCTCAGGCTAGGGCACCCCTAGACTCAGGCTATGGAACCCCTAGGCTTAGGCTAGGGCAATCCTAGGCTTGACTAAAGCTAGGGCTCCCATAGCCTCAGGCTAGGGCACCCATAGGCTCAGGCTAGGGCACCCCTAGGCTCAGGCTAGGGCACCCCTAGACTCAGGCTAGGGCACCCCTAGGCTTAGGCTAGGGCACCCCTAATCTCAGGCTAGGGCACCCCTAGGCGAAGGCTAAGGCTAGGGCTCCCCTATCCCAAGGCTAGGGCACCCCTAGGCTTAGGCTAGGGCAACCCTAGGCTTAGGCTCGGGCACCCCTAAACTTAGGCTAAGGCTAGGGCTCCCCTAGCCTATGGCTAGGGCACCCCTAGGCTTAGGCTAGGTCACCCATAGGCTTAAGCTAGGGCACCCCTAGGTTTAGGCTAAGGATAGGGGACCCCTAGGCTTAGGCTATGGCACCCCTAGGCTTAGGCTAGGGCACCCCTAAGTTTAGGCTAGGGCACCCCTAGGCTTAGGCTAAAGCTAGGGCTCCACTAGGCTTAGGCTAGGGCACCCCTAGGCTAAGGCTACGGCACCCCTCGGCTCAGGCTAGGGTACCCCTAGGCTTAAGGTTTGGCTAGGAGACCCCAAGGTTTAGGCTACGGCACACCAAGGCTTAGGCTAATGCTAGGGGACACCTAGGCTTAGGCTAAGGCACCCCTAGGCTTAGGCTAGGGCACCCCTAGCCTAAGGCTAGGGCAACCCTATGCTCAGGCTAGGGCACCCCTACACTTAGGCTAGGGCACCCATAGGCTTAGGCTAAGGCTAGGGCATCCCTAGGCTTAGGATAGAGCACCCCTAGGCTTAGGCTAGGGCACCCCTAGGCTTAGGCTAGGGCACCCCTAGGCTTAGGATAGGGCAGCCCTAGGCTTATGCTAGGGCACCCCTAGGCTTAGGCTAAGGCTAGGGCTTCCCTAGCCTAAGGCTAGGGCACCCCTAGGCTTAGGCTGGGGCACCCGTAGGCTTAGGCTAGGGCACCCCTAGGCTTAGGTAGGGAACCCCTAGGCTTAGGTTAGGGCACCCTTATGCTTAGGCTAGGCACTCCTAGACTTAGGCTAGGGCACCCCTAGGCTTTGGGTGGGGCACCCCTAGGCTTAGGCTAGGGCACCCCTAGGCTTAGGCTAGGGCACCCCAAGCCTTCGGCTGAGGCGAGGTCTCCCGTAGCCTAAGGCTAGGGTACACCTAAGATAGGCTAGGACACCCCTATACTTAGGCTAGGGCACCCCTAGGCTTAGGCTCGGGCACCCCTAGGCTTAGGCTAAGGCTAGGGCTCCTGTAGCCTAACGCTAGGGCATCCCTAAGCTTGTACTAGCGCACCCCTAGGCTTAGACTAAGGCTAGGGCTCCCCTAGCCTAAGGCTAGGGCACCCCTAGCCTTAGGATAGGGCACCCCTAGGCTTAGGCTAGCTCACCCCTAAGTTTAGGCTAGGGAACCCCTAGGTTTAGGATAAGGCGCCCCAAGGCTTTGGCTAAGGCTAGGGCTCCCCTATCCTAAGGCTAGGGGAACCCTAGGCTTAGGGTAGGGCACCCCTAGGCTTAGGCTAGGAAACCCGTAGGCTTAGGCTAGGGCACCCCTAGGCTTAGGCTAGGGCACCCCTAGGCTTAGGCTAAGGCTAGGGCTCCCCTAGCCTAAGACTAGGGAACCCCTAGGCTTAGGGTAGGGCAACCCTAGGTTTAGGCTAGTGCACCCCTAGGCTTAGGCTACGGCACCCCATGTCTTAGTCTAGGGCACCCCTAGGCTTAGGCTAAGGCTAGGGCTCCACTGTACTAAGGCTAGGGCACCCCTATCCTTATGCTAGGGCACCCCTAGGCTTAGACTAGGGCAACCGTAGGCTTAGGCTAGGGCACCCCTAGGCTTAGGCTAGGGCACCCCTAGGCTTAGGCTAGGGCCCCCTAGGTTTAGGCTAAGGCTAGGGGATCCCTAGGCTTAGGCTAGGGGACCGCTAGCCTTAGGCTAGGGCACCCTTAGGCTTAGGCTAGGGCACCCCTAGGCTTAGGTTAAGGCAACCCTAGGCTTAGGCTCGGGCACCCCTAAACTTAGGCTAAGGCTAGGGCTCCCCTAGCCTATGGCTAGGGCACCCCTAGGCTTAGGCTAGGGCACCCATAGGCTTAAGCTAGGGCACCCCTAGGTTTAGGCTAAGGCTAGGGGACCCCTAGGCTTAGGCTAAGGCACCCCTAGGCTTAGGCTAGGGCACCCCTAAGTTTAGGCTAGGGCACCCCTAGGCTTAGGCTAAAGCTACGGCTCCACTAGGCTTAGGCTAGGGCACCCCTAGGCTAAGGCTACGGCACCCCTCGGCTCAGGCTAGGGCACCCCTTGACTCAGGCTATGGAACCCCTAGGCTTAGGCTAGGGCAATCCTAGGCTTGACTAAAGCTAGGGCTCCCATAGCCTCAGGCTAGGGCACCCATAGGCTCAGGCTAGGGCACCCCTAGGCTCAGGCTAGGGCACCCCTAGGCTCAGGCTAGGGCACCCCTAAAGTTAGGCTAAGGCTAGGGCTCCCCTAGCCTATGGCTAGGGCACCCCTAGGCTTAGGCTAGGGCACCCATAGGCTTAAGCTAGGGCACCCCTAGGTTTAGGCTAAGGCTAGGGGACCCCTAGGCTTAGGCTAAGGCACCCCTAGGCTTAGGCTTGGACACCCCTAAGTTTAGGCTAGGGCACCCCTAGGCTTAGGCTAAAGCTAGGGCTCCACTAGGCTTAGGCTAGGGCACCCCTAGGCTAAGGCTACGGCACCCCTCGGCTCAGGCTAGGGTACCCCTAGGCTTAATGTATGGCTAGGAGACCCCAAGGTTTAGGCTAGGGCACTCCAAGGCTTAGGCTAATGCTAGGGGACACCTAGGCTTAGGCTAAGGCACCCCTAGGCTTAGGCTAGAGCACCCCTAGCCTAAGGCTAGGGCACCCCTATGCTCAGGCTAGGGCACCCCTACACTTAGGCTAGGGCACCCATAGGCTTAGGCTAAGGCTAGGGCACCCCTAGGCTTAGGATAGAGCACCCCTAGGCTTAGGCTAGGGCACCCCTAGGCTTAGGCTAGGGCACCCCTAGGCTTAGGATAGGGCAGCCCTAGGCTTATGCTAGGGCACCCCTAGGCTTAGGCTAAGGCTAGGGCTTCCCTAGCCTAAGGCTAGGGCACCCCTAGGATTAGGCTAGGGCACCCGTAGGCTTAGGCTAGGGCACCCCTAGGCTTAGGTAGGGAACCCCTAGGCTTAGGTTAGGGCACCCTTATGCTTAGGCTAGGCACTCCTAGACTTAGGCTAGGGCATCCCTAGGCTTGGGCTAGGGCACCCCTAGGCTTAGGCTAGGGCACCCCTAGGCTTAGGCTAGGGCACCCCAAGCCTTCGGCTGAGGCGAGGTCTCCCCTAGCCTAAGGCTAGGGTACACATAAGATAGGCTAGGACACCCCTGTACTTAGGCTAGGGCACCCCTAGACTTAGGCTACGGCACCCCATGTCTTAGTCTAGGGCACCCCTAGGCTTAGGCTAAGGCTAGGGCTCCACTGTACTAAGGCTAGGGCACCCCTATCCTTATGCTAGGGCACCCCTAGGCTTAGACTTGGGCAACCGTAGGCTTAGGCTAGGGCACCCCTAGGCTTAGGCTAGGGCACCCCTAGGCTTAGGCTAGGGCCCCCTAGGTTTAGGCTAAGGCTAGGGCATCCCTAGGCTTAGGCTAGGGGACCGCTAGCCTTAGGCTAGGGCACCCTTAGGCTTAGGCTAGGGCACCCCTAGGCTTAGGTTAAGGCAACCCTAGGCTTAGGCTCGGGCACCCCTTGACTCAGGCTATGGAACCCCTAGGCTTAGGCTAGGGCAATCCTAGGCTTGACTAAAGCTAGGGCTCCCATAGCCTCAGGCTAGGGCACCCATAGGCTCAGGCTAGGGCACCCCTAGGCTCAGGCTAGGGCACCCCTAAGCTCAGGCTAGGGCACCCCTAAACTTAGGCTAAGGCTAGGGCTCCCCTAGCCTATGGCTAGGGCACCCCTAGGCTTAGGCTAGGGCACCCATAGGCTTAAGCTAGGGCACCCCTAGGTTTAGGCTAAGGCTAGGGGACCCCTAGGCTTAGGCTAAGGCACCCCTAGGCTTAGGCTTGGACACCCCTAAGTTTAGGCTAGGGCACCCCTAGGCTTAGGCTAAAGCTAGGGCTCCACTAGGCTTAGGCTAGGGCACCCCTAGGCTAAGGCTACGGCACCCCTCGGCTCAGGCTAGGGTACCCCTAGGCTTAATGTATGGCTAGGAGACCCCAAGGTTTAGGCTAGGGCACTCCAAGGCTTAGGCTAATGCTAGGGGACACCTAGGCTTAGGCTAAGGCACCCCTAGGCTTAGGCTAGAGCACCCCTAGCCTAAGGCTAGGGCACCCCTATGCTCAGGCTAGGGCACCCCTACACTTAGGCTAGGGCACCCATAGGCTTAGGCTAAGGCTAGGGCACCCCTAGGCTTAGGATAGAGCACCCCTAGGCTTAGGCTAGGGCACCCCTAGGCTTAGGCTAGGGCACCCCTAGGCTTAGGATAGGGCAGCCCTAGGCTTATGCTAGGGCACCCCTAGGCTTAGGCTAAGGCTAGGGCTTCCCTAGCCTAAGGCTAGGGCACCCCTAGGATTAGGCTAGGGCACCCGTAGGCTTAGGCTAGGGCACCCCTAGGCTTAGGTAGGGAACCCCTAGGCTTAGGTTAGGGCACCCTTATGCTTAGGCTAGGCACTCCTAGACTTAGGCTAGGGCATCCCTAGGCTTGGGCTAGGGCACCCCTAGGCTTAGGCTAGGGCACCCCTAGGCTTAGGCTAGGGCACACCAAGCCTTCGGCTGAGGCGAGGTCTCCCCTAGCCTAAGGCTAGGGTACACATAAGATAGGCTAGGACACCCCTGTACTTAGGCTAGGGCACCCCTAGGCTTATGCTCGGTCACCCCTAGGCTTAGGCTAAGCTAGGCCTCCTCTAGCCTAACGCTAGGGCATCCCTAGGCTTGGGCTAAGGCACCCCTAGTCTTAGGCTAGGGCACCCCTAGACTAAGACTAAGGCTAAGGCTCCCCTAGCCTAAGGCTAGGGCACCCCTAGCCTTAGGCAAGGGCACCCCTAGGCTTAGGCTAGGGCACCCCTAGGCTTAGGTTAGGGCACCCGTAGGCTTAGGGTAAGGCTAGGGCTCCTCTAGCCTAACGCTAGGGCATCCATAGGCTTGGGCTAGGGCACCCCTAGGCTTAGGCTAGGGCACCCCAAGGCTTAGTCTAGGGCACCCAAAGTCTTCCGCTAAGGCGAGGACTCCCCTAAACGAAGGCTAGGGTACACCTAGGCTTAGGCTAGGGCACCCCAAGACTTAGGCAAGGGCACCCCTAGGCTTAGGCTAGGGCACCCCTAGGCTAAGGCTACGGCACCCCTCGGCTCAGGCTAGGGCACCCCTAGACTCAGGCTATGGAACCCCTAGGCTTAGGCTAGGGCAATCCTAGGCTTGACTAAAGCTAGGGCTCCCATAGCCTCAGGCTAGGGCACCCATAGGCTCAGGCTAGGGCACCCCTAGGCTCAGGCTAGGGCACCCCTAGACTCAGGCTAGGGCACCCCTAGGCTTAGGCTAGGGCACCCCTAATCTCAGGCTAGGGCACCCCTAGGCGAAGGCTAAGGCTAGGGCTCCCCTATCCCAAGGCTAGGGCACCCCTAGGCTTAGGCTAGGGCAACCCTAGGCTTAGGCTCGGGCACCCCTAAACTTAGGCTAAGGCTAGGGCTCCCCTAGCCTATGGCTAGGGCACCCCTAGGCTTAGGCTAGGTCACCCATAGGCTTAAGCTAGGGCACCCCTAGGTTTAGGCTAAGGATAGGGGACCCCTAGGCTTAGGCTATGGCACCCCTAGGCTTAGGCTAGGGCACCCCTAAGTTTAGGCTAGGGCACCCCTAGGCTTAGGCTAAAGCTAGGGCTCCACTAGGCTTAGGCTAGGGCACCCCTAGGCTAAGGCTACGGCACCCCTCGGCTCAGGCTAGGGTACCCCTAGGCTTAAGGTTTGGCTAGGAGACCCCAAGGTTTAGGCTACGGCACACCAAGGCTTAGGCTAATGCTAGGGGACACCTAGGCTTAGGCTAAGGCACCCCTAGGCTTAGGCTAGGGCACCCCTAGCCTAAGGCTAGGGCAACCCTATGCTCAGGCTAGGGCACCCCTACACTTAGGCTAGGGCACCCATAGGCTTAGGCTAAGGCTAGGGCATCCCTAGGCTTAGGATAGAGCACCCCTAGGCTTAGGCTAGGGCACACCTAGGCTTAGGCTAGGGCACCCCTAGGCTTAGGATAGGGCAGCCCTAGGCTTATGCTAGGGCACCCCTAGGCTTAGGCTAAGGCTAGGGCTTCCCTAGCCTAAGGCTAGGGCACCCCTAGGCTTAGGCTGGGGCACCCGTAGGCTTAGGCTAGGGCACCCCTAGGCTTAGGTAGGGAACCCCTAGGCTTAGGTTAGGGCACCCTTATGCTTAGGCTAGGCACTCCTAGACTTAGGCTAGGGCACCCCTAGGCTTTGGGTGGGGCACCCCTAGGCTTAGGCTAGGGCACCCCTAGGCTTAGGCTAGGGCACCCCAAGCCTTCGGCTGAGGCGAGGTCTCCCGTAGCCTAAGGCTAGGGTACACCTAAGATAGGCTAGGACACCCCTATACTTAGGCTAGGGCACCCCTAGGCTTAGGCTCGGGCACCCCTAGGCTTAGGCTAAGGCTAGGGCTCCTGTAGCCTAACGCTAGGGCATCCCTAAGCTTGTACTAGCGCACCCCTAGGCTTAGACTAAGGCTAGGGCTCCCCTAGCCTAAGGCTAGGGCACCCCTAGCCTTAGGATAGGGCACCCCTAGGCTTAGGCTAGCTCACCCCTAAGTTTAGGCTAGGGAACCCCTAGGTTTAGGATAAGGCGCCCCAAGGCTTTGGCTAAGGCTAGGGCTCCCCTATCCTAAGGCTAGGGGAACCCTAGGCTTAGGGTAGGGCACCCCTAGGCTTAGGCTAGGAAACCCGTAGGCTTAGGCTAGGGCACCCCTAGGCTTAGGCTAGGGCACCCCTAGGCTTAGGCTAAGGCTAGGGCTCCCCTAGCCTAAGACTAGGGAACCCCTAGGCTTAGGGTAGGGCAACCCTAGGTTTAGGCTAGTGCACCCCTAGGCTTAGGCTACGGCACCCCATGTCTTAGTCTAGGGCACCCCTAGGCTTAGGCTAAGGCTAGGGCTCCACTGTACTAAGGCTAGGGCACCCCTATCCTTATGCTAGGGCACCCCTAGGCTTAGACTAGGGCAACCGTAGGCTTAGGCTAGGGCACCCCTAGGCTTAGGCTAGGGCACCCCTAGGCTTAGGCTAGGGCCCCCTAGGTTTAGGCTAAGGCTAGGGGATCCCTAGGCTTAGGCTAGGGGACCGCTAGCCTTAGGCTAGGGCACCCTTAGGCTTAGGCTAGGGCACCCCTAGGCTTAGGTTAAGGCAACCCTAGGCTTAGGCTCGGGCACCCCTAAACTTAGGCTAAGGCTAGGGCTCCCCTAGCCTATGGCTAGGGCACCCCTAGGCTTAGGCTAGGGCACCCATAGGCTTAAGCTAGGGCACCCCTAGGTTTAGGCTAAGGCTAGGGGACCCCTAGGCTTAGGCTAAGGCACCCCTAGGCTTAGGCTAGGGCACCCCTAAGTTTAGGCTAGGGCACCCCTAGGCTTAGGCTAAAGCTACGGCTCCACTAGGCTTAGGCTAGGGCACCCCTAGGCTAAGGCTACGGCACCCCTCGGCTCAGGCTAGGGCACCCCTTGACTCAGGCTATGGAACCCCTAGGCTTAGGCTAGGGCAATCCTAGGCTTGACTAAAGCTAGGGCTCCCATAGCCTCAGGCTAGGGCACCCATAGGCTCAGGCTAGGGCACCCCTAGGCTCAGGCTAGGGCACCCCTAGGCTCAGGCTAGGGCACCCCTAAAGTTAGGCTAAGGCTAGGGCTCCCCTAGCCTATGGCTAGGGCACCCCTAGGCTTAGGCTAGGGCACCCATAGGCTTAAGCTAGGGCACCCCTAGGTTTAGGCTAAGGCTAGGGGACCCCTAGGCTTAGGCTAAGGCACCCCTAGGCTTAGGCTTGGACACCCCTAAGTTTAGGCTAGGGCACCCCTAGGCTTAGGCTAAAGCTAGGGCTCCACTAGGCTTAGGCTAGGGCACCCCTAGGCTAAGGCTACGGCACCCCTCGGCTCAGGCTAGGGTACCCCTAGGCTTAATGTATGGCTAGGAGACCCCAAGGTTTAGGCTAGGGCACTCCAAGGCTTAGGCTAATGCTAGGGGACACCTAGGCTTAGGCTAAGGCACCCCTAGGCTTAGGCTAGAGCACCCCTAGCCTAAGGCTAGGGCACCCCTATGCTCAGGCTAGGGCACCCCTACACTTAGGCTAGGGCACCCATAGGCTTAGGCTAAGGCTAGGGCACCCCTAGGCTTAGGATAGAGCACCCCTAGGCTTAGGCTAGGGCACCCCTAGGCTTAGGCTAGGGCACCCCTAGGCTTAGGATAGGGCAGCCCTAGGCTTATGCTAGGGCACCCCTAGGCTTAGGCTAAGGCTAGGGCTTCCCTAGCCTAAGGCTAGGGCACCCCTAGGATTAGGCTAGGGCACCCGTAGGCTTAGGCTAGGGCACCCCTAGGCTTAGGTAGGGAACCCCTAGGCTTAGGTTAGGGCACCCTTATGCTTAGGCTAGGCACTCCTAGACTTAGGCTAGGGCATCCCTAGGCTTGGGCTAGGGCACCCCTAGGCTTAGGCTAGGGCACCCCTAGGCTTAGGCTAGGGCACCCCAAGCCTTCGGCTGAGGCGAGGTCTCCCCTAGCCTAAGGCTAGGGTACACATAAGATAGGCTAGGACACCCCTGTACTTAGGCTAGGGCACCCCTAGGCTTATGCTCGGTCACCCCTAGGCTTAGGCTAAGCTAGGCCTCCTCTAGCCTAACGCTAGGGCATCCCTAGGCTTGGGCTAAGGCACCCCTAGTCTTAGGCTAGGGCACCCCTAGACTAAGACTAAGGCTAAGGCTCCCCTAGCCTAAGGCTAGGGCACCCCTAGCCTTAGGCAAGGGCACCCCTAGGCTTAGGCTAGGGCACCCCTAGGCTTAGGCTAGGGCACCCGTAGGCTTAGGGTAAGGCTAGGGCTCCTCTAGCCTAACGCTAGGGCATCCATAGGCTTGGGCTAGGGCACCCCTAGGCTTAGGCTAGGGCACCCCAAGGCTTAGTCTAGGGCACCCAAAGTCTTCCGCTAAGGCGAGGACTCCCCTAAACGAAGGCTAGGGTACACCTAGGCTTAGGCTAGGGCACCCCAAGACTTAGGCTAGGGCACCCCTAGGCTTAGGCTAGGGCACCCCTAGGCTTAGGCTAAGGCTAGGGCTCCTGTAGCCTAACGCTAGGGCATCCCTAGGCTTGGACTAGGGCACCCCTAGGCTTAGACTCAGGCTAGGGCTCCCCTAGCCTAATGCTAGGGCACCCCTAGCCTTAGGATAGGGCACCCCTAGGCTTAGGCTAGCTCACCCCTAGGCTTAGGCTAGGGAACCCCTAGGTTTAGGATAGGGCGCCCCAAGGCTTTGGCTAAGGCTAGGGCTCCCCTATCCTAAGGCTAGGGGAACCCTAGGCTTAGGGTAGGGCACCCCTAGGCTCAGGCTAGGAAACCCGTAGGCTTAGGCTAGGGCACCCCTAGGCTTAGGCTAGGGCACCCCTAGGCTTAGGCTAAGGCTAGGGCTCCCCTAGCCTAAGACTAGGGAACCCCTAGGCTTAGGGTATGGCAACCCTAGTTTTAGGCTAGGGCACCCCTAGGCTTAGGCTACGGCACCCCATGTCTTAGTCTAGGGCACCCCTAGGCTTAGGCTAAGGCTAGGGATCCACTGTACTAAGTCTAGGGCACCCCTATCCTTACGCTAGGGCACCCCTAGGCTTAGACTAGGGCAACCGTAGGCTTAGGCTAGGGCACCCCTAGGCTTAGGCTAGGGCACCCCTAGGCTTAGGCTAGGGCCCCCTAGGTTTAGGCTAAGGCTAGGGCATCCCTAGGCTTAGGCTAGGGGACCGCTAGCCTTAGGCTAGGGCACCCTTAGGCTTAGGCTAGGGCACCCCTAGGCTTAGGTTAAGGCAACCCTAGGCTTAGGCTTGGGCACCCCTAAACTTAGGCTAAGGCTAGGGCTCCCCTAGCCTATGGCTAGGGCACCCCTAGGCTTAGGCTAGGGCACCCATAGGCTTAAGCTAGGGCACCCCTAGGTTTAGGCTAAGGCTAGGGGACCCCTAGGCTTAGGCTAAGGCACCCCTAGGCTTAGGCTAGGGCACCCGTAGGCTTAGGGTAAGGCTAGGGCTCCTCTAGCCTAACGCTAGGGCATCCATAGGCTTGGGCTAGGGCACCCCAAGGCTTAGGCTAGGGCACCCCAAGGCTTAGTCTAGGGCACCCAAAGTCTTCCGCTAAGGCGAGGACTCCCCTAAACGAAGGCTAGGGTACACCTAGGCTTAGGCTAGGGCACCCCAAGACTTAGGCAAGGGCACCCCTAGGCTTAGGCTAGGGCACCCCTAGGCTTAGGCTAAGGCTAGGGCTCCTGTAGCCTAACGCTAGGGCATCCCTAGGCTTGGACTAGGGCACCCCTAGGCTTAGACTAAGGCTAGGGCTCCCCTAGCCTAATGCTAGGGCACCCCTAGCCTTAGGATAGGGCACCCCTAGGCTTAGGCTAGCTCACCCCTAGGCTTAGGCTAGGGAACCCCTAGGTTTAGGATAGGGCGCCCCAAGGCTTTGGCTAAGGCTAGGGCTCCCCTATCCTAAGGCTAGGGGAACCCTAGGCTTAGGGTAGGGCACCCCTAGGCTCAGGCTAGGAAACCAGTAGGCTTAGGCTAGGGCACCCCTAGGCTTAGGCTAGGGCACCCCTAGGCTTAGGCTAAGGCTAGGGCTCCCCTAGCCTAAGACTAGGGAACCCCTAGGCTTAGGGTATGGCAACCCTAGTTTTAGGCTAGGGCACCCCTAGGCTTAGGCTACGGCACCCCATGTCTTAGTCTAGGGCACCCCTAGGCTTAGGCTAAGGCTAGGGATCCACTGTACTAAGGCTAGGGCACCCCTATCCTTACGCTAGGGCACCCCTAGGCTTAGACTAGGGCAACCGTAGGCTTAGGCTAGGGCACCCCTAGGCTTAGGCTAGGGCACCCCTAGGCTTAGGCTAGGGCCCCCTAGGTTTAGGCTAAGGCTAGGGCATCCCTAGGCTTAGGCTAGGGGACCGCTAGCCTTAGGCTAGGGCACCCTTAGGCTTAGGCTAGGGCACCCCTAGGCTTAGGTTAAGGCAACCCTAGGCTTAGGCTTGGGCACCCCTAAACTTAGGCTAAGGCTAGGGCTCCCCTAGCCTATGGCTAGGGCACCCCTAGGCTTAGGCTAGGGCACCCATAGGCTTAAGCTAGGGCACCCCTAGGTTTAGGCTAAGGCTAGGGGACCCCTAGGCTTAGGCTAAGGCACCCCTAGGCTTAGGCTAGGGCACCCCTAAGATTAGGATTGGGCACCCCTAGGCTTAGGCTAAAGCTACGGCTCCACTAGGCTTAGGCTAGGGCACCCCTAGGCTAAGGCTAGGGCACCCCTAGACTCAGGCTATGGAACCCCTAGGCTTAGGCTAGGGCAATCCTAGGCTTGACTAAAGCTAGGGCTCCCATAGCCTCAGGCTAGGGCACCCATAGGCTCAGGCTAGGGCACCCCTAGGCTCAGGCTAGGGCACCCCTAGGTTTAGGCTAGGGCACCCCTAATCTCAGGCTAGGGCACCCCTAGGCGAAGGCTAAGGCTAGGGCTCCCCTATCCCAAGGCTAGGGCACCCCTAGGCTTAGTCTAGGGCAACTCTAGGCTTAGGCTCGGGCACCCCTAAACTTAGGCTAAGGCTAGGGCTCCCCTAGACTATGGCTAGGGCACACCTAGGCTTAGGCTAGGGCACCCATAGGCTTAAGCTAGGGCACCCCTAGGTTTAGGCTAAGGCTAGGGGACCCCTAGGCTTAGGCTAAGGCACCCCTAGGCTTAGGCTAGGGAACCCCTAAGTTTAGGCTAGGGCACCCCTAGGCTTAGGCTAAAGCTAGGGCTCCACTAGGCTTAGGCTAGGGCACCCCTAGGCTAATGCTACGGCACCCCTCGGCTCAGGCTAGGTTACCCCTAGGCTTAAGGTATGGCTAGGAGACCCCAAGGTTTAGGCTAGGGCACCCCAAGGCTTAGGCTAATGCTAGGGGACACCTAGGCTTAGGCTAAGGCACCCCTAGGCTTAGGCTAGGGCACCCCTAGCCTAAGGCTAGGGCACCCCTATGCTCAGGCTAGGGCACCACTACACTTAGGCTAGGGCACCCATAGGCTTAGGCTAAGGCTAGGGCACCCCTAGGCTTAGGATAGAGCACCCCTAGGCTTAGGCTAGGGCACCCCTAGGCTTAGGCTAGGGCACCCGTAGGCTTAGGCTAGGGCACCCCTAGGCTTAGGTAGGGAACCCCTAGGCTTAGGTTAGGGCACCCTTATGCTTAGGCTAGGCACTCCTAGACTTAGGCTAGGGCACCCCTAGGCTTTGGCTGGGGCACCCCTAGGCTTAGGCTTAGTCTAGGGCTCCTCTAGCCTAATGCTAGAGCATCCCTAGGCTTGGGCAAGGGCACCCCTAGGCTTAGGCTAGGGCACCCCTAGGCTTAGGCTAGGGCAACCCAAGCCTTCGGCTGAGGCGAGGTCTCCCCTAGCCTAAGGCTAGGGTACACCTAAGATAGGCTAGGACACCCCTATACTTAGGCTAGGGCACCCCTAGGCTTAGGCTAGGGCACCCCTAGGCTTAGGCTAAGCTAGGGCTCCTCTAGCCTAACGCAAGGGCATCCCTAGGCTTGGGCTAAGGCACCCCTAGTCTTAGGCTAGGGCACCCCTAGACTTAGACTAAGGCTAGGGCTCCCCTAGCCTAAGGCTAGGGCAACCCTAGCCTTAGGCTAGGGCACCCCTAGGCTTAGGCTAGGGCACCCCTGGGCTTAGGGTAGGCCACCCGTAGGCTTAGGGTAAGGCTAGGGCTCCTCTAGCCTAACGCTAGGGCATCCATAGGCTTGGGCTAGGGCACCCCTAGGCTTAGGCTAGGGCACCCCAAGGCTTAGTCTAGGGCACCCAAAGTCTTCGGCTAAGGCGAGGACTCCCCTAAACGAAGGCTAGGGTACACCTAGGCTTAGGCTAGGGAACCCCAAGACTTAGGCAAGGGCACCCCTAGGCTTAGGCTAGGGCACCCCTAGGCTTAGGCTAAGGCTAGGGCTCCTGTAGCCTAACGCTAGGGCATCCCTAGGCTTGGACTAGGGCACCCCTAGGCTTAGACTAAGGCTAGGGCTCCCCTAGCCTAATGCTAGGGCACCCCTAGCCTTAGGATAGGGCACCCCTAGGCTTAGGCTACCTCACCACTAGGCTTAGGCTAGGGAACCCCTAGGTTTAGGATAGGGCGCCCCAAGGCTTTGGCTAAGGCTAGGGCTCCCCTATCCTAAGGCTAGGGGAACCCTAGGCTTAGGATAGGGCACCCCTAGGCTTAGGCTAGGAAACCCGTAGGCTTAGGCTAGGGCACCCCTAGGCTTAGGCTAGGGCACCCCTAGGCTTAGGCTAAGGCTAGGGCTCCCCTAGCCTAAGACTAGGGAACCCCTAGGCTTAGGGTAGGGCAACCCTAGGTTTAGGCTAGGGCACCCCTAGGCTTAGGCTACGGCACCCCATGTCTTAGTCTAGGGCACCCCTAGGCTTAGGCTAAGGCTAGGGCTCCACTGTACTAAGGCTAGGGCACCCCTATCCTTACGCTAGGGCACCCCTAGGCTTAGGCTAGGGCACCCATAGGCTTAAGCTAGGGGACCCCTAGGCTTAGGCTAAGGCACCCATAGGCTTAGGCTAGGGCACCCCTAAGTTTAGGCTAGGGCACCCCTAGGCTTAGGCTAAAGCTACGGCTCCTCTAGGCTTAGGCTAGGGCACCCCTAGGCTAAGGCTACGGCACCCCTAAGCTTAGGCTAAGGCTATGGCTCCCCTAGCCTAAGGCTAGGGTACCCCTAGGCTTAGGCTAGGACACCCCTAGACTTAGGCTAGGGCACCTCTAAGCTTAGGCTAGGACACCCCTAGGCTTAGGCTAAGGCTAGGGCTCCTCTAGACTAACGCTAGGGCATCCCTAGGCTTCGGCTAGGGCACCCCTAAGCTTAGGCTAAGGCTATGGCTCCCCTAGCCTAAGGCTAGGACACCCCTGGGCTTAGGCTACGGCACCCCTAGGCTTAGGCT
The DNA here is from genome assembly GCF_050624435.1 of Tenrec ecaudatus. Classification (NCBI taxonomy): domain Eukaryota; kingdom Metazoa; phylum Chordata; class Mammalia; order Afrosoricida; family Tenrecidae; genus Tenrec; species Tenrec ecaudatus. Next base: position 124,470 of record NW_027459418.1, on the reverse strand, counting down.
AGGACAACCGTAGGCTTAGGCTAGGGCACCCCTAGGCGTAGGCAAGGGCACCCCTAGGCTTGGGCTAGGGCACCCCTAGGCTTAGGATAGGGCACCCCTAGGCTTAGGATAGGGCACCCCTCAGCTTAGGATAGGGCACCCCTAGGCTTAGGATAGGGCACCCCTAGGCTTAGGATAGGGCACCCCTAGGCTTAGGCTAGGGCACCCCTAGGCTTACGTTAGGGCACCCCTAGGCTTAGGCTATGGCACCCCTAGGCTTAGGCTAGGGCACCCCTAGGCTTAGGCTAGGGCACCCCTAAGCTTAGGTAGGGAACCCCTAGGCTTAGGATAGGGCACCCCTATGCTTAGGATAGGCAACCCTAGACTTAAGCTAGGGCACCCCTAGCCTTAGGGTAAGGCCAGGGTTCCTCTAGCCTAACGCTGCGGCATCCATAGGCTTGGGCTAGGGCACCCCTAGGCTTAGGCTAGGGCACCCCTAGGCTTAGGCTAGGGCACCCCTTGACATAGGCTAGAGCACCCCTAGGCTTAGGCTCGGGCACCCCTAGGCTTAGGCTAGGGCACCCCTAGGCTTAGGCTAAGGTTAAGGCTTCCCTAGCCTAAGGCTAGGGCAACCGTAGGCTTAGGCTAGGGCACCCCTAAGCTTAGGTAGGGAACCCCTAGGCTTAGGATAGGGCACCCCTATGCTTAGGGTAGGCAACCCTAGACTTAGGCTAGGGCACCCCTAGCCTTAGGGTAAGGCCAGGGTTCCTCTAGCCTAACGCTACGGCATCCATAGGCTTGGGCTAGGGCACCCCTAGGCTTAGGCTAGGGCACCCCTAGGCTTAGGCTAGGGCACCCCTTGACATAGGCTAGAGCACCCCTAGGCTTAGGCTAGGGCACCCCTAGGCTTAGGCTAGGGCACCCCTAACCTTACGCTAGGGCACCCCTAGGCTTAGGCTAGGGCAACCGTAGGCTTAGGCTAGGGAACCCCTAGGCTTAAGCTAGGGCACACCTAGGCTGAGGCTAGGGCCCCCTAGGTTTACGCTAAGGCTAGGGCATACCTAGGCTTAGGCTAGGGGACCCCTAGGCTTAGGTAGGGCACCCTTAGGCTTAGGCTAGGGCACCCCTAGGCTTAGGCTAGGACACCCCTAGACTTAGGCTAGGGCACCCTAGGCTTAGGCTAGGACAACCGTAGGCTTAGGCTAGGGCACCCCTATGCTTAGGATAGGGCACCACTAGGCTTAGGCTAAGGCTAGGGCTCCGCTAGCCTAAGGCTAGGGCACGCCTAGGCTTAGGATAGAGCACCCCTAGGCTTAGGCTCGGGCACCCCTAGGCTTAGGCTAGGGCACCCCTAGTCTTAGGCTAAGGTTAAGGCTTCCCTAGCCTAAGGCTAGGGCAACCGTAGGCTTAGGCTAGGGCACCCCTAAGCTTAGGTAGGGAACCCCTAGGCTTAGGATAGGGCACCCCTATGCTTAGGGTAGGCAACCCTAGACTTAGGCTAGGGCACCCCTAGCCTTAGGGTAAGGCCAGGGTTCCTCTAGCCTAACGCTACGGCATCCATAGGCTTGGGCTAGGGCACCCCTAGGCTTAGGCTAGGGCACCCCTAGGCTTAGGCTAGGGCACCCCTTGACATAGGCTAGAGCACCCCTAGGCTTAGGCTAGGGCACCCCTAGGCTTAGGCTAGGGCACCCCTAACCTTACGCTAGGGCACCCCTAGGCTTAGGCTAGGGCAACCGTAGGCTTAGGCTAGGGAACCCCTAGGCTTAAGCAAGGGCACCCCTAGGCTGAGGCTAGGGCCCCCTAGGTTTACGCTAAGGCTAGGGCATACCTAGGCTTAGGCTAGGGGAGCCCTAGGCTTAGGTAGGGCACCCTTAGGCTTAGGCTAGGGCACCCCTAGGCTTAGGCTAGGACACCCCTAGACTTAGGCTAGGGCATCCTAGGCTTAGGCTAGGACAACCGTAGGCTTAGGCTAGGGCACCCCTATGCTTAGGATAGGGCACCACTAGGCTTAGGCTAAGGCTAGGGCTCCGCTAGCCTAAGGCTAGGGCACCCCTAGGCTTAGGATAGGGCACCCCTAGGCTTAGGATAGGGCACCCCTAGGCTTAGGATAGGGCACCCCTAGGCTTAGGCTAGGGCACCCCTAGGCTTTGGCTAGGGCACCCCTAGGCTTAGGCTAGGGCACCCCTATCTTAGGCTAGGGCACCCCTAGGCTTAGGCTAAGGCTAGGGCTCCCCTAGCCTAAGGCGAGGGCACCCCTAGCCTTAGGCTAGGGCACCCCAAAGCTTAGGCTAGGGCACCCCTAGGCTTAGGATAGAGCACCCCAAGGCTTGGGCTAGGGCACCCCTAGTCTTAGGCTAGGGCACCCCTAGGCTTAGGATAGGGCAGCCCTAGGCTTATGCTAGGGCACCCCTAGGCTTAGGCTAAGGCTAGGGCTTCCCTAGTCTAAGGCTAGGGTTTCCCTAGCCTAAGGCTAGGGCACCCCTAGGCTTAGGCTAGGGCACCCGTCGGCTTAGGCTAGGGCACCCCTAGGCTTAGGTAGGGAACCCCTAGGCTTAGGTTAGGGCACCCTTATGCTTAGGCTAGGCACCCCTAGACTTAGGCTAGGGACCCCGAGGCTTAGGCTGGGACACCCCTAGTCTTAGGCTTGGGCTAGGGCACCTCTAGGCTTAGGCTAGGACACCCCTAGGCTTAGGCTAATCTAGGGCTCCTCTAGCCTAACGATAGGCATCCCTAGGCTTGGGCTAGGGCACCCCTAGGCTTAGACTAAGGCTAGGGCTCCCCTAGCCTAAGGCTAGTGCACCCCTAGGCTTAGGCTTGGGCAACCCTAGGCTTAGCATAGGGCACGCCTAAGCTTAGGCTAAGGATAGGGCTCCACTAGACTAAGGCTAGGGAACCCCTAGCCTTAGCCTAGGGCACCCCTAGGGTTAGGCTAGGTCAACCCTAGGCTTAGGCTAGGGAACTCCTAGGTTTAGGCTAGGGCGCCCCAAGGCTTAGGCTAAGGAAAGGGCTCCCCTAGCCTAAGTCTAGGGCACCCCTAGGCTTAGGCTAGGACACCGGTAGGCTTAGGCTAGGGCACCGCTAGGCTTAGGATAGGGCACCCCTAGACTTAGGCTAGGGCACCCCTATGCTTAGGATAGGGCACCACTAGGCTTAGGCTAGGGAAGCCCTAGGCTTAGGCTAGGGCAGCCCTAGGCTTAGGCTAGGGCACCCCTAGGCTTAGGCTAAGGCTAGGGCTTCCGTAGCCTAAGGCTAGGGCACCCCTAGGATTAGGCTAGGGCACCCGTAGGCTTAGGCTAGGGCACGCCTAGGCTTAGGTAGGGAACCCCTATGCTTAGGCTAGGCAACCCTAGACTTAGGCTAGGGCACCCCTAGGCTTAGTCGGGGGCACCCCAAGGCTTCGGCTAAGGCGAGGACTCCCCTAGCCTAAGGCTAGGGTACACCTAGGCTTAGGCTAGGGCACCCCTAGACTTAGGCTAGGGCACCCCTAGGCTTAGGCTAGGGCACCCCTAGGCTTAGGCTAAGGCTAGGGCTACTCTAGCCTAACGCTAGGGCATCCATAGGCTTGGGCTAGGGCACCCCTAGGTTTAGAGTAAGGCTAGGGCTCCCCTAGCCTATGGCTAGGGCACCCCTAGCCTTAGCATAGGGCACACCTAGGCTTAGGATTGGGCACCCCTAAGTTTAGGCTAAAGCTAGGGCTCCACTAGACTAAGGCTAGGGCACCCCTAGCCTTAGCCTAGGGCACCCCTAGGCTTAGGCTAGCTAACCCCTAGGCTTAGGCTAGGGAACCCCTATGTTTAGGCTAGGGCGCCCCAAGGCTTTGGCTAAGCCTAGGGCTCCCCTAGCCTAAGGCTAGGGCAACCCTAGGCTTAGGGTAGGGCACCCCTAGGCTTAGGCTAGGGCACCCCTAGGATTAGGCTAGGACCCCCTAGGTTTAGGCTAAGGCTAGGGCATCCCTAGGCTTAGGCTACGGGACCCATAGGCTTAGGCTAGGACACCCTTAGGCTTAGGCTAGGGCACCCCTAGGCTTAGGCTAAGGCTAGGGCTCCTCTAGCCAAAGGCTAGGGTACCCCTAGGCTTAGGCTAGGGCACCCCTAGACTTAGGCTAGCGCTCCTCTAGGCTGTGGCTAGGGCAGCCCTAGGCTTAGGCTAAGTCTAGGGCTCCCCTAGCCTAAGGCTAGGGCACCCCTAGGCTTAGGCTAGGGCACCCCTATGCTTAGGCTAGAACACCCGTAGGCTTATGCTAGGGCAGCCCTAGGCTTAGGCTAGGGCACCCCTAGGCTTAGGGTAGGGGACCCCTAGGCTTAGGCCAGGGCACCCCTAGGCTTAGGCTAGGGCACCCCTAGGCTTAGGCTAGGGCACCCCTAGGTATAGGCTAGGGCACCCCTAAGCTTAGGCTAGGGCACCCCTAGGCTTAGGCTAGGGCACCCCTAGACTTAGGCTAGGGCAGCACTAGGCTTAGGCTAGGGCAGCCCAAGGCTTAGGCTAGGGCAGCCCTAGGCTTAGGCTAGGGCACCCCTAGGTTTAGGGTAGGGCATCCCTAGGCTTAGGCTAGGGCACCTCTAAGCTTAGCCTAAGGCTAGGGCTTCCCTAGCCTAAGGCTAAGGCACCCCTAGGCTTAGGCTAGGGCACCCCTAAGCTTAGGTAGGGAACCCCTAGGCTTAGGATAGGGCACCCCTATGCTTAGGCTAGGCACCCCTAGACTTAGGCTAGGGCACCCCTAGGCTTAGTATGGGGCATCCCTAGGCTTAGGCTAAGGCTAGGGCTCTCCTAGCCTAAGGCTAGGGTACCCCTAGGCTTATGCTAGGGCACCCCTAGACATAGGCTAGGGCACCCCTAGGCTTAGGGTAAGGCTAGGGCTCCTCTACCGTAAAGCTAGGGCATCCCTAGGCGTGGGCTAGGGCTCCCCTAGGCTTAGGCTAGGGCACCCCAAGCTTAGGCTAGGGCACCCCTAGGCTTAGGCTTGTGGGCCCCAAGGCTTAGGCTAAGGCAAGGGCTCCCCTAGCCTAAGTCTAGGGCACCCCTAGGCTTAGGATAGGGCACCCCTAGGATTAGGCTAGGACACCCGTAGGCTTAGGCTAGGGCACCGCTAGGCTTAGGCTAGGGCACCCCTAGGCTTAGGCTAGGGCACCCCTAAGCATAGGCTAGGGCACCCCTAGGCTTAGGATAGGGCACCTCTAGGCTTAGGCTAGGGAAGCCCTAGGCTTAGGCTAGGGCAGCCCTAGACTTAGGCTAGGGCACCCCTAGACTTAGGCTAGGGCACCCCTAGGCTTAGGCTAGGGCACCCCTAGGCTTAGGCTAAGGCTAGGGTTTCCTTGCCTAAGGCTAAGGCACCCATAGGCTTGGGCTACGGCACCCCTAGTCTTAGGCTAAGGCACCCCTAGGCTTAGACTAAGACTAGGGCTCCCCTAGCCTAATGCTAGGGCACCCCTAGCCTTAGGCTAGGGCACCCCTAGGCTTGGGATACGGCACTCCTAGGATTAGGCTGGGGCATCCCTAGGCTTGGGCTAGGGCACCCCTAGGCTTACGCTAGGGCACCCCTAGGCTTAGGCTAGCGCACCCCTAGGCTTAGGCTAGGGCACCCCTAGGCTTAGGCTAAGGCTAGGGCTTCCCTTGCCTAAGGCTAAGGCACCCCTAGGCTTAGGCTAGGGCACCCCTAAGCTTAGGTAGGGAACCCCTAGGCTTAGGATGGGGCACCCCTATGCTTAGGCTAGGCACCCCTAGACTTTGGCTAGGGCACCCCTAGGCTTAGTATGGGGCATCCCTAGGCTTAGGCTAAGGCTAGGGCTCCCCTAGCCTAAGGCTAGGGTACCCCTAGGCTTATGCTAGGGCACCCCTAGACATAGGCTAGGGCACCCCTAGGCTTAGGGTAAGGCTAGGGCTCCTCTACCGTACAGCTAGGGAATCCCTAGGCTTGGGCTAGGGCTCCCCTAGGCTTAGGCTAGGGCACCCCAAGCTTAGGCTAGGGCACCCCTAGGCTTAGGCTTGTGTGCCCCAAGGCTTAGGCTAAGGCAAGGGCTCCCCTAGACTAAATCTAGGGCACTCCTAGGCTTAGGATAGGGCACCCCTACGATTAGGCTAGGACACCCGTAGGCTTAGGCTAGGGAACCGCTAGGCTTAGGCTAGGGCACCCCTAGGCTTAGGATAGGGCACCCCTATGCTTAGGCTAGGGCACCCCTAGGCTTAGGCTAGGGCACCCCTAAGCTTAGGCTAGGGCACCCTTAGGCTTAGGATAGGGCACCACTAGGCTTAGGCTAGGGAAGCCCTAGGCTTAGGCTAGGGCAGCCCTAGACTTTGGCTAGGGCACCCCTAGACTTAGGGTAGGGCACCCCTAGGCTTAGGCTAGAGCACCCCTAGGCTTAGGCTAAGGCTAGGGCTTCCCTTGCCTAAGGCTAAGGCACCCATAGGCTTGGGCTACGGCACCCCTAGGCTTAGGCTAAGGCACCCCTAGGCTTAGACTAAGACTAGGGCTCCCCTAGCCTAATGCTAGGGCACCCCTAGCCTTAGGCTAGGGCACCCCTAGGCTTGGGATACGGCACTCCTAGGCTTAGGCTGGGGCATCCCTAGGCTTGGGCTAGGGCACCCCTAGGCTTACGCTAGGGCACCCATAGGCTTAGGCTAGGGCACCCCTAGGCTTAGGCTAGGGCACCCCTAGGCTTAGGCTAAGGCTAGGGCTTCCCTTGCCTAAGGCTAAGGCACCCATAGGCTTGGGCTACGGCACCCCTAGGCTTAGGCTAAGGCACCCCTAGGCTTAGACTAAGACTAGGGCTCCCGTAGCCTAATGCTAGGGCACCCCTAGCCTTAGGCTAGGGCACCCCTTGGTTTAGGCTAGGGCACCCCTAGGCTTAGGCTAGGGCACCGCTAGGCTTAGGCTAGGGCACCCCTAGGCTTAGGCTAGGGCACCCCTAGGCTTTCTTAGGTTAGGGCAGCCCTAGGCTTAGGCTAGTGCACCCCTAGGCTTAGGCTAAGGCTAGGGCTTCCTTAGCCTAAGGCTAGGGCACCCCTAGGCTTAGGCTTGGGCACCCGTACGCTTAGGCTAGGGCACCTCTTGGCTTAGGTAGGGAACCCCTAGGCTTAGGTAAGGGCACCCCTATGCTAAGGCTAGGCACCCCTAGACTTAGGCTAGGGCACCCCTATGCTTAGGCTAGGCACCCGTAGACTTAGGCTAGGGCACCCCTAGGCTTAGGCTGGGGCACCCCTAGGCTTAGGCTAAGGCTAGGGCTCCCCTAGCCTAAGGCTAGTGTACCCCTAGGCTTAAGCTAGGGCACCCCTAGGCTTAGGCTAGGGCACCCATAGGCTTAGGGTAAGGCTAGGGCTCCTCTAGCCTAACACTAGGGCATCCCTAGGCTTGGGCTAGGGCACCCCTAGGCTTAGGCTAGGGCACCCCTAGGCTTAGGCTAGGGAACCCCTAGGTTTAGGCTAGGGCGCCCCAAGGCTTTGGCTAAGCCTAGGGCTCCCCTAGCCTAAGGCTAGGGCAACCCTAGGCTTAGGGTAGGGCACCCCTAGGCTTAGGCTAGGGCACCCCTAGGATTAGGCTAGGGCCCCCTAGGTTTAGGCTATGGCTAGGGCATCCCTAGGCTTAGGCTAGGGGACCCATAGGCTTAGGCTAGGGCACCCTTAGGCTTAGGCTAGGGCACCCCTAGGCTTAGGCTAAGGCTAGGGCTCCTCTATCCAAAGGCTAGGGTACCCCTAGGCTTAGGCTAGGGCACCCCTAGACTTAGGCTAGCGCACCTCTAGGCTGAGGCTAGGGCAGCCCTAGGCTTAGGCTAAGTCTAGGGCTCCCCTAGCCTAAGGCTAGGGCACCCCTAGTCTTAGGCTAGGGCACCCCTATGCTTAGGCTAGAACACCCGTAGGCTTATGCTAGGGCAGCCCTAGGCTTAGGCTAGGGCACCCCTAGGCTTAGGCTAGGGGACCCCTAGGCTTAGGCCAGGGCACCCCTAGGCTTAGGCTAGGGCACCCCTAGGCTTAGGCTAGGGCACCCCTAGGTATAGGCTAGGGCACCCCTAGGCTTAGGCTAGGGCACCCCTAGGCTTAGGCTAGGGCACCCCTAGACTTAGGCTAGGGCAGCACTAGGCTTAGGCTAGGGCAGCCCAAGGCTTAGGCTAGGGCAACCCTAGGCTTAGGCTAGGGCACCCCTAGGTTTAGGGTAGGGCATCCCTAGGCTTAGGCTAGGGCACCTCTAAGCTTAGGCTAAGGCTAGGACTTCCCTAGCCTAAGGCTAAGGCACCCCTAGGCTTAGGCTAGGGCACCCCTAAGCTTAGGTAGGGAACCCCTAGGCTTAGGATAGGGCACCCCTATGCTTAGGCTAGGCACCCCTAGACTTAGGCTAGGGCACCCCTAGGCTTAGTATGGGGCATCCCTAGGCTTAGGCTAAGGCTAGGGCTCTCCTAGCCTAAGGCTAGGGTACCCCTAGGCTTATGCTAGGGCACCCCTAGACATAGGCTAGGGCACCCCTAGGCTTAGGGTAAGGCTAGGGCTCCTCTACCGTAAAGCTAGGGCATCCCTAGGCGTGGGCTAGGGCTCCCCTAGGCTTAGGCTAGGGCACCCCAAGCTTAGGCTAGGGCACCCCTAGGCTAGGCTTGTGGGCCCCAAGGCTTAGGCTAAGGCAAGGGCTCCCCTAGCCTAAGTCTAGGGCACCCCTAGGCTTAGGATAGGGCACCCCTAGGATTAGGCTAGGACACCCGTAGGCTTAGGCTAGGGCACCGCTAGGCTTAGGCTAGGGCACCCCTAGGCTTAGGCTAGGGCACCCCTAAGCTTAGGCTAGGGCACCCCTAGGCTTAGGATAGGGCACCACTAGGCTTAGGCTAGGGAAGCCCTAGGCTTAGGCTAGGGCAGCCCTAGACTTAGGCTAGGGCACCCCTAGACTTAGGCTAGGGCACCCCTAGGCTTAGGCTAGGGCACCCCTAGGCTTAGGCTAAGGCTAGGGCTTCCTTGCCTAAGGCTAAGGCACCCATAGGCTTGGGCTACGGCACCCCTAGTCTTAGGCTAAGGCACCCCTAGGCTTAGACTAAGACTAGGGCTCCCCTAGCCTAATGCTAGGGCACCCCTAGCCTTAGGCTAGGGCACCCCTAGGCTTGGGATACGGCACTCCTAGGATTAGGCTGGGGCATCACTAGGCTTGGGCTAGGGCACCCCTAGGCTTACGCTAGGGCACCCCTAGGCTTAGGCTAGCGCACCCCTAGGCTTAGGCTAGGGCACCCCTAGGCTTAGGCTAAGGCTAGGGCTTCCCTTGCCTAAGGCTAAGGCACCCCTAGGCTTAGGCTAGGGCACCCCTAAGCTTAGGTAGGGAACCCCTAGGCTTAGGATGGGGCACCCCTATGCTTAGGCTAGGCACCCCTAGACTTAGGCTAGGGCACCCCTAGGCTTAGTATGGGGCATCCCTAGGCTTAGGCTAAGGCTAGGGCTCCCCTAGCCTAAGGCTAGGGTACCCCTAGGCTTATGCTAGGGCACCCCTAGACATAGGCTAGGGCACCCCTAGGCTTAGGGTAAGGCTAGGGCTCCTCTACCGTACAGCTAGGGAATCCCTAGGCTTGGGCTAGGGCTCCCCTAGGCTTAGGCTAGGGCACCCCAAGCTTAGGCTAGGGCACCCCTAGGCTTAGGCTTGTGTGCCCCAAGGCTTAGGCTAAGGCAAGGGCTCCCCTAGACTAAGTCTAGGGCACCCCTAGGCTTAGTATAGGGCACCCCTACGATTAGGCTAGGACACCCGTAGGCTTAGGCTAGGGCACCGCTAGGCTTAGGCTAGGGCACCCCTAGGCTTAGGATAGGGCACCCCTATGCTTAGGCTAGGGCACCCCTAGGCTTAGGCTAGGGCACCCCTAAGCTTAGGCTAGGGCACCCCTAGGCTTAGGATAGGGCACCACTAGGCTTAGGCTAGGGAAGCCCTAGGCTTAGGCTAGGGCAGCCCTAGACTTAGGCTAGGGCACCCCTAGACTTAGGGTAGGGCACCCCTAGGCTTAGGGTAGGGCACCCCTAGGCTTAGGCTAAGGCTAGGGCTTCCATTGCCTAAGGCTAAGGCACCCATAGGCTTGGGCTACGGCACCCCTAGGCTTAGGCTAAGGCACCCCTAGGCTTAGACTAAGACTAGGGCTCCCCTAGCCTAATGCTAGGGCACCCCTAGCCTTAGGCTAGGGCACCCCTAGGCTTGGGATACGGCACTCCTAGGCTTAGGCTGGGGCATCCCTAGGCTTGGGCTAGGGTACCCCTAGGCTTACGCAAGGGCACCCATAGGCTTAGGCTAGGGCACCCCTAGGCTTAGGCTAGGGCACCCCTAGGCTTAGGCTAAGGCTAGGGCTTCCCTTGCCTAAGGATAAGGCACCCATAGGCTTGGGCTACGGCACCCCTAGGCTTAGGCTAAGGCACCCCTAGGCTTAGACTAAGACTAGGGCTCCCCTAGCCTAATGCTAGGGCACCCCTAGCCTTAGGCTAGGGCACCCCTTGGTTTAGGCTAGGGCACCCCTAGGCTTAGGCTAGGGCACCGCTAGGCTTAGGCTAGGGCACCCCTAGGCTTAGGCTAGGGCATCCCTAGGCTTTCTTAGGTTAGGGCAGCCCTAGGTTTAGGCTAGGGCACCCCTAGGCTTAGGCTTGGGCACCCGTACGCTTAGGCTAGGGCACCTCTTGGCTTAGGTAGGGAACCCCTAGGCTTAGGTAAGGGCACCCCTATGCTAAGGCTAGGCACCCCTAGACTTAGGCTAGGGCACCCCTATGCTTAGGCTAGGCACCCGTAGACTTAGGCTAGGGCACCCCTAGGCTTAGGCTGGGGCACCCCTAGGCTTAGGCTAAGGCTAGGGCTCCTCTAGCCTAAGGCTAGTGTACCCCTAGGCTTAAGCTAGGGCACCCCTAGGCTTAGGCTAGGGCACCCATAGGCTTAGGGTAAGGCTAGGGCTCCTCTAGCCTAACACTAGGGCATCCCTAGGCTTGGGCTAGGGCACCCCTAGGCTTAGGCTAGGGCACCCCTAGGCTTAGGCTAGGGAACCCCTAGGTTTAGGCTAGGGCGCCCCAAGGCTTTGGCTAAGCCTAGGGCTCCCCTAGCCTAAGGCTAGGGCAACCCTTGGCTTAGGCTAGGGCACCCCTAGGATTAGGCTAGGGCCCCCTAGGTTTAGGCTAAGGCTAGGGCATCCCTAGGCTTAGGCTAGGGGACCCATAGGCTTAGGCTAGGGCACCCTTAGGCTTAGGCTAGGGCACCCCTAGGCTTAGGCTAAGGCTAGGGCTCCTCTAGCCAAAGGCTAGGGTACCCCTAGGCTTAGGCTAGGGCACCCCTAGACTTAGGCTAGCGCACCTCTAGGCTGAGGCTAGGGCAGCCCTAGGCTTAGGCTAAGTCTAGGGCTCCCCTAGCCTAAGGCTAGGGCACCCCTAGGCTTAGGCTAGGGCACCCCTATGCTTAGGCTAAAACACCCGTAGGCTTATGCTAGGGCAGCCCGAGGCTTAGGCTAGGGCACCCCTAGGCTTAGGGTAGGGGACCCCTAGGCTTAGGCCAGGGCACCCCTAGGCTTAGGCTAGGGCACCCCTAGGCTTAGGCTAGGGCACCCCTAGGTATAGGCTAGGGCACCCCTAGGCTTAGGCTAGGGCACCCCTAGACTTAGGCTAGGGCAGCACTAGGCTTAGGCTAGGGCAGCCCAAGGCTTAGGCTAGGGCAGCCCTAGGCTTAGGCTAGGGCACCCCTAGGTTTAGGGTAGGGCATCCCTAGGCTTAGGCTAGGGCACCTCTAAGCTTAGGCTAAGGCTAGGGCTTCCCTAGCCTAAGGCTAAGGCACCCCTGGGCTTAGGCTAGGGCACCCCTAAGATTAGGTAGGGAACCCCTAGGCTTAGGATAGGGCACCCCTATGCTTAGGCTAGGCACCCCTAGACTTAGGCTAGGGCACCCCTAGGCTTAGTATGGGGCATCCCTAGGCTTAGGCTAAGGCTAGGGCTCTCCTAGCCTAAGGCTAGGGTACCCCTAGGCTTATGCTAGGGCACCCCTAGACATAGGCTAGGGCACCCCTAGGCTTAGGGTAAGGCTAGGGCTCCTCTACCGTAAAGCTAGGGCATCCCTAGGCGTGGTCTAGGGCTCCCCTAGGCTTAGGCTAGGGCACCCCAAGCTTAGGCTAGGGCACCCCTAGGCTTAGGCTAAGGCTAGGGCTTCCTTGCCTAAGGCTAAGGCACCCATAGGCTTGGGCTACGGCACCCCTAGTCTTAGGCTAAGGCACCCCTAGGCTTAGACTAAGACTAGGGCTCCCCTAGCCTAATGCTAGGGCACCCCTAGCCTTAGGCTAGGGCACCCCTAGGCTTGGGATACGGCACTGCTAGGATTAGGCTGGGGCATCCCTAGGCTTGGGCTTGGGCACCCCTAGGCTTACGCTAGGGCACCCCTAGGCTTAGGCTAGCGCACCCCTAGGCTTAGGCTAGGGCACCCCTAGGCTTAGGCTAAGGCTAGGGCTTCCCTTGCCTAAGGCTAAGGCACCCCTAGGCTTAGGCTAGGGCACCCCTAAGCTTAGGTAGGGAACCCCTAGGCTTAGGATGGGGCACCCCTATGCTTAGGCTAGGCACCCCTAGACTTAGGCTAGGGCACCCCTAGGCTTAGTATGGGGCATCCCTAGGCTTAGGCTAAGGCTAGGGCTCCCCTAGCCAAGGCTAGGGTACCCCTAGGCTTATGCTAGGGCACCCCTAGACATAGGCTAGGGCACCCCTAGGCTTAGGGTAAGGCTAGGGCTCCTCTACCGTACAGCTAGGGAATCCCTAGGCTTGGGCTAGGGCTCCCCTAGGCTTAGGCTAGGGCACCCCAAGCTTAGGCTAGGGCACCCCTAGGCTTAGGCTTGTGTGCCCCAAGGCTTAGGCTAAGGCAAGGGCTCCCCTAGACTAAGTCTAGGGCACCCCTAGGCTTAGGATAGGGCACCCCTACGATTAGGCTAGGACACCCGTAGTCTTAGGCTAGGGCACCGCTAGGCTTAGGCTAGGGCACCCCTAGGCTTAGGATAGAGCACCCCTATGCTTAGGCTAGGGCACCCCTAGGCTTAGGCTAGGGCACCCCTAAGCTTAGGCTAGGGCACCCCTAGACTTAGGGTAGGGCACCCCTAGGCTTAGGCTAGGGCACCCCTAGGCTTAGGCTAAGGCTAGGGCTTCCCTTGCCTAAGGCTAAGGCACCCATAGGCTTGGGCTACGGCACCCCTAGGCTTAGGCTAAGGCACCCCTAGGCTTAGACTAAGACTAGGGCTCCCCTAGCCTAATGCTAGGGCACCCCTAGCCTTAGGCTAGGGCACCCCTAGGCTTGGGATACGGCACTCCTAGGCTTAGGCTGGGGCATCCCTAGGCTTGGGCTAGGGCACCCCTAGGCTTACGCTAGGGCACCCATAGGCTTAGGCTAGGGCACCCCTAGGCTTAGGCTAGGGCACCCCTAGGCTTAGGCTAAGGCTAGGGCTTCCCTTGCCTAAGGCTAAGACACCCATAGGCTTGGGCTACGGCACCCCTAGGCTTAGGCTAAGGCACCCCTAGGCTTAGACTAAGACTAGGGCTCCCCTAGCCTAATGCTAGGGCACCCCTAGCCTTAGGCTAGGGCACCCCTTGGTTTAGGCTAGGGCACCCCTAGGCTTAGGCTAGGGCACCGCTAGGCTTAGGCTAGGGCACCCCTAGGCTTAGGCTAGGGCACCCCTAGGCTTTCTTAGGTTAGGGCAGCCCTAGGCTTAGGCTAGTGCACCCCTAGGCTTAGGCTAAGGCTAGGGCTTCCCTAGCCTAAGGCTAGGGCACCCCTAGGCTTAGGCTTGGGCACCCGTACGCTTAGGCTAGGGCACCTCTTGGCTTAGGTAGGGAACCCCTAGGCTTAGGTAAGGGCACCCCTATGCTAAGGCTAGGCACCCCTAGACTTAGGCTAGGGCACCCCTATGCTTAGGCTAGGCACCCGTAGACTTAGGCTAGGGCACCCCTAGGCTTAGGCTGGGGCACCCCTAGGCTTAGGCTAAGGCTAGGGCTCCCCTAGCCTAAGGCTAGTGTACCCCTAGGCTTAAGCTAGGGCACCCCTAGGTTTAGGCTAGGGCACCCATAGGCTTAGGGTAAGGCTAGGGCTCCTCTAGCCTAACACTAGGGCATCCCTAGGCTTGGGCTAGGGCACCCCTAGGCTTAGGCTAGGGCACCCCTAGGCTTAGGCTATGGCACCCCAAGGCTTCGGCTAAGGCGAGGACTCCCCTAGCCTAAGGCTAGGGTACACCTAGGCTTAGGTTAGGGCACCCCTAGACTGAGGCTAGGGCACCCCTAGGCTGAGGCTAGGTCACCCCTAGGCTTAGGCTAAGGCTAGGGCTCCTCTAGCCTAACACTAGGGCATGCCTAGGTTTGGGCTAGGGCACCACTAGGCTTAGCTAGGGCACCCCTAGGCTTAGGCTAGGGAACCCCTAGGTTTAGGCTAGGGCGCCCCAAAGCTTAGGCTAAGGCTAGGGCTCCCCTAGCCTAAGGCTAGGGCAACCCTAGGCTTAGGGTAGGGCACCTCTAGGCTTAGGCTAGGGCACCCCTAGGCTTAGGCTAAGGCTAGGGCTCCCCTAGCCTAAGACTAGGGCACCCCTAGGCTTAGGGTAGGGCAACCCTAGGCTTAGGCTAGGGCACCCCTAGGCTTAGGATAGGGCACACCTAGGCTTATGCTAAGGCTAGGGCTCCACTGGACTAAGGCTAGGGCACCCATAGCCTTACGCTAGCTCACCCCTAGGCTTAGGCTAGGGAAACCCTAGGCTTAGGCTAGGGCACCCCTATGCTTACGCTAGGGCACCCCTAGGCTCAGGCTAGGGCACCCCTAGGTTTAGGCTAAGGCTAGGGCTCCCCTAGCCTAAGGCTAGGGCACAGCTAGGCTTAGGCTAGGGCACCCGTAGGCTTAGGCTAGGGAACCCCTAGGCTTAGGTAGGGAACCCCTAGGCTTAGGTTAGGGCACCCCTATGCTTAGGCTAGGCACTCCTAAACTTAGGCTAGGGCACCCCTAGGCTTACGCTGGGGCACCCCTAGGCTTAGGGTAAGGCCAGGGCTCCTCTAGCCTAACGCTAGGGCATCCCTAGGCTTCGGCTAGGGCACCCCTAGGCTTAGGGTAGGGCAACCCTAGGCTTAGGCTAGGGCACCCCTAGGCTTAGGATAGGGCACCCCTAAGCTTAGGCTAAGGCTAGGGCTCCACTAGACTAAGGCTGGGGCACCCCTAGCCTTACCTAGGGCACCCCTAGGCTTAGGCTAGCTCACCCCTAGGTTTAGGCTAGGGAACCCCTAGGTTTAGACTAGGGCGCCCCTAGGCTTAGGCTAAGGCTAGGGCTCCCCTAGCCTAAGGCTAGGGCACCCCTAGGCTTAGGGTAGGGCACCCCTAGGCTTAGGCTAGGACACCCGTAGGCTTAGGCTAGGGCTCCCCTAGGCTTCGGCTAGGGCACCCCTAAGCTTAGGCTAAGGCTAGGGCTCCCCTAGCCTAAGACTAGGGCACCCCTAGGCTTAGGGTAGGGCAACCGTAGGCTTAGGCTAGGGCACCCCTAGGCTTAGGCTAGGGCACCCCATGGCTTAGGATAGGGCACCCCTAGGCTTAGGCTAAGGCTAGGGCTCACTAGACTAAGGCTAGGGCACCCCTAGCCTTACGCTAGGGCACCCCTACGCTTAGGCTAGGGCACCCCTAGTCTTAGGCTAGGGCACCCCTAGGCTTAGGCGAGGACACCCCTAGGCTTAGGCTAGGGAACCCCTATGTTTAGGCTAGGGCACCCCAAGGCTTAGGCTAAGGCTAGGGCTCCCCTAGCCTTAGGCTAGGGCACCCCTAGGCTTAGGCTAGGGCACCCCTAGGGTTAGGCTAGGGCACCCCTAGGCTTAGGCTAGGGCACCCCTAAGCTTAGGATAGGGCACCCCTAGGCTTAGGATAGGGCACCCCATGGCTTAGGATAGGGCACCTCTAGGCTTAGGCTAAGGAGAGGACTCCACAAGACTAAGGCTAGGGCACCCCTAGCCTTAGGTTAGGGCACCCCTAGGCTTAGGCTAGGGCACCCCTAGGATTAGGCTAGGGTACCCCAAGGCTTAGGCTAGGGCACCCCTAGACTTAGGCTAGGGCACCCTTAGGCTTAGGCTAAGGCTAGGGCTCCTCTAGCCTATCGCTAGGGCATCCCTAGGCTTGGGCTAGGGCACCCCTAGGCTTAGGCTAGGGCACCCCTAGGCTTAGGCTAGGTCACCCCAAACCTTCGGCTAAGGCGAGGACTCCCCTATCCAAAGGCTAGGGTGCCCCTAGGCTTAGGCTAGGGCAACCCTAGACTTAGGCTAGGGCACTCCTAGGCTTAGGATAGGGCACCACTAGGCTTAGGCTCAGGCTAGGGCTCCTCTAGCCTAACGCTAGGGCACCCCTAGACTTGGGATACGGCACTCCTAGGCTCAGGCTAGGGCTCCTCTAGCCTAACGCTAGGGCACCCCTACGCTTGGTTTACGGCACTCCTAGGCTTAGGCTGGGGCACCCCTAGGTTTAGGCAAGGGCACCCCTAGGCTTACGCTAGGGCACCCCTAGGCTTAGGCTAGGGCAACCCTAGGCTTAGGCTAAGGCTAGGGCTTCCCTAGCCTAAGGCTAGGGCACCGCTAGGCTTAGGCCAGGGCACCCGTACGCTTAGGCTAGTGCACCCCTAGGCTTAGTTAGGGAACCCTTAGGCTTAGGTTATGGCACCCCTATGCTTAGGCTAGGGCACCCCTACACTTAGGCTAGGGCACGCCTAGGCTTAGGCTGGGGCAAACCTAGGCTTAGGCTAAGGCTAGGGCTCCCCTAACCTAAGGCTTGTGTACCCCTAGGCTTAGGCTAGGGCACCCCTAGGCTTAGGCTAGGGCACCCCTAGGCTTAGGCTAGGGCACCCCTAGGCTTAGGCTAGGGCAGCCCTAGGCTTAGGCTAGGGCACCCCTAAGCTTAGGCTAAGGCTAGGGCTTCCCTAGCCTAAGGCTAGGGCACCCCTAGGCTTAGGCTTGGGCACCCCTAGGCTTAGGTTAGGGCACCCCTATGCTTAGGCTAGACACCCCTAGACTTAGGCTAGGGCACCCCTATGCTTAGGCTAGGCACCCCTAGACTTAGTCTAGGGCACCCCTACGCTTAGGTTGGGGCACCCCTAGGCTTAGGCTAAGGCTAGGGCTCCCCTAGCCTAAGGCTATGGTACCCCTAGGGTTAAGCTAGGGCACCCCTAGGCTTGGGCTAGGGCACCCCTAGGATTAGGCTAGGGCACCCCTAGGCTTAGGCTATGGCACCCCAAGGCTTCAGCTAAGGCGAGGACTCCCCTAGCCTAAGGCTAGGGTACACCTAGGCTTAGGCTAGGGCACCCCTAGACTTAGGCTAGGGCACCCCTAGGCTGAGGCTAGGGCAGCCCTAGGCTTAAGCTAAGGCTAGGGCTCCTCTAGCCTAACACTAGGGCATGCCTAGGCTTGGTCTAGGGCACCCTTAGGCTTAGACTACGGCTAGGGCACCCCTAGGCTTAGGATAGGGCACCCCTAAGCGTAGGCTAAGGCTAGGGCTCCACTATACTAAGGCTAGGGCACCCCTAGCCTTAGCCTAGGGCAACCCTGGGCTTAGGCTAGGCAACCCCTAGGTTTAGGCTAGGGCGCCCCAAGGCTTAGGCCAAGGCTAGGGCTTCCCTAGCCTAAGGCTAGGGCACCCTTAGGCTTAGACTAGGGCACCCCTAAGCTTAGGCCAGGGCACCCCTAGTCTTAGGCTAGGGCACCCCTAGGCTTAGGCTAGGTCACCCCTAAGCTTAGGCTAGGGAACCCCTATGTTTAGGCTAGGGCACCCCAAGGCTTAGGCTAAGGCTAGGGCTCCCCTAGCCTAAGGCTAGGGCACCCCTAGGCTTAGGTTAGGGCACCCCTAGGCTTAGGCTAGGGCACCCCTAGGCTTAGGCTAGGGCACGCCTAGGCTTAGGCTAGGGCACCCCATGGCTTAGGATAGGGCACCTCTAGGCTTAGGCTAAGGCGAGGACTCCACAAGACTAAGGCTAGGGCACCCCTAGCCTTAGGCAAGGGCACCCCTAGCCTTAGGCTAGGGCACCCCTAGGCTTAGGCTAGGGTACCCCAAGGCTTAGGCTAGGGCACCCCTAGACTTAGGCTAGGGCACCCCTTGGCATAGGCTAAGGCTAGGGCTCCTCTAGCCTATCGCTAGGGCATCCCTAGGCTTGGGCTAGGGCACCCCTAGGCTTAGGCTAGGGCACCCCTAGGCTTAGGCTAGGTCACCCCAAGGCTTCGGCTAAGGCGAGGACTCCCCTATCCAAAGGCTAGGGTACCCCTAGGCTTAGGCTAGGGCAAACCTAGACTTAGGCTAGGGCACCCCTAGCTTAGGATAGGGCACCACTAGGCTTAGGCTCAGGCTAGGGTTCCTCTAGCCTAACGCTAGGGCACCCCTAGGCTTGGGATACGGCACTCCTAGGCTTAGGCTGGGGCACCCCTAGGTTTAGGCAAGGGCACCCCTAGGCTTAGGCTAGGGAACCCCTAGGCTTAGGCTAGGGCACCACTACGCTTAGGCTAGAGCACCCCTAGGCTTAGGCTAGGGCACCCCAAGGCTTAGGCTAGGGCAACCCTAGGCTTAGGCTAAGGCTAGGCCTTCCCTAGCCTAAGGCTAGGGCACCCCTAGGCTTAGGCTTGGGCACCCGTAGGCTTAGGCTAGTGCACCCCTAGGCTTAGTTAGGGATTCCGTAGGCTTAGGTTAGGGCACCCCTATGCTTAGGCTAGGGCACCCCTACCCTTAGGCTAGGGCACCCCTAGGCTTAGGCTGGGGCACACCTAGGCTTAGGCTAAGCCTAGGGCTCCCCTAGCCTAAGGCTTGTGTACCCCTAGGCTTAGGCTAGGGCACCCCTAGGCTTACGCTAGGGCACCCCTAGGCTTAGGCTAGGGCACCCCTAGGCTTATGCTAGGGCAGCCCTAGGCTTAGGCTAGGGCACCCCTAGGCTTAGGCTAAGGCTAGGGCTTCCCTAGCCTAAGGCTAGGGCACCCATAGGCTTAGGCTTGGGCACCACTAGGCTTAGGCTAAGGCACCCCTAGGCTTAGGCTATGGCACCCCAAGGCTTCGGCTAAGGCGAGGAATCCCCTAGCCTAAGGCTAGGGTACACCTAGGCTTAGGCTAGGGCACCCCTAGACTTAGGCTAGGGCACCCCTAGGCTGAGGCTAGGGCACCCCTAGGCTTAGGCTACGGCTAGGGCACCCCTAGGCTTAGGATAGGGGACCCATAAGCGTAGGCTAAGGCTAGGGCTCCACTAGACTAAGGCTAGGGCACCCCTAGCCTTAGCCTAGGGCAACCGTGGGCTTAGGCTAGGGAACCCCTAGGTTTAGGCTAGGGCGCCCCAAGGCTAAGGCCAAGGCTAGGGCTCCCCTAGCCTAAGGCTAGGGAAACCCTAGGCTTAGGGTAGGGCACCCCTAGGCTTAGGGTAGGGCAACCCTAGGCTTAGGCTAGGGCACCCCTAGGCTTAGGATAGGGCACCCCTAGGCTTAGGCTAGGGAACCCCTAGGTTTAAGCTAGGGCGCCCCAAGGCTGAGGCTAAGGCTAGGGCTCCCCTAGGCTCAGGCTAGGGCACCCCTAGGTTTAGGCTAAGCCTAGGGCTCCCCTAGCCTAAGGCTAGGGCACCCCTAGCCTTAGGCTAGGGCACCCGTAGGCTTAGGCTAGTGCACCCCTAGGCTTAGTTAGGGATTCCGTAGGCTTAGGTTAGGGCACCCCTATGCTTAGGCTAGGGCACCCCTACCCTTAGGCTAGGGCACCCCTAGGCTTAGGCTGGGGCACACCTAGGCTTAGGCTAAGCCTAGGGCTCCCCTAGCCTAAGGCTTGTGTACCCCTAGGCTTAGGCTAGGGCACCCCTAGGCTTACGCTAGGGCACCCCTAGGCTTAGGCTAGGGCACCCCTAGGCTTATGCTAGGGCAGCCCTAGGCTTAGGCTAGGGCACCCCTAGGCTTAGGCTAAGGCTAGGGCTTCCCTAGCCTAAGGCTAGGGCACCCATAGGCTTAGGCTTGGGCACCACTAGGCTTAGGCTAAGGCACCCCTAGGCTTAGGCTATGGCACCCCAAGGCTTCGGCTAAGGCGAGGAATCCCCTAGCCTAAGGCTAGGGTACACCTAGGCTTAGGCTAGGGCACCCCTAGACTTAGGCTAGGGCACCCCTAGGCTGAGGCTAGGGCACCCCTAGGCTTAGGCTACGGCTAGGGCACCCCTAGGCTTAGGATAGGGGACCCATAAGCGTAGGCTAAGGCTAGGGCTCCACTAGACTAAGGCTAGGGCACCCCTAGCCTTAGCCTAGGGCAACCGTGGGCTTAGGCTAGGGAACCCCTAGGTTTAGGCTAGGGCGCCCCAAGGCTAAGGCCAAGGCTAGGGCTCCCCTAGCCTAGGGCTAGGGAAACCCTAGGCTTAGGGTAGGGCACCCCTAGGCTTAGGGTAGGGCAACCCTAGGCTTAGGCTAGGGCACCCCTAGGCTTAGGATAGGGCACCCCTAGGCTTAGGCTAGGGAACCCCTAGGTTTAAGCTAGGGCGCCCCAAGGCTGAGGCTAAGGCTAGGGCTCCCCTAGGCTCAGGCTAGGGCACCCCTAGGTTTAGGCTAAGCCTAGGGCTCCCCTAGCCTAAGGCTAGGGCACCCCTAGCCTTAGGCTAGGGCACCCGTAGGCTTAGGCTAGGGAACCCCTAGGCTTAGGCTGGGGCACCCCTAGGCTTAGGGTTAGGCCAGCGCTCCTCTAGCCTAACGCTAGGGCATTCTAGGCTTCGGCTAGGGCACCCCTAGGCTTAGGCTAGGGCACCCCTAGGCTTAGGCTAGGGCACCCCAAGGCTTAGGCTGAGGCGAGGACTCTCCTAGCCTAAGGCTTGGGTACACCTAGGCTAAGGCTAGGGCACCCCTAGACTTAGGCTAGGGCACCCTTAGGCTTAGGCTAGGGCACCCCTAGGCTTAGGCTAAGCTAGGGCTCCTCTAATCTAACTCTAGGGCATCCCTAGGCTTGGGCTAAGGCACCCCTAGGCTTAGTGTAAGGCTAGAGCTCCACTAGACTGTGGCTCGGGCACCTCTAGCCTTAGCCTAGGGCACCCCTAGGCTTAGGCTAGGTCACCCCTAGGCTTAGGCTAGGGAACCCCTAGGTTTAAGCTAGGGCGCCCCAAGGCTGAGGCTAAGGCTAGGGCTCCCCTAGGCTAAGGCTAGGGCACCCCTAGGCTTACGCTAGGGCACTCCTAGGCTTAGGGTAGGGCACCCCTAGGCTTAGGCTGGGGCACCCCTAGGCTTAGGCTAGGGCACCCCTAGGCTTAGGCTAAGGCACCCCTAGGCTTAGGCTGGGGCACCCATAGGCTTAGGCTAAGGCTAGGGCTCCCCTAGCCTAAGGCTAGGGTACCCCTAGGCTTAAGCTAGGGCACCCCTAGGCTTAGGCTAGGCCACCCCCTGGCTTAGGCTAGGGCACCCCTAGGCTTAGGGTAAGGCTAGGGCTCCTCTAGCCTAACGCTAGAGCATCCCTAGGCTTGGGCTAGGGCAACCCTAGGCTTAGGCTAGGGCACCCCTAGGCTTAGGTTATGGCACCCCAAGGCTTCGGCTAAGGCGAGGACTCCCCTAGCCTAAGGCTCGGGTACACCTAGGCTTAGGCTAGGGCACCCCTAGACTTAGGTAGGGCACCCCTAGGCTGAGGCTAGGGCACCCCTAGGCTTAGGCTAAGGCTAGGGCTCCTCTAGCCTAACACTAGGGCATGCCTAGGCTTGGGCTAGGGCACCCCTAGGCTTAGACTACGGCTAGGGCACCCCTAGGCTTAGGATAGGGCACCCCTAAGCGTAGGCTAAGGCTAGGGCTCCACTAGACTAAGGCTAGGGCACCCACAGCCTTAGCCTAGGGCAACCCTGGGCTTAGGCTAGGGAACCCCTAGGTTTAGGCTAGGGGGCCCCAAGGCTTAGGCCAAGGCTAGGGCTCCCCTAGCCTAAGGCTAGGGCACCCCTAGGCTTGGACTAGGGCACCCCTAAGTTTGGCTAGGGCACCCCTAGTCTTAGGCTAGGGCACCCCTAGGTTTAGGCTAGGTCACCCCTAGGCTTAGGCTAGGGAACCCCTATGTTTAGGCTAGGGCACCCCAAGGCTTAGGCTAAGGCTAGGGCTCCCCTAGCCTAAGGCTATGGTACCCCTAGGGTTAAGCTAGGGCACCCCTAGGCTTGGGCTAGGGCACCCCTAGGATTAGGCTAGGGCACCCCTAGGCTTAGGCTATGGCATCCCAAGGCTTCAGCTAAGGCGAGGACTCCCCTAGCCTAAGGCTAGGGTACACCTAGGCTTAGGCTAGGGCAAACCTAGACTTAGGCTAGGGCACCCCTAGGCTTAGGATAGGGCACCACTAGGCTTAGGCTCAGGCTACGGCTCCTCTAGCCTAACGCTAGGGCACCCCTAGGCTTGGGATAAGGCACTCCTAGGCTTAGGCTGGGGCACCCCTAGGCTTAGGCTAGGGCACCCCTAGGCTTAGGCTAAGGCACCCCTAGGCTTAGGCTGGGGCACCCATAGGCTTAGGCTAAGGCTAGGGCTCCCCTAGCCTAAGGCTAGGGTACCCCTAGGCTTAAGCTAGGGCACCCCTAGGCTTAGGCTAGGCCACCCCCTGGCTTAGGCTAGGGCACCCCTAGGCTTAGGGTAAGGCTAGGGCTCCTCTAGCCTAACGCTAGAGCATCCCTAGGCTTGGGCTAGGGCACCCCTAGGCTTAGGCTAGGGCACCCCTAGGCTTAGGTTATGGCACCCCAAGGCTTCGGCTAAGGCGAGGACTCCCCTAGCCTAAGGCTCGGGTACAACTAGGCTTAGGCTAGGGCACCCCTAGACTTAGGTAGGGCACCCCTAGGCTGAGGCTAGGGCACCCCTAGGCTTAGGCTAAGGCTAGGGCTCCTCTAGCCTAACACTAGGGCATGCCTAGGCTTGGGCTAGGGCACCCCTAGGCTTAGACTACGGCTAGGGCACCCCTAGGCTTAGGATAGGGCACCCCTATGCTTAGGCTAGGGCACCCCTACCCTTAGGCTAGGGCACCCCTAGGCTTAGGCTGGGGCACACCTAGGCTTAGGCTAAGCCTAGGGCTCCGCTAGCCTAAGGCTTGTGTACCCCTAGGCTTAGGCTAGGGCACCCCTAGGCTTAGGCTAGGGCACCCCTAGGCTTAGGCTAGGGCACCCCTAGGCTTATGCTAGGGCAGCCCTAGGCTTAGGCTAGGGCACCCCTAGGCTTAGGCTAAGGCTAGGGCTTCCCTAGCCTAAGGCTAGGGCACCCCTAGGCTTAGGCTTGGGCACCACTAGGCTTAGGCTAAGGCACCCCTAGGCTTAGGCTATGGCACCCCAAGGCTTCGGCTAAGGCGAGGAATCCCCTAGCCTAAGGCTAGGGTACACCTAGGCTTAGGCTAGGGCACCCCTAGACTTAGGCTAGGGCACCCCTAGGCTGAGGCTAGGGCACCCCTAGGCTTAGGCTAAGGCTAGGGCTCCTCTAGCCTAACACTAGGGCATGCCTAGGCTTGGGCTAGGGCACCCCTAGGCTTAGACTACGGCTAGGGCACCCCTAGGCTTAGGATAGGGGACCCATAAGCGTAGGCTAAGGCTAGGGCTCCACTAGACTAAGGCTAGGGCACCCCTAGCCTTAGCCTAGGGCAACCGTGGGCTTAGGCTAGGGAACCCCTAGGTTTAGGCTAGGGAGCCCCAAGGCTTAGGCCAAGGCTAGGGCTCCCCTAGCCTAAGGCTAGGGAAACCCTAGGCTTAGGGTAGGGCACCCCAAGGCTTAGGGTAGGGCAACCCTAGGATTAGGATAGGGCACCCCTATGCTTACGCTAGGGCACCCCGAGGCTCAGGCTAGGGCACCCCTAGGTTTAGGCTAAGCCTACGGCTCCCCTAGCCTAAGGCTAGGGCACCCGTAGGCTTAGGCTAGGGAACCCCTAGGTTTAGGTAGGGAACCCCTAGGCTTAGGTTAGGGCACCCCTATGCTTAGGCTAGGCACCCCTAGACTTAGGCTAGGGCACCCCTAGGCTTAGGCTGGGGCACTCCTAGGCTTAGGGTTAGGCCAGCGCTCCTCTAGCCTAACGCTAGGGCATCCCTAGGCTTCGGCTAGGGCACCCCTAGGCTTAGGCTAGGGCACCCCTAGGCTTAGGCTAGGGCACCTCAAGGCTTAGGCTGAGGCGAGGACTCTCCTAGCCTAAGGCTTGGGTACACCTAGGCTAAGGCTAGGGCACCCCTAGACTTAGGCTAGGGCACCCTTAGGCTTAGGCTAGGGCACCCCTAGGCTTAGGCTAAGCTAGGGCTCCTCTAATCTAACGCTAGGGCATCCCTAGGCTTGGGCTAAGGCACCCCTAGGCTTAGTGTAAGGCTAGAGCTCCACTAGACTGTGGCTCGGGCACCTCTAGCCTTAGCCTAGGGCACCCCTAGGCTTAGGCTAGGTCACCCCTAGGCTTAGGCTAGGGAACCCCTAGGTTTAAGCTAGGGCGCCCCAAGGCTGAGGCTAAGGCTAGGGCTCCCCTAGGCTAAGGCTAGGGCACCCCTAGGCTTACGCTAGGGCACTCCTAGGCTTAGGGTAGGGCACCCCTAGGCTTAGGCTGGGGCACCCCTAGGCTTAGGCAGGGGCACCCCTAGGCTTAGGCTAAGGCACCCCTAGGCTTAGGCTGGGGCACCCCTAGGCTTAGGCTAAGGCTAGGGCTCCCCTAGCCTAAGGCTAGGGTACCCCTAGGCTTAAGCTAGGGCACCCCTAGGCTTAGGCTAGGCCACCCCTTGGCTTAGGCTAGGGCACCCCTAGGCTTAGGGTAAGGCTAGGGCTCCTCTAGCCTAACGCTAGAGCATCCCTAGGCTTGGGCTAGGGCACCCCTAGGCTTAGGTTAGGGCACCCCTAGGCTTAGGTTATGGCACCCCAAGGCTTCGGCTAAGGCGAGGACTCCCCTAGCATAAGGCTAGGGTACACCTAGGCTTAGGCTAGGGCACCCCTAGACTTAGGTAGGGCACCCCTAGGCTGAGGCTAGGGCACCCCTAGGCTTAGGCTAAGGCTAGGGCTCCTCTAGCCTAACACTAGGGCATGCCTAGGCTTGGGCTAGGGCACCCCTAGGCTTAGACTACGGCTAGGGCACCCCTAGGCTTAGGATAGGGCACCCCTAAGCGTAGGCTAAGGCTAGGGCTCCACTAGACTAAGGCTAGGGCACCCACAGCCTTAGCCTAGGGCAACCCTGGGCTTAGGCTAGGGAACCCCTAGGTTTAGGCTAGGGGGCCCCAAGGCTTAGGCCAAGGCTAGGGCTCCCCTAGCCTAAGGCTAGGGCACCCCTAGGCTTGGACTAGGGCACCCCTAAGTTTGGCTAGGGCACCCCTAGTCTTAGGCTAGGGCACCCCTAGGTTTAGGCTAGGTCACCCCTAGGCTTAGGCTAGGGAACCCCTATGTTTAGGCTAGGGCACCCCAAGGCTTAGGCTAAGGCTAGGGCTCCCCTAGCCTAAGGCTATGGTACCCCTAGGGTTAAGCTAGGGCACCCCTAGGCTTGGGCTAGGGCACCCCTAGGATTAGGCTAGGGCACCCCTAGGCTTAGGCTATGGCACCCCAAGGCTTCAGCTAAGGCGAG
Source organism: Tenrec ecaudatus (assembly GCF_050624435.1). NCBI lineage: Eukaryota > Metazoa > Chordata > Mammalia > Afrosoricida > Tenrecidae > Tenrec > Tenrec ecaudatus. The sequence continues at coordinate 99,042 of NW_027459418.1, read as the reverse complement.
GACTCCCCTAGCCTAAGGCTAGGGTACACCTAGGCTTAGGCTAGTGCACCCCTAGACTTAGGCTAGGGCACCCCTAGGCTGAGGCTAGGGCAGCCCTAGGCTTAAGCTAAGGCTAGGGCTCCTCTAGCCTAACACTAGGGCATGCCTAGGCTTGGGCTAGGGCACCCTTAGGCTTAGACTACGGCTAGGGCACCCCTAGGCTTAGGATAGGGCACCCCTAAGTGTAGGCTAAGGCTAGGGCTCCACTATACTAAGGCTAGGGCACCCCTAGCCTTAGCCTAGGGCAACCCTGGGCTTAGGCTAGGGAACCCCTAGGTTTAGGCTAGGGCGCCCCAAGGCTTAGGCCAAGGCTAGGGCTCCCCTAGCCTAAGGCTAGGGCACCCCTAGCCTTGGACTAGGGCACCCCTAAGCTTAGGCTAGGCCACCCCTAGTCTTAGGCTAGGGCACCCCTAGGCTTAGGCTAGGTCACCCCTAGGCTTAGGCTAGGGAACCCCTATGTTAGGCTAGGGCACTCCAAGTCTTAGGCTAAGGCTAGGGCTCCCCTAGCCTAAGGCTAGGGCACCCCTAGGCTTAGGCTAGGGCACCCCTAGGCTTAGGCTAGGGCACCCCTAGGCTTAGGCTAGGGCACCCCATGGCTTACGATAGGGCACCTCTAGGCTTAGGCTAAGGCGAGGACTCCACAAGACTAAGGCTAGGCCAGCCCTAGCCTTAGGCTAGGGCACCCCTAGACTTAGGCTAGGGCACCCCTAGGCTTAGGCTAAGGCTAGGGCTCCTCTAGCCTATCGCTAGGGCATCCCTAGGCATGGGCTAGGGCACCCCTAGGCTTAGGCTAGGGCACCCCTAGGCTTAGGCTAGGTCACCCCAAGGCTTCGGCTAAGGCGAGGACTCCCCTATCCAAAGGCTTGGGTACCCCTAGGCTTAGGCTAGGGCAACCCTAGACTTAGGCTAGGGCACCCCTAGGCTTAGGCTAGGGCACCCCATGGCTTAGGATAGGGCACCTCTAGGCTTAGGCTAAGGCGAGGACTCCACAAGACTAAGGCTAGGGCACCCCTAGGCTTAGGCTAGGGCACCCCTAGGCTTAGGCTAGGGCACCCCTAGGCTTAGGCTAAGGCACCCCTAGGCTTAGGCTAGGGCACCGCTAGGCTTAGGCTAGGGCACCCCTAGGCTTAGGCTAGTGCACCCCATGGCTTTGCATAGGGCACCTCTAGGCTTAGGCTAAGGCGAGGACTCCACAAAACTAAGGCTAGGGCACCCCTAGGCTTAGGCTAGGGTACCCCAAGGCTTAGGCTAGGGCACCCCTAGACTTAGGCTAGGGCACCCCTAGGCTTAGGCTAATGCTAGGGCTCCTCTAGCCTATCGCTAGGGCATCCCTAGGCTTGGGCTAGGGCACCCCTAGGCTTAGGCTAGGGCACCCCTAGGCTTAGGTTAGGTCACCCCAAGGCTTCGGCTAAGGCGAGGACTCCCCTATCCAAAGGCTAGGGTACCCCTAGGCTTAGGCTAGGGCAACCCTAGACTTAGGCTAGGGCACCCCTAGGCTTAGGATAGGGCACCACTAGGCTTAGGCTCAGGCTAGGGCTTCTCCAGCCTAACGCTAGGGCACCCCTAGGCTTATGATACGGCACTCCTAGGCTTAGGCTGGGGCACCCCTAGGTTTAGGCAAGGGCACACCTAGGCTTAGGCTAGGGAACCCCTAGGCTTAGGCTAGGGCACCACTACGCTTAGGCTAGAGCACCCCTAGGCTTAGGCTAGGGCACCCCAAGGCTTAGGCTAGGGCAACCCTAGGCTTAGGCTAAGGCTAGGGCTTCCCTAGCCTAAGGCTAGGGCACCCCTAGGCTTAGGCTAGGGCACCCGTAGGCTTAGGCTAGTGCACCCCTAGGCTTAGTTAGGGAACCCGTAGGCTTAGGTTACGGCACCCCTATGCTTAGGCTAGGGCACCCCTACACTTAGGCTAGGGCATCCCTAGGCTTAGGCTGGGGCACACCTAGGCTTAGGCTAAGGCTAGGGCTCCCCTAGCCTAAGGCTTGTGTACCCCTAGGCTTAGGGTAGGGCACCCCTAGGCTTAGGCTAGGGCACCCCTAGGCTTAGGCTAGGGCACCCCTAAGCTTAGGATAGGGCACCCCTAGGCTTACGCTAGGGCAGCCCTAGGCTTAGGCTAGGGCACCCCTAGGCTTAGGCTAAGGCTAGGGCTTCCCTAGCCTAAGGCTAGGGCACCCCTAGGCTAAGGCTTGGGCACCCCTAGGCTTAGGTTAGGGCACCCCTATGCTTAGGCTAGACACCCCTAGACTTAGGCTAGGGCACCCCTATGCTTAGGCTAGGCACCACTAGACTTAGGCTAGGGCACCCCTAGACTTAGGTTGGGGCACCCCTAGGCTTAGGCTAAGGTAGGGCTCCCCTAGCCTAAGGCTAGGGTACCCCTAGGGTTAAGCTAGGGCACCCCAAGGCTTAGGCTAGGGCACCCCTTGGCTTAGGCTAGGGCACCCTAGGCTTAGGGTAAGGCTAGGGCTCCTCTAGCCTAACGCCAGGGCATACCTAGGCTTGGGCTAGGGCACCCATAGGCTTAGGCTAGGGCACCCCTAGGCTTAGGCTATGTCACCCCAAGGCTTCGGCTAAGGCGAGGACTCCCCTAGCCTAAAGCTAGGGTACACCTAGGCTTAGGCTAGGGCACCCCTAGACTTAGGCTAGGGCACACCTAGGCTGAGGCTAGGGCACCCTTGGCTTAGGCTTAGGCTAGGGCTCCTCTAGCCTAACACTAGGGCATGCCTAGGCTTGGGCTAGGGCACCCCTAGGCTTAGACTATGGCTAGGGCACCCCTAGGCTTAGGATAGGGCACCCCTAAGCGTAGGCTAAGGCTAGGGCTCCACTAGACTAAGGTTAGGGCACCCCTAGCCTTAGCCTAGGGCAACCCTGGGCTTAGGCTAGGGAACCCCTAGGTCTAGGCTAGGGCGCCCCAAGGCTTAGGCCAAGGCTGGGGCTCCCCTAGCCTAAGGCTAGGGAAACCCTAGGCTTAGGGTAGGGCACCCCTAAGCTTAGGCTAGGACACCCATAGGCTTAGGCTAGTGCACCCCTAGGCTTAGGCAAGGGCACCCCTAGGCTTAGGCTAAGGCTAGGGCTCCCCTAGCCTAAGACTAGGGCACCCCTAGGCTTAGGGTAGGGCAACCCTAGTCTTAGGCTAGGGCACCCCTAGGCTGAGGCTAGGGCACCCCTAGGCCTAGGCTAAGGCTAGGCCTCCTCTAGCCTAACACTAGGGCATGCCTAGGCTTTTGCTAGGGCACCCCAAGGCTTAGACTACGGCTAGGGCACCCCTAGCCTTAGGATAGGGCACCCCTAAGCGTAGGCTAAGGCTAGGGCTCCACTAGACTAAGGCTAGGGCACTCCTAGCCTTAGCCTAGGGCACCCCTGGGCTTAGGCTAGGGAACCCCTAGGTTTAGGCTAGGGCGCCCCAAGGCTTAGGCTAAGGCTAGGGCTCCCCTAGCCTAAGGCTAGGGCAACCCTAGGCTTAGGCTAGGGCACCCCTAGGCTTAGGCTGGGGCACCCCTAGGCTTAGGCTAAGGCTAGGGCTCCCCTAGCCTAAGGCTAGGGTACCCCTAGGCTTAAGCTAGGGCACCCCTAGGCTAAGGCTAGGGCACCACTTGGCTTAGGCTAGGGCACCCCTAGGCTTAGGGTAAGGCTAGGGCTCCTCTAGCCTAACGCTAGGGCATCCCTAGGCTTGGGCTAGGGCACCCCTAGGCTTAGGCTAGGGCACCCCTAGGCTTAGGCTATGGCACCCCAAGGCTACGACTAAGGCGAGGACTCCCCTAGCCTAAGGCTAGGGTACACCTAGGCTTAGGCTAGGGCACCCCTAGACTTAGGCTAGGGCACCCCTAGGCTGAGGCTAGGGCACCCCTAGGCTGAGGCTAGGGCACCCCTAGGCCTAGGCTAAGGCTAGGGCTCCTCTAGCCTAACACTAGGGCATGCCTAGGCTTGGGCTAGGGCAACCCTAGGCTTAGACTACGGCTAGGGCACCCCTAGGCTTAGGATAGGGCACCCCTAAGCGTAGGCTAAGGCTAGGGCTCCACTAGACTAAGGCTAGGGCACCCCTAGCCTTAGCCTAGGGCACACCTGGGCTTAGGCTAGGGAACCCCTAGGTTTAGGCTAGGGCGCCCCAAGGCTTAGGCTAAGGCTAGGGCTCCCCTAGCCTAAGGCTAGGGCAACCCTAGGCTTAGGGTAGGGCTCCCCTAGGCTTAGGCTAGGACACCCGTGGGCTTAGGCTAGGGCACCCCTCGGCTTAGGCTAGGGCACCCCTAGGCTTAGGCTAAGGCTAGGGATCCCCTAGCCTAAGACTAGGGCACCCCTAGGCTTAGGGTAGGGCAACCCTAGGCTTAGGTTAGGGCACCCCTAGGCTTGGGATAGGACACTCCAAGGCTCAGGCTAAGGATAGGGCTCCACTGGACTAAGGCTAGGGCACCCCTAGCCTTTCGCTAGCGCACCCCTAGTCTTAGGCTAGGGCAACCCTAGGCTTAGGCTAGGGCACCCCTATGCTTACGCTAGGGCACCCCTAGGCTCAGGCTAGGGCACCCCTAGGTTTAGGCTAAAGCTAGGGCTCCCCTAGCCTAAGGCTAGGGCACCCGTAGGCTTAGGCTAGGGAACCCCTAGGCTTAGGTAGGGAACCCCTAGGCTTAGGTTAGGGCACACCTATGCTTAGGCTAGGCACCCCTAGACTTAGTCTAGGGCACCCCTAGGCTTAGGCTGGGGCACCCCTAGGCTTAGGGTAAGGCCAGGGCTCCTCTAGCCTAACGCTAGGGCATCCCTAGTCTTCGGCTAGGGCACCCCTAGGCTTAGGATAGGGCACCCCTAAGCTTAGTCTAGGGCACCCCAAGGCTTAGGCTGAGGCGAGGACTCTCCTAGTCTAAGGCTTGGGTACACCTAGGCTTAGGCTAGGGCACCCCTAGACTTAGGCTAGGGCACCCTTAGGCTTAGGCTAGGGCACCCCTAGGCTTAGGCTAAGCTAGGGCTCCTCTAACCTAACGCTAGGGCATCCCTAGGCTTGGGCTAAGGCACCCCTAGGCTTAGTGTAAGGCTAGGGCTCCACTAGACTATGGCTCGGGCACCCCTAGCCTTAGCCTGGGGCACCCCTAGGCTTAGGATAGGTCACCCCTAGGCTTAGGCTAGGGAACCCCTAGGTTTAAGCTAGGGCGCCCCAAGGCTTAGGCTAAGGCTAGGGCTCCCCTAGCCTAAGGCTAGGGCACCCCTAGGCTTATGCTAGGGCACACCTAGACTTAGGCTATGGCACCCCTAGGCTTAGGCTAGGGCACCCCTAGGCTTAGGCTAGGGCACCCCTAGGCTTAGGCTAGGGCACCCCTAGGCTTAGGCAAGGGCAGCCCTAGGCTTAGGCTCGGGCAGCCCAAGGCTTAGGCTAGGGCACCCCTAGGCTTAGGGCAGGGCACCCCTAGGCTTTGGCTAGGACACCCGTAGGCTTAGGCTAGGGCACCCCTAGGCTTATGCTAGGGCACCCCTAGGCTTAGGCTAAGACTAGGGCTCCCCTAGCCTAAGACTAGGGCACCCCTAGGCTTAGGGTAGGGCAACCATAGGCTTAGGCTAGGGCACCCCTAAGCTTAGGCTAGGGCACCCCATGGCTTAGGATAGGGCACCCCTAGACTTAAGCTAAGGCTAGGGCTCCACTAGACAAAGGCCAGGGCACACCTAGCCTTACGCTAGGGCACCCCTAGGCTTAGGCTAGGGAACCCCTAGGTTTAAGCTAGGGCACCCCAAGGCTTAGGCTAAGGCTGGGGCTCCCCTAGCCTAAGGCTAGGGCACCCCTAGGCTTAGGCTAGGGCACCCCTAGGCTTAGGCTAGGACATCCCTAGGCTTAGGCTAAGGCTAGGGCTCCCCTAGCCTAAGGCTAGGGCACTCCTAGGCTTAGGCTAGGGCACCCCTAGGCTTAGGCTAGGGCACCCCTAGGCTTAGGCTAAGGCTAGGGCTCCTCTAACCTAACGCTAGGGCATCCCTAGACTTGGGCTAGGGCACCCCTAGGCTTAGACTAAGGCTAAGGCTCCCCTAGCCTGAGGCTAGGGCACCACTAGCCATAGGCTAGGGCACCCCTAGGCTTAGGCTAGGGCACCCCTAGGCTTAGGATAGGGCACCCCTAAGCTTAGGCTAAGGCTAGGGCTCCACTAGACTAAGGCTAGGGCACCCCTAGCCTTAGCCTAGGGCACCCCTAGGCTTAGGCTAGCTCACCCCTAGGCTTAGGCTAGGGAACCCCTAGGTTTAGACTAGGGTGCCCCTAGGCTTAAGCTAAGGATAGGGCTCCCCTAGCCTAAGGCTAAGACACCCCTAGGCTTAGGGTAGGGCACCCCTAGGCTTAGGCTAGGACACCCGTAGGCTTAGGCTAGGGCACCCCTAGGCTTAGGCTAGGGCACCCCTAGGCTTAGGCTAAGGCTAGGGCTCCCCTAGCCTAAGACTAGGGCACCCAAGGCTTAGGGTAGGGCAACCGTAGGCTTAGGCTAGGGCACCCCTAAGCTTAGGCTAGGGCACCCAATGGCTTAGGATAGGGCACCCCTAGGCTGAGGCTAAAGCTAGGGCTCGACTAGACTAAGGCTAGGGCACCACTAGCCTTACGCTAGGGCACCCCTAGGCTTAGGCTAGGGCAACCCTAGGTTTATCGTAGGGCACCACTAGGTTAAGGCTAGGGCACCCCTAGGCTTAGGATAGGGCACCCCTAATCTTAGGCTAAGGTTAGGGCTCCACTAGACTAAGGCTAGGGCACCCCTAGCCTTAGCCTAGGGCACCCCTAGGCTTAGGCTAGCTCACCCCTAGGCTTAGGCTAGGGAACCACAAGGTTTAGGCTAGGGCGCCCCAAGGCTTAGGCTAAGTCTAGGGCTCCCCTAGCCTAAGGCTAGTTTCCCCTAGTCTAAGGCTAGGGCACCCCCAGGCTTAGGCTAGGGCACCCCTAGGCTTAGGCTAGGACACCACTAAGCTTAGGCTAGGGCACCCCTAGGCTTAGGCTAAGGCTAGGGCCCCCAATCCTAAGGCTAGGGCACCCCTAGGCTTAGGCTAGGACACCCCTAGGCTTAGGCTAGGGCACCCATAGTCTTAGGCTAGGGCACCACAAAGCTTAGGCTAGGGCACCCCTAGGTTTAGGCTAAGGGTAGGGCTCCCCTTGCCTAACCCTAGAGCACCCCTAGGCTTAGGCTAGGGCACCCCTAGGCTTAGACTAGGGCACCCCTAAGCTTAGGCTTGGGCACCCCTAGTCTTAGGCTAGGGCACCCCTAGGCTTAGGCTAGGGCACCCAATGGCTTAGGATAGGGCACCTCTAGGCTTAGGCTAAGGCGAGGACTCCACAAGACTAAGGCTTGGGCACCCCTAGCCTTAGGCTAGGGCACCCCTAGGCTTAGGCTAGGGTACCCCAAGGCTTAGTCTAGGGCACCCCTAGACTTAGGCTAGGGCACCCCTAGGCTTAGGCTAAGGCTAGGGCTCCTCTAGCCTATCGCTAGGGCATCCCTAGGCTTGAGCTAGGGCACCCCTAGGCTTAGGCTAGGGCACCCCTAAGCTTAGGCTAGGGCACCCCTAGGCTTAGGATAGGGCACCACTACGCTTAGGCTAAGGCTGGGGCTCAGCTAGCCTAAGGCTTGAGAACCCCTAGGCTTAGGCTACGGCAACCCTAGACTTAGGCTAGGGACCCCTAGGCTTAGGCTAGAGAACCCCTAGGCTTAGGCTAGGGCACCCCTAGGCTTAGGCTAGGGCACCTATAGTCTTAGGCTCGGGCACCCCTAGGCTTAGGCTAGGGCACCCCTAGGCTAAGGCTAAGGCTAGGGCACCGATAGGCTTAGGCTCGGGCACCCCTAGGCTTAGTGTAGGGCACCCCTAGGCTTAGGCTAGGGCACACTGAGGCTTAGGCTAGGCCACCCCTAGGCTTAGGCTAGGCCACCCCTAGGCTTACGCTAGGGTACCCCTAAGTTTAGGCTAGGGCACCGCTAGTCTTTGGCTAGGGCACCCCTAGGCTTGGGCTAAGGCTAGGGCTCCCCTAGCCTAAGGCTAGGGCACCACTAGGCTTAGGCTAGGGCAAATCTAGGCTTAGGCTAGGGCACCACTAGGCTTAGGCTAAGGCTAGGGCTCCACTAGACTAAGGCTAGGGCACCCCTAGGCTTAGGCTAGGGCAACCCTAGGCTTAGGCTAGGGCACCCCTAGGCTTAGGCTAGGGGACCCCTAGGCTTGGGCTAGGGCACCCCTAGGCTTATGCTAACGTTAGGGCTCCCCTAGCCTAAGGCTAGGGCAAGCCTAGGCTTAGGCTAGTGCACCCCTAGGCTTAGGCTAAGGCTAAGCTCCCTTAGCCTAAGGCTAGGGCACCCCTAGGCTTAGGCTAGGGCACCCCTAGGCTTAGGCTATGGCACCCCTAGGCTTAGGCTAGGGCACTCATTGGCTTAGCCTAAGTCTAGGGCTCCCCTAGCCTAACCCTAGGGCACCCCTAGGCTTAGGCTAGGGCACCCCTAGGCTTAGGCTACGGCACCCCTTAGCTTAGGCTACGGCACCCCTAGTCTTAGGCAAGGCACCCCTAGGCTTAGGCTTAGGCTAGGGCTCAGCTAGCCTAAGGCTAGGGCAAGCCTAGGCATAGGCTAGGGCAAGCCTAGGCTTAGGCTAGGGCACCTGTAGGCTTATGGTAGGGCTCCCCTAGGCTTAGGGTAGGGCATCACTAGGCTTAGGGTAGGGCATGCCTAGGCTTAGGCTAGGGCACCCCTAGGCTTATGCTAAGGCTAGTGCTCCCCTAGCCTAAAGCTAGGGCACCCCTAGGGTTAGGCTAGGGTACCCATAGGCTTAGGCTAGGGCACCCCTAGGCTTAGGCTAGGGCAGCCATAGGCTTAGGCTAAGGCTGGGCTCCTCTAGCCTAAGGCCTGGGCACCCCTAGGCTTAGGCTAGGGCACCCCTAGGCTTAGGCTAGGGCACCTCTAGGCTTAGGCTAGGGTACTCCTAGGCTTAGGCTAGGGCACCACTAAGCTTAGGGTAGGGCACCCCTAGGCTTAGGTTAGGACACGCCTAGCCTTAAGCTAGGGCACCGCTAGGGTTAGGCTAGGGCACCCCTAGGCTTAGGCTAGGGCACCCCTAGGCTTAGGCTAGGGCAGCCAGAGGCTTAGGCTAAGGCTAGGGCTCCTCTAGCCTAAGGCCTGGGCACCCCTAGGCTTAGGCTAGGGCACCCCTAGGCTTAGGCTAGGGCACCCAAAGGCTTAGGCTAAGGCATCAATAGGCTTAGGCAAGGGCACCCTAGGATTAGGTTAGTGCACCCTTAGGCTTAGGCTATGGCACCCCTAGGCTTAGGCTAAGGCTAGGTCACCCCTAGGCTTAGGCTAAGGCACCACTAGGCTTAGGCTAGGGCACCCCTAGACTTAGGCTAGGGCACCCCTAGGCTGAGGCTAGGGCACCCCTAGGCTGAGGCTAGGGCACCCCTAGGCTTACGTTAGGGCACTCCTAGGTTTAGGCTAAGGCTAGGGCTCCCCTAGCCTAAGGCTAGGGCACCCCTAGTCTTAGGCTAGGGCACGCCTAGGCATAAGCTAGGGCACCCGTAGGCTTAGCCTAAGGCTAGAGATCCCCTAGCCTAAGTCTATGGCACCCCTAGGCTTAGGGTAGGGCACTCCTAAGCTTAGGCTAGGACACCCGTAGGCTTAGGCTAGGGCACTCCTAGGCTTAGGCTAAGGGTAGGGCTCCCCTAGCCTAAGGCTAGGGCACCCCTAGGCTTAGGGTAGGACAACACTAGGCTTAGGCTAGGGCACCCCTAGGATTAGGCTAAGGCACCCCATGGCTGAGGATAGGGCACCACTAGGCTTAGGCTAGGGCACCCATAGGCTTAGGCTAGGGCACCCCTAGGCGTAGGCTAGGTCACCCCTAGGCTTAGGCTAATGCTAGGGCTCAGCTAGCCTAAGGCTAGGGCACCCCAAGGCTTCGGCTAGGGCACCCCTAGGCTTAGGCTAAAGCTAGGGCTCCACTAGACTAAGGCTAGGGAACCCCTCGCCTTAGGCTAGGGCACCCCTAGGCTTACGCTAGGGCACCCCTAGGCTTACGCTAGGGCACCCCTAGGCTTAGGTAGGGCACCCCTAGTCTTAGGCTACGGCTAGGGCTCCCCTAGTCTAAGGCTAGGGCACCCCTAGTCTTAGGCTAGGGCACCCCTAGGCTAAGGCTAGGACACCGCTAGGCTTAGGCTAAGGCTAGGGCTCCCCTTGCCTAACCCTAGGGCACCCCTAGGCTTAGGCTAGGGCACCCCTAGGCTTAGACTAGGGCACCCCTATGCTTAGGCTAGAGCCCCCCCAGGCTTAGGCTAGGGCACCCCTAGGCTTAAGCTAAGACTAGGGCTCCCCTAGCCTAAGGCTAGGGCACCCCTAGGCTTAAGCTAGGGCACCCCTAGGCGTAGACTAGGGCACCCCTAGGGTTAGGATAGGGCACCCCTAGGCTTAGGCTAAGGCTAGGGCTCCCCTAGACTAAGGCTAGGGCACCACTAGGCTTAGGCTAGGGCACCCCTAGGCTTAGGCTAAGGCACCCCTAGGCTTAGGCTAGGGCACCCCTAGGCTTAGGCTAAGGCTAGGGCTCCCCTAGCCTAAGGCTAGGGCACCCCTATGCTAAGGGTAGGGCATCCCTAGGCTTAGGCTAAGGCAACCCATGGCTTAGGATAGGGCACCGCTAGGCTTAGGCTAAGGCTAGGGCTCCACTTGACTAAGGCTAGGGCACCCCTAGCCTTACGCTAGGGCATACCTAGGCTTAGGCTAGGGAAACCCTAGGCTTATGCTAGGGCACCCCTAGGCTTAGGCTAGGGAACCCCTATGTTTAGGCTACGGCTAGGGCTCCCCTAGTCTAAGGCTAGGGCACCCCTAGGCTTAGGCTAGGGCACCCCTAGGCTTAGACTAGGGCACCCCTAAGCTTAGGCTAGGGCACCCCTAGTCTTAGGCTAGGGCACCCCTAGGCTTAGGCTAGGTCACCCCTAGGCTTAGGCTAGGGAACCCCTAGGTTTAGGTTAGGGCGCCCCAAGGCTTAGGCTAAGGCTAGGGCACCCCTAGCCTAAGGCTAGGGCACCCCTAGGCGTAGGCTAGGGCACCCCTAGGCTTAGGCTTGGACACCCGTAGGCTTAGGCTAGGGCACCCCTAGGCTTAGGCTAGGGCACCCCTAGGCTTAGGCTAGGGCACCCCTAGGCTTAGGCTAGGGCACCCAATGGCTTAGGATAGGGCACCTCTAGGCTTAGGCTAACGCGAGGACTCCACAAGACTAAGGCTTGGGCACCCCTAGCCTTAGGCTAGGGCACCCCTTGGCTTAGGCTAGGGTACCCCAAGGCTTAGTCTAGGGCACCCCTAGACTTAGGCTAGGGCACCCCTAGGCTTAGGCTAAGGCTAGGGCTCCTATAGCCTATCGCTAGGGCATCCCTAGGCTTGAGCTAGGGCACCCCTAGGCTTAGGCTAGGGCACCCCTAAGCTTAGGCTAGGGCACCCCTAGGCTTAGGATAGGGCACCCCTAGGCTTAGGCTAGGGCACCTATAGGCTTAGGCTCGGGCACCCCTAGGCTTAGGCTAGGGCACCCCTAGGCTTAGGCTAAGGCTAGGGCACCGATAGGCTTAGGCTCGGGCACCCCTAGGCTTAGTGTAGGGCACCCCTAGGCTTAGGCTAGGCCACCCCTAGGCTTACGCTAGGGCACCCCTAAGTTTAAGCTAGGGCACCGCTAGTCTTTGGCTAGGGCACCCCTAGGCTTGGGCTAAGGCTAGGGCTCCCCTAGCCTAAGGCTAGGGCACCCCTAGACTTAGGCTAGGGCACATCTAGGCTTAGGCTAGGGCGCTACTAGGATTAGGCTAAGGCTAGGGCTCCACTAGACTAAGGCTAGGGCACCCCTAGGCTTAGGCTAGGGCAACCCTAGGCTTAGGCTAGGGGACCCCTAGGCTTGGGCTAGGGCACCCCTAGGCTTATGCTAACGTTAGGGCTCCCCTAGCCTAAGGCTAGGGCAAGCCTAGGCTTAGGCTAGGGCACCCCTAGGCTTAGGCTAGGGCACCACTAGGCTTAGGCTAGGACACCCCTAGGCTTAGGCTAAGGCTAAGCTCCCTTAGCCTAAGGCTAGGGGACCCCTAGGCTTAGGCTAGGGCACCCCTAGGCTTAGGCTATGGCACCCCTTGGCTTAGGCTAGGGCACTCATTGGCTTAGCCTAAGGCTAGGGCTCCCCTAGCCTAACCTTAGGGCACCCCTAGGCTTAGGCTAGGGCACCCCTAGGCTTAGGCTATGGCACCCCTAGGCTTAGGCTAGGGCACTCATTGGCTTAGCCTAAGGCTAGGGCTCCCCTAGCCTAACCCTAGGGCACCCCTAGGCTGAGTCTAGGGCACCCATAGGCTTAGGCTACGGCACCCCTTAGCTTAGGCTACGGCACCCCTAGTCTTAGGCAAGGCACCCCTTGGCTTAGGCTAAGGCTAAGGCTCCGCTAGCCTAAGGTTAGGGCACCCCTAGGCTTAGGCCAGGGCACCCCTAGGCTTAGACCAGGGCACCCCTAGGCTTAGGCTTAGGCTAGGGCTCAGCTAGCCTAAGGCTAGGGCAAGCCTAGGCTTAGGCTAGGGCAAGCCTAGGCTTAGGCTAGGGCACCTGTAGGCTTATGGTAGGGCTCCCCTAGGCTTAGGGTAGGGCACCACTAGGCTTAGGGTAGGGCATGCCTAGGCTTAGGCTAGGGCACCCCTAGGCTTATGCTAAGGCTAGTGCTCCCCTAGCCTAAAGCTAGGGCACCCCTAGGGTTAGGCTAGGGCACCCATAGGCTTAGGCTAGGGCACCCCTAGGCTTAGGCTAGGGCAGCCATAGGCTTAGGCTAAGGCTGGGCTCCTCTAGCCTAAGGCCTGGGCACCCCTAGGCTTAGGCTAGGGCACCCCTAGGCTTAGGCTAGGGCACCTCTAGGCTTAGGCTAGGGTACCGCTAGGCTTAGGCTAGGGCACCACTAAGCTTAGGGTAGGGCACCCCTAGGCTTAGGTTAGGACACGCCTAGCCTTAAGCTAGGGCACCGCTAGGGTTAGGCTAGGGCACCCCTAGGCTTAGGCTAGGGCACCCCTAGGCTTAGGCTAGGGCAGCCAGAGGCTTAGGCTAAGGCTAGGGCTCCTCTAGCCTAAGGCCTGGGCACCCCTAGGCTTAGGCTAGGGCACCCCTAGGCTTAGGCTAGGGCACCCAAAGGCTTAGGCTAAGGCATCAATAGGCTTAGGCAAGGGCACCCTAGGATTAGGTTAGTGCACCCTTAGGCTTAGGCTATGGCACCCCTAGGCTTAGGCTAAGGCTAGGTCACCCCTAGGCTTAGGCTAAGGCACCTCTAGGCTTAGGCTAGGGCACCCCTAGACTTAGGCTAGGGCACCCCTAGGCTTAGGCTAGGGCATCCCCAGGCTGAGGCTAGGGCACCCCTAGGCTGAGGCTAGGGCACCCCTAGGCTGAGGCTAGGGCACCCATAGGCTTAGGCTAAGGCTAGGGTTACCCTAGCCTAAGGCTAGGGCACCCCTAGGCTTACGCTAGGGCACTCCTAGGTTTAGGCTAAGGCTAGGGCTCCCCTAGCCAAATGCTAGGGCACCCCTAGGCTTAGGCTAGGGCACGCCTAGGCATAAGCTAGGGCACCCGTAGGCTTAGGCTAAGGCTAGAGATCCCCTAGCCTAAGGCTAGGGCACCCCTAGGCTTAGGGTAGGGCACTCCTAAGCTTAGGCTAGGACAGCCGTAGGCTTAGGCTAGGGCACTCCTAGGCTTAGTCTAAGGGTAGGGCTCCCCTAGCCTAAGGCTAGGGCACCCCTAGGCTTAGGGTAGGACAACCCTAGGCTTAGGCTAGGGCCCCCCTAGGATTAGGCTAAGGCACCCCATGGCTGAGGATAGGGCACCACTAGGCTTAGGCTAGGGCACCCCTAGGCTTAGGCTAGGGCACCCCTAGGCGTAGGCTAGGTCACCCCTAGGCTTAGGCTAATGCTAGGGCTCAGCTAGCCTAAGGCTAGGGCACCCCTAGGCTTCGGCTAGGGCACCCCTAGGCTTAGGCTAAAGCTAGGGCTCCACTAGACTAAGGCTAGAGAACCCCTAGCCTTAGGCTAGGGCACCCCTAGGCTTACGCTAGGGCACCCCTAGGCTTACGCTAGGGCACCCCTAGGCTTAGGTAGGGCACCCCTAGGCTTAGGCTACGGCTAGGGCTCCCCTAGTCTAAGGCTAGGGCACCCCTAGGCTTAGGCTAGGGCACCCCTAGGCTTAGGCTAGGACACCGCTAGGCTTAGGCTAAGGCTAGGGCTCCCCTTGCCTAACCCTAGGGCACCCCTAGGCTTAGGCTAGGGCACCCCTAGGCTTAGACTAGGGCACCCCTAAGCTTAGGCTAGAGCACCCCTAGGCTTAGGCTAGGGCACCCCTAGGCTTAAGCTAAGACTAGGGCTCCCCTAGCCTAAGGCTAGGGCACCCCTAGGCTTAAGCTAGGGCACCCCTAGGCGTAGGCTAGGGCACCCCTAGGCTTAGGATAGGACACCCCTAGGCTTAGGCTAAGGCTAGGGCTCCCCTAGACTAAGGCTAGGGCACCACTAGGCTTAGGCTAGGGCACCCCTAGGCTTAGGCTAAGGCACCCCTAGGCTTAGGCTAGGGCACCCCTAGGCTTAGGCTAAGGCTAGGGCTCCCCTAGCCTAAGGCTAGGGCACCCCTATGCTAAGGGTAGGGCATCCCTAGGCTTAGGCTAAGGCAACCCATGGCTTAGGATAGGGCACCGCTAGGCTTAGGCTAAGGCCTGGGCTCCACTTGACTAAGGCTAGGGCACCCCTAGCCTTACGCTAGGGCATACCTAGGCTTAGGCTAGGGCAACCCTAGGCTTATGCTAGGGCACCCCTAGGCTTAGGCTAGGGAACCCCTAGGCTTAGGCTACGGCTAGGGCTCCCCTAGTCTAAGGCTAGGGCACCCCTAGGCTTAGGCTAGGGCACCCCTAGGCTTGGGCTAGGACACCGCTAGGCTTAGGCTAAGGCAAGGGCTCCCCTTTCCTAACCCTAGGACACCCCTAGGCTTAGGCTAGGGCACCCCTAGGCTTAGACTAGGGCATCCCTAAGCTTAGGCTAGGGCACCCCTAGGCTTAGCCTAGGGCACCCCTAGGCTTAGGCTAAGACTAGGGCTTCCCTAGCCTAAGGCTAGGGCACCCCTAGGCGTAGGCTAGGGCACCCTAGGCTAAGGCTAAGGCTAGGGCTCAGCTAGCCTAAGGCTTGAGCACGCCTAGGCTTAGGCTAGGGCAACCGTAGGCTTAGGGTAGGGAACCCCTAGGCTTAGGCTAGGGCACCCCTAGGCTTATGCTAGGGCACCCCTAGGCTTAGGCTAAGGCTAGGGCTCCACTTGATTAAGGCTAGGGCATCCCAAGTCTTAGGCTAGGGAACCCCTAGGCTTAGGCTAGGGCACCCCTAGGCTTAGGCTAGGGCACCCCTAGGCTTAGGCTAAGGCTAGGTCTCCCCTAGCCTAAGGCTAGGGCACCCCTAGGCTTAGGCTATGGCACCCCTAGGCTTAGGCTAGGGGACCCCTAGGCTTAGGCTAGGGCACCCCTAAGCTTAGGCTAGGGCACCCATCTTCTTATGCTAGGGCACCCCTAAGCTTAGGCTAGGGCACCCCTAGTCTTAGGCTAGGGAACCCCTAGGCTTAGGCTAGGGCACCCCTAGGCTTAGGCTAGGGCACCCTTAGGCTTAGGCTCGGGCACCCCTAGGCTTAGGCTAGGGCACCCCTAGGCTTAGGCTAGGGAACACCTAGGCTTACGCTAGGGCACCCCTAAGCTTAGGCTAGGGCACTCATTGGCTTAGCCTAAGGCTAGGGCTCCCCTAGCCTAACCCTAGGGCACCCCTAGGCTGAGGCTAGGGCACCCATAGGCTTAGGCTACGGCACCCCTTAGCTTAGGCTACGGCACCCCTAGTCTTAGGCAAGGCACCCCTAGGCTTAGGCTAAGGCTAAGGCTCCGCTAGCCTAAGGTTAGGGCACCCCTAGGCTTAGGCCAGGGCACCCCTAGGCTTAGACCAGGGCACCCCTAGGCTTAGGCTTAGGCTAGGGCTCAGCTAGCCTAAGGCTAGGGCAAGCCTAGGCTTAGGCTAGGGCAAGCCTAGGCTTAGGCTAGGGCACCTGTAGGCTTATGGTAGGGCTCCCCTAGGCTTAGGGTAGGGCACCACTAGGCTTAGGGTAGGGCATGCCTAGGCTTAGGCTAGGGCACCCCTAGGCTTATGCTAAGGCTAGTGCTCCCCTAGCCTAAAGCTAGGGCACCCCTAGGGTTAGGCTAGGGCACCCATAGGCTTAGGCTAGGGCACCCCTAGGCTTAGGCTAGGGCAGCCATAGGCTTAGGCTAAGGCTGGGCTCCTCTAGCCTAAGGCCTGGGCACCCCTAGGCTTAGGCTAGGGCACCCCTAGGCTTAGGCTAGGGCACCTCTAGGCTTAGGCTAGGGTACCGCTAGGCTTAGGCTAGGGCACCACTAAGCTTAGGGTAGGGCACCCCTAGGCTTAGGTTAGGACACGCCTAGCCTTAAGCTAGGGCACCGCTAGGGTTAGGCTAGGGCACCCCTAGGCTTAGGCTAGGGCACCCCTAGGCTTAGGCTAGGGCAGCCAGAGGCTTAGGCTAAGGCTAGGGCTCCTCTAGCCTAAGGCCTGGGCACCCCTAGGCTTAGGCTAGGGCACCCCTAGGCTTAGGCTAGGGCACCCAAAGGCTTAGGCTAAGGCATCAATAGGCTTAGGCAAGGGCACCCTAGGATTAGGTTAGTGCACCCTTAGGCTTAGGCTATGGCACCCCTAGGCTTAGGCTAAGGCTAGGTCACCCCTAGGCTTAGGCTAAGGCACCTCTAGGCTTAGGCTAGGGCACCCCTAGACTTAGGCTAGGGCACCCCTAGGCTTAGGCTAGGGCATCCCCAGGCTGAGGCTAGGGCACCCCTAGGCTGAGGCTAGGGCACCCCTAGGCTGAGGCTAGGGCACCCATAGGCTTAGGCTAAGGCTAGGGTTACCCTAGCCTAAGGCTAGGGCACCCCTAGGCTTACGCTAGGGCACTCCTAGGTTTAGGCTAAGGCTAGGGCTCCCCTAGCCAAATGCTAGGGCACCCCTAGGCTTAGGCTAGGGCACGCCAAGGCATAAGCTAGGGCACCCGTAGGCTTAGGCTAAGGCTAGAGATCCCCTAGCCTAAGGCTAGGGCACCCCTAGGCTTAGGGTAGGGCACTCCTAAGCTTAGGCTAGGACAGCCGTAGGCTTAGGCTAGGGCACTCCTAGGCTTAGTCTAAGGGTAGGGCTCCCCTAGCCTAAGGCTAGGGCACCCCTAGGCTTAGGGTAGGACAACCCTAGGCTTAGGCTAGGGCCCCCCTAGGATTAGGCTAAGGCACCCCATGGCTGAGGATAGGGCACCACTAGGCTTAGGCTAGGGCACCCCTAGGCTTAGGCTAGGGCACCCCTAGGCGTAGGCTAGGTCACCCCTAGGCTTAGGCTAATGCTAGGGCTCAGCTAGCCTAAGGCTAGGGCACCCCTAGGCTTCGGCTAGGGCACCCCTAGGCTTAGGCTAAAGCTAGGGCTCCACTAGACTAAGGCTAGAGAACCCCTAGCCTTAGGCTAGGGCACCCCTAGGCTTACGCTAGGGCACCCCTAGGCTTACGCTAGGGCACCTCTAGGCTTAGGTAGGGCACCCCTAGGCTTAGGCTACGGCTAGGGCTCCCCTAGTCTAAGGCTAGGGCACCCCTAGGCTTAGGCTAGGGCACCCCTAGGCTTAGGCTAGGACACCGCTAGGCTTAGGCTAAGGCTAGGGCTCCCCTTGCCTAACCCTAGGGCACCCCTAGGCTTAGGCTAGGGCACCCCTAGGCTTAGACTAGGGCACCCCTAAGCTTAGGCTAGAGCACCCCTAGGCTTAGGCTAGGGCACCCCTAGGCTTAAGCTAAGACTAGGGCTCCACTAGCCTAAGGCTAGGGCACCCCTAGGCTTAAGCTAGGGCACCCCTAGGCGTAGGCTAGGGCACCCCTAGGCTTAGGATAGGACACCCCTAGGCTTAGGCTAAGGCTAGGGCTCCCCTAGACTAAGGCTAGGGCACCACTAGGCTTAGGCTAGGGCACCCCTAGGCTTAGGCTAAGGCACCCCTAGGCTTAGGCTAGGGCACCCCTAGGCTTAGGCTAAGGCTAGGGCTCCCCTAGCCTAAGGCTAGGGCACCCCTATGCTAAGGGTAGGGCATCCCTAGGCTTAGGCTAAGGCAACCCATGGCTTAGGATAGGGCACCGCTAGGCTTAGGCTAAGGCCTGGGCTCCACTTGACTAAGGCTAGGGCACCCCTAGCCTTACGCTAGGGCATACCTAGGCTTAGGCTAGGGCAACCCTAGGCTTATGCTAGGGCACCCCTAGGCTTAGGCTAGGGAACCCATAGGCTTAGGCTACGGCTAGGGCTCCCCTAGTCTAAGGCTAGGGCACCCCTAGGCTTAGGCTAGGGCACCCCTAGGCTTGGGCTAGGACACCGCTAGGCTTAGGCTAAGGCAAGGGCTCCCCTTTCCTAACCCTAGGACACCCCTAGGCTTAGGCTAGGGCACCCCTAGGCTTAGACTAGGGCATCCCTAAGCTTAGGCTAGGGCACCCTTAGGCTTAGCCTAGGGCACCCCTAGGCTTAGGCTAAGACTAGGGCTTCCCTAGCCTAAGGCTAGGGCACCCCTAGGCGTAGGCTAGGGCACCCTAGGCTAAGGCTAAGGCTAGGGCTCAGCTAGCCTAAGGCTTGAGCACGCCTAGGCTTAGGCTAGGGCAACCGTAGGCTTAGGGTAGGGAACCCCTAGACTTAGGCTAGGGCACCCCTAGGCTTATGCTAGGGCACCCCTAGGCTTAGGCTAAGGCTAGGGCTCCACTTGACTAAGGCTAGGGCATCCCAAGTCTTAGGCTAGGGAACCCCTAGGCTTAGGCTAGGGCACCCCTAGGCTTAGGGTAGGGCACCCATTGGCTTAGGCTCGGGCACCCCTAGGCTTAGGCTAGGGCACCCCTAGGCTTAGGCTAAGGCTAGGTCTCCCCTAGCCTAAGGCTAGGGCACCCCTAGGCTTAGGCTATGGCACCCCTAGGCATAGGCTAGGGGACCCCTAGGCTTAGGCTAGGGCACCCCTAAGCTTAGGCTAGGGCACCCATCTTCTTATGCTAGGGCACCCCTAAGCTTAGGCTAGGGCACCCCTAGTCTTAGGCTAGGGAACCCCTAGGCTTAGGCTAGGGCACCCCTAGGCTTAGGCTAGGGCACCCTTAGGCTTAGGCTCCGGCACCCCTAGGCTTAGGCTAGGGTACCCCTAGGCTTAGGCTAGGGAACACCTAGGCTTACGCTAGGCCACCCCTAAGCTTAGGCTAGGGCACCCATAGTCTTAGGCTAGGGCACCCCTATGCTTAGGCTAGGCACCCCTAGACTTAGGCTAGGGCACCCCTAGCCTTTGCCTAGGGCACCCTTAGGCTTAGGCTAGGTCACCCCTAGGCTTAGGCTAGGGAACCCCTAGGTTTAAGCTAGGGCACCCCAAGGCTTCGGCTAAGGCTAGGGCTCCCCTAGGCTAAGGCTAGGGCACCCCTAGGCTTACGCTAGGGCACTCCTAGGCTTAGGCTAGGGACCCCTAGGCTTAGGCTGGGGCACCCCTAGGCTTAGGCTAGGGCACCCCTAGGCTTAGGCTGGGGCACCCCTAGGCTTAGGCTAAGGCTACGGCTCCCCTAGCCTAAGGCTAGGGTACCCCTAGGCTTAAGCTAGGGCACCCCAAGGCTTCGGCTAAGGCTAGGGCTCCCCTAGGCTAAGGCTAGGGCACCCCTAGGCTTACGCTAGGGCACTCCTAGGCTTAGGCTAGGGACCCCTAGGCTTAGGCTGGGGCACCCCTAGGCTTAGGCTAGGGCACCCCTAGGCTTAGGCTAGGCCGCCCCAAGGCTTAGGCTAAGGCTAGGGCTCCCCTAGCCTAAGGCTAGGGCAACCCTAGGGTTAGGGTAGGGCACCCCTAGGCTTAGGCTAGGACACCCGTAGGCTTAGTCTTGGACACCCCTAGGCTTAGGCTAGGGCACTCCTAGGCTTAGGCTAAGGCTAGGGCTCCCCTAGCCTAAGACTAGGGCACCCCTAGGCTTAGGGTAGGGCAACCCTAGGCTTAGGCTAGGGCACCCCTAGGCTTGGGATAGGACACTCCAAGGCTCAGGCTAAGGACAGGGCTCCACTGGACTAAGGCTAGGGCACCCCTAGTCTTACGCTGGCGCACCCCTAGGCTTAGGCTAGGGTAAACCCTAGGCTTAGGCTAGGGCACCCCTATGCTTACGCTAGGGCACCCCTAGGCTCAGGCTAGGGCACCCCTAGGTTTAGGCTAAGGCTAGGGCTCCCCTAGCCTAAGGCTAGGGCACCCCTAGCCTTAGGCTAGGGCACCTGTAGGCTTAGGCTAGGGAACCCCTAGGCTTAGGTAGGGAACCCCTAGGCTTAGGTTAGGGCACCCCTATGCTTAGGCTAGGCACCCCTAGACTTAGGCTAGGGCACCCCTAGGCTTAGGCTGGGGCACCCCTAGGCTTAGGGTAATGCCAGGGCTCCTCTAGCCTAACGCTAGGGCATCCCTAGGCTTAGGCTATGGCACCCCTAGGCTTAGGCTAGGGGACCCCTAGGCTTAGGCTAGGGCACCCCTAGGCTTAGGGTAGGGCACCCATTGGCTTAGGCTCGGGCACCCCTAGGCTTAGGCTAGGGCACCCTTAGGCTTAGGCTAAGGCTAGGGCTCCCCTAGCCTAAGGCTAGGGCACCCCTAGGCTTAGGCTATGGCACCCCTAGGCTTAGGCTAAGGGACCCCTAGGCTTAGGCTAGGGCACCCCTAGGCTTAGGCTAGGTGACCCCTAAGCTTAGGCTAGGGCACCCCTAAGCTTAGGCTCGGGCACCCCTAGGCTTAGGCTAGGGCACCCCTAGGCTTAGGCTAAGGCTAGGGCTCCCCTAGCCTAAGGCTAGGGCACCCCTAGGCTTAGGCTATGGCACCCCTAGGCTTAGGCTAGGGCACCCCTATGCTTACGCTAGGGCACCCCTAGGCTCAGGCTAGGGCACCCCTAGGTTTAGGCTAAGGCTAGGGCTCCCCTAGCCTAAGGCTAGGGCACCCCTAGCCTTAGGCTAGGGCACCCGTAGGCTTAGCCTAGGGAACCCCTAGGCTTAGGTAGGGAACCCCTAGGCTTAGGTTAGGGCACCCCTATGCTTAGGCTAGGCACCCCTAGACTTAGGCTAGGGCACCCCTAGGCTTAGGCTGGGGCACCCCTAGGCTTAGGGTAATGCCAGGGCTCCTCTAGCCTAACGCTAGGGCATCCCTAGGCTTAGGCTATGGCACCCCTAGGCTTAGGCTAGGGGACCCCTAGGCTTAGGCTAGGGCACCCCTAGGCTTAGGGTAGGGCACCCATTGGCTTAGGCTCGGGCACCCCTAGGCTTAGGGTAGGGCACCCCTAGGCTTAGGCTAAGGCTAGGACTCCCCTAGCCTAAGGCTAGGGCACCCCTAGGCTTAGGCTATGGCACCCCTAGGCTTAGGCTAGGGGACCCCTAGGCTTAGGCTAGGGCACCCCTAGGCTTAGGCTAGGGGACCCCTAGGCTTAGGCTAAGGCACCCCTAAGCTTAGGCTAGGGCACCCATCTTCTTATGCTAGGGCACCCCTAAGCTTAGGCTAGGGCACCCCTAGTCTTAGGCTAGGGAACCCCTAGGCTTAGGCTAGGGCACCCCTAGGCTTAGGCTAGGGCACCCTTAGGCTTAGGTTCGGGCACCCCTAGGCTTAGGCTAGGGTACCCCTAGGCTTAGGCTAGGGAACACCTAGGCTTACGCTAGGGCACCCCTAAGCTTAGGTTAGGCACCCCTAGACTTAGGCTAGGGCACCCCTAGCCTTTGCCTAGGGCACACTTAGGCTTAGGCTAGGTCACCCCTAGGCTTAGGCTAGGGAACACCTAGGTTTAAGCTAGGGCGCCCCAAGGCTTAGGCTAAGGCTAGGGCTCCCCTAGGCTAAGGCTAGGGCACCCCTAGGCTTACGCTAGGGCACTCCTAGGCTTAGGCTAGGGACCCCTAGGCTTAGGCTGGGGCACCCACAGGCTTAGGCTAGGGCACCCCTAGGCTTAGGCTGGGGCACCCCTAGGCTTAGGCTAAGGCTAGGGCTCCCCTAGCCTAAGGCTAGGGTACCCCTAGGCTTAAGCTAGGGCACCCTTAGGCTTACGCTAGGGCACCCCTAGGCTTAGGCTGGGGCACCCCTAGGCTTAGGCTAAGGCTAGGGCTCCCCTAGCCTAAGGCTAGGGCATCCCTAGGCTTGGGCTAGGGTACACCTAGTCTTAGGCTAGGGCACCCCTAGACTTAGGCTAGGGCACCCCTAAGTGTAGGCTAAGGCTAGGGCTCCACTAGACTAAGGCTAGGGCACCCCTAGCCTTAGCCTAGGGCACCCCTAGGCTTAGGCTAGGGAACACCTAGGTTTAGGCTAGGCCGCCCCAAGGCTTAGGCTAAGGCTAGGGCTCCCCTAGCCTAAGGGTAGGGCAACCCTAGGCTTAGGGTAGGGCACCACTAGGCTTAGGCTAGGACACCCGTAGGCTTAGGCTAGGGCAACCCTAGGCTTAGGCTAGGGCACCCCTAGGCTTAGGCTGGGGCACCCCTAGGCTTAGGCTAAGGCTAGGGCTCCCCTAGCCTAAGGCTAGGGTACCCCTAGGCTTAAGCTAGGGCACCCCAAGGCATAGGCTAGGGCACCCCTTGGCTTAGGCTAGGGCACCCCCAGGCTTAGGGTAAGGCTAGGGCTCCTCTAGCCTAACGCTAGGGCATCCCTAGGCTTGGGCTAGGGCACCCCTGGCTTAGGCTAGGGCACCCCTAGGCTTAGGCTATGGCACCCCAAGGCTTCGGCTAAGGCGAGGAATCCCCTAGCCTAAGGCTAGGGTACACCTGGCTTAGGCTAGGGCACCCCTAGACTTAGGCTAGGGCACCCCTAGGCTGAGGCTAGGGCACCCCTAGGCCAGGGTAAGGCTAGGGCTCCTCTAGCCTAACACTAGGGCATGCCTGGGCTTGGGCTAGGGCACCCCTAGGCTTAGACTACAGCTAGGGCACCCCTAGGCTTAGGATAGGTCACCCCTAAGCGTAGGCTAAGGCTAGGGCTCCACTAGACTAAGGCTAGGGCACCCCTAGCCTTAGCCTAGGGCACCCCTGGGCTTAGGCTAGGGAACCCCTAGGTTTAGGCTAGGGCGCCCCAAGGCTTAGGCTAAGGCTAGGGCTCCCCTAGCCTAAGGCTAGGGCAACCCTAGGCTTAGGGTAGGGCACCCCTAGGCTTAGGCTAGGACACCCGTAGGCTTAGGCTAGGGCACCCCTAGGCTTAGGCTAGGGCACCCCTAGGCTTAGGCTAAGGCTAGGGCTCCCCTAGCCTAAGACTAGGGCACCCCTAGGCTTAGGGTAGGGCAACCCTAGGCTTAGGCTAGGGCACCCCTAGGCTTGGGATAGGACACTCCAAGGCTCAGGCTAAGGACAGGGCTCCACTGGACTAAGGCTAGGGCACCCCTAGTCTTACGCTAGCGCACCCCTAGGCTTAGGCTAGGGTAAACCCTAGGCTTAGGCTAGGGCACCCCTATGCTTACGCTAGGGCACCCCTAGGCTCAGGCTAGGGCACCCCTAGGTTTAGGCTAAGGCTAGGGCTCCCCTAGCCTAAGGCTAGGGCACCCCTAGCCTTAGGCTAGGGCACCCGTAGGCTTAGGCTAGGGAACCCCTAGGCTTAGGTTGGGAACCCCTAGGCTTAGGTTAGGGCACCCCTATGCTTAGGCTAGGCACCCCTAGACTTAGGCTAGGGCACCCCTAGGCTTAGGCTGGGGCACCCCTAGGCTTAGGGTAAGGCCAGGGCTCTTCTAGCCTAACGCTAGGGCATCCCTAGGCTTCGGCTAGGGCACCCCTAGGCTTAGGCTAGGGCACCCCTAGGCTTAGTCTAGGGTACCCCAAGGCTTAGGCTGAGGCGAGGATTCTCCTAGCCTAAGGCTTGGGTACACCTAGGCTTAGGCTAGGGCACCCCTAAACTTAGGCTAGGGCACCCTTAGGCTTAGGCTAGGGCACCCCTAGGCTTAGGCTAAGCTAGGGCTCCTCTAGCCTAACGCTAGGGCATCCCTAGGCTTCGGCTAAGGCACCCCTAGGCTTAGTGTAAGGCTAGGGCTCCACTAGACTATGGCTCGGGCACCCCTAGCCTTAGCCTAGGGCACCCCTAGGCTTAGGCTAGGTCACCCCTAGTCTTAGGCTAGGGAACCCCTAGGTTTAAGCTAGGGCGCCCCAAGGCTTAGGCTAAGGCTAGGGCTCCCCTAGCCTAAGGCTAGGGCACCCCTAGGCTTACGCTAGGGCACTCCTAGGCTTAGGCTATGGCACCCCTAGGCTTAGGCTAGGGCACCCCTAGGCTAAGGCAAGGGCACCCCTAGGCTTAGGCAAGGGCAGCCCTAGGCTTAGGCTCGGGCAGCCCTAGGCTTAGGCTCGGGCACCCCTAGGCTTAGGGTAGGGGACCCCTAGGCTTAGGCTAGGGCACCCCTAGGCTTAGGCTAAGGCTAGGGCTCCCCTAGCCTAAGACTAGGGCACCCCTAGGCTTAGGGTAGGGCAACCATAGGCTTAGGCTAGGGCACCCCTAGGCTTAGACTAGGGCACCCCATGGCTTAGGATAGGGCACCCCTAGGCTTAGGCTAAGGCTAGGGCTCCACTAGACTAAGGCTAGGGCACCCCTAGCCTTACGCTAGGGCACCCCTAGGCTTAGGCTAGGGAACTCCTAGGTTTAAGCTAGGGCACCCCAAGGCTTAGGCTAAGGCTAGGGCTCCCCTAGCCTAAAGCTAGGGCACCCCTAGGCTTAGGCTAGGGCACCCCTAGACTTAGGCTATGACACCCCTAGGCTTAGGCTAAGGCTAGGGCTCCCCTAGCCTAAGGCTAGGGCACTCCTAGGCTTAGGCTAGGGCACCCGTAGGCTTAGGCTAGGGCACCCCTAGGCTTCGGCTAAGGCTAGGGCTCCTCTAGCCTAACGCTAGGGCATCCCTAGACTTGGGCTAGGGCACCCCTAGGCTTAGACTAAGGCACCCCTAGGCTTAGGATAGGGCACCCCTAAGCTTAGGCTAAGGCTAGGGCTCCACTAGACTAAGGCTAGGGCACCCCTAGCCTTAGCCTAGGGCACCCCTAGGCTTAGGCTAGCTCACCCCTAGGCTTAGGCTAGGGAACCCCTAGGTTTAGACTAGGGCGCCCCTAGGCTTAGGCTAAGGATAGGGCTCCCCTAGCCTAAGGCTAGGACACCCCTAGGCTTAGGGTAGGGCACCCCTAGGCTTAGGCTAGGACACCCGTAGGCTTAGGCTAGGGCACCCCTAGGCTTAGGCTAGGGCACCCCTAGGCTTAGGCTAAGGCTAGAGCTCCCCTAGCCTAAGACTAGGGCACCCCTAGGCTTAGGGTAGCGCAACCGTTGCCTTAGGCTAGGGCACCCCTAGGCTTAGGCTAGGGCACCCCATGGCTTAGGATAGGGCACCCCTAGGCTGAGGCTAAGGCTAGGGCTCCACTAGACAAAGGCTAGGGAACCCCGAGCCTTACGCTAGGGCACCCCTAGGCTTAGGCTAGGGCAACCCTAGGTTTATTGTAGGGCACCACTAGGTTTAGGCTAGGGCACCCCTAGGCTTAGGATAGGGCACCCCTAATCTTAGGCTAAGGTTAGGGCTCCACTAGACTAAGGCTAGGGCACCCCTAGCCTTAGCCTAGGGCACCCGTAGGCTTAGGCTAGCTCACCCCTAGGCTTAGGCTAGGGAACCACAAGGTTTAGGCTAGGGCGCCCCAAGGCTTAGGCTAAGGCTAGGGCTCCCCTAGCCTAAAGCTAGTTTCCCCTAGTCTAAGGCTAGGGCACCCCCAGGCTTAGGCTAGGGCACCCCTAGGCTTAGGCTAGGACACCACTAGGCTTAGGCTAGGGCACCCCAAGGCTTAGGCTAAGGCTAGGGCCCCCAATCCTAAGGCTAGGGCACCCCTAGGCTTAGGCTAGGGCACCCCTAGGCTTAGGCTAGGGCACCCATAGTCTTAGGCAAGGGCACCACAAAGCTTAGGCTAGGGCACCCCTAGGTTTAGGCTAAGGGTAGGGCTCCCCTTGCCTAACCCTAGAGCACCCCTAGGCTTAGGCTAGGGCACCCCTAGGCTTAGACTAGGGCACCCGTAAGCTTAGGGTAGGGCACCCCTAGTCTTAGTCTAGGGCACCCCTAGGCTTAGGCTAGGTCACCCCTAGGCTTAGGCTAGGGAACCCCTAGGTTTAGGCTAGGGCGCCCCAAGGTTAAGGCTAAGGCTAGGGCTCCCCTAGCCTAAGGCTAGGGCACCCCTAGGCTTAGCCTAGGGCACCCCTAGGCTTAGGCTAGGGCACCCCTAGGCTTAGGTTAGGGCACCCCATGGCTTAGGATAGGGCACCTCTAGGCTTAGGCTAAGGCGGGACTCCACAAGACTAAGGCTTGGGCACCACAACCTTAGGCTAGGGCACCCCTAGGCTTAGGCTAGGGTACCCCAAGGCTTAGTCTAGGACACCCCTAGACTTAGGCTAGGGCACCCCTAGGCTTAGGCTAAGGCTAGGGCTCCTCTAGCCTATCGCTAGGGCATCCCTAGGATTGAGCTAGGGCACCCCTAGGCTTAGGCTAGGGCACCCCTAAGCTTAGGCTAGGGCACCCCTAGGCTTAGGATAGGGCACCACTACGCTTAGGCTAAGGCTAGAGCTCAGCTAGCCTAAGGCTTGAGCACCCCTAGGCTTAGGCTACGGCAACCCTAGGCTTAGGCTAGGGCACCCCTAGGCTTAGGCTAGGGAACCCCTAGGCTTAGGCTAGGGCACCCCTAGGCTTAGGCTAAGGCTAGGGCTCCCCTAGCCTAAGGCTAGGGCACCCCTAGGCTTAGGCTAGGGCACCTATAGGCTTAGGCTCAGGCACCCCTAGGCTTAGGCTAGGGCACCCCTAGGCTTAGGCTAAACTAGGGCACCTATAGGCTTAGGCTCGGGCACCCCTAGGCTTAGTGTAGGGAACCCCTAGGCTTAGGCTAGGGCACCCATAGGCTTAGGCTAGGGCACACCTAGGCTTAGGCTTGGCCACCCCTAGGCTTAGGTTAGGCCACCCCTAGGCTTACGCTAGGGCACCCCTAAGCTTAGGCTAGGGCACCGCTAGTCTTTGGCTAGGGCACACCTAGGCTTGGACTAAGGCTAGGGCTCCCCTAGCCTAAGGCTAGGGCACCATTAGGCTTAGGCTAGGGCACATCTAGGCTTAGGCTAGGGCACAACTAGGCTTAGGCTAAGGCTAGGGCTCCACTAGACTAAAGCTAGGGCACCCCTAGGCTTAGGCTAGGGCAACCCTAGGCTTAGGCTAGGGCACCCCTAGGCTTATGCTAAGGTTAGGGCTCCCCTAGCCTAAGGGTAGGGCAAGCCTAGGCTTAGGCTAGGGCACCCCTAGGCTTAGGCTAGGGCACCACTAGGCTTAGGCTAGGGCTCCCCTAGGCTTAGGCTAAGGCTAAGCTCCCCTAGCCTAAGGCTAGGGCACCCCTAGGCTTAGGCTAGGGCACCCCTAGGCTTAGGCTATGGCACCCCTAAGCTTAGGCTAGGGCACTCATTGGCTTAGCCTAAGGCTAGGGCTCCCCTAGCCTAACACTAGGGCACCCCTAGGCTTAGGCAAGGGCACCCCTAGGCTTAGGCTACGGCACCCCTTAGCTTAGGCTACGGCACCCCTAGTCTTAGGCAAGGCACCCCTAGGCTTAGGCTAAGGCTAAGGCTCCGCTAGCCTAAGGTTAGGGCACCCCTAGGCTTAGGTTAGGGAACCCCTAGGCTTAGGCTAGGGCACCCCTAGGCTTAGACCAGGGCACCCCTAGGCTTAGGCTTAGGCTAGGGCTCAGCTAGCCTAAGGCTAGGGCAAGCCTAGGCTTAGGCTAGGGCAAGCCTAGGCTTAGGCTAGGGCAAGCCTAGGCTTAGGCTAGGGCACCTGTAGGCTTAGGTAGGGCTCCCCTAGGCTTAGGGTAGGGCACCCCTAGGCTTAGGCTAGGGCATGCCTAGGCTTAGACTAGGGCACCCCTAGGCTTATGCTAAGGCTAGTGCTCCCCTAGCCTAAAGCTAGGGCACCCCTAGGGTTAGGCTAGGGCACCCATAGGCTTAGGCTAGGGCACCCCTAGGCTTAGGCTAGGGCAGCCATAGGCTTAGGCTAAGGCTGGGCTCCTCTAGCCTAAG
Source organism: Tenrec ecaudatus (assembly GCF_050624435.1). Taxonomy (NCBI): domain Eukaryota; kingdom Metazoa; phylum Chordata; class Mammalia; order Afrosoricida; family Tenrecidae; genus Tenrec; species Tenrec ecaudatus. Next base: position 70,975 of record NW_027459418.1, on the reverse strand, counting down.
GCCTGGGCACCCCTAGGCTTAGGCAAGGGCACCCCTAGGCTTAGGCTAGGGCACCTCTAGGCTTAGGCTAGGGTACCCCTAGGCTTAGGCTAGGGCACCCCTAGGCTTAGGGTAGGGCACCCCTAGGCTTAGGTTAGGACACGCCTAGCCTTAAGCTAGGGCACCCCTAGGGTTAGGCTAGGGCACCCCTAGGCTTAGGCTAGGGCACCCCTAGGCTTAGGCTAGGGCACCCATAGTCTTAGGCTAGGGCACCAAAAAGCTTAGGCTAGGGCACCCCTAGGTTTAGGCTAAGGGTAGGGCTCCCCTTGCCTAACCCTAGGGCACCCCTAGGCTTAGGCTAGGGCACCCATAGGCTTAGGCTACGGCACCCCTTAGCTTAGGCTACGGCACCCCTAGTCTTAGGCAAGGCACCCCTAGGCTTAGGCTAAGGCTAAGGCTCCGCTAGCCTAAGGTTAGGGCACCCCTAGGCTTAGGTTAGGGAACCCCTAGGCTTAGGCTAGGGCACCCCTAGGCTTAGACCAGGGCACCCCTAGGCTTAGGCTTAGGCTAGGGCTCAGCTAGCCTAAGGCTAGGGCAAGCCTAGGCTTAGGCTAGGGCAAGCCTAGGCTTAGGCTAGGGCACCTGTAGGCTTATGGTAGGGCTCCCCTAGGCTTAGGGTAGGGCACCCCTAGGCTTAGGCTAGGGCATGCCTAGGCTTAGACTAGGGCACCCCTAGGCTTATGCTAAGGCTAGTGCTCCCCTAGCCTAAAGCTAGGGCACCCCTAGGGTTAGGCTAGGGCACCCATAGGCTTAGGCTAGGGCACCCCTAGGCTTAGGCTAGGGCAGCCATAGGCTTAGGCTAAGGCTGGGCTCCTCTAGCCTAAGGCCTGGGCACCCCTAGGCTTAGGCAAGGGCACCCCTAGGCTTAGGCTAGGGCACCTCTAGGCTTAGGCTAGGGTACCCCTAGGCTTAGGCTAGGGCACCCCTAGGCTTAGGGTAGGGCACCCCTAGGCTTAGGTTAGGACACGCCTAGCCTTAAGCTAGGGCACCCCTAGGGTTAGGCTAGGGCACCCCTAGGCTTAGGCTAGGGCACCCCTAGGCTTAGGCTAGGGCACCCATAGTCTTAGGCTAGGGCACCACAAAGCTTAGGCTAGGGCACCCCTAGGTTTAGGCTAAGGGTAGGGCTCCCCTTGCCTAACCCTATAGCACCCCTAGGCTTAGGCTAGGGCACCCCTAGGCTTAGACTAGGGCACCCGTAAGCTTAGGGTAGGGCACCCCTAGTCTTAGTCTAGGGCACCCCTAGGCTTAGGCTAGGTCACCCCTAGGCTTAGGCTAGGGAACCCCTAGGTTTAGGCTAGGGCGCCCCAAGGCTTAGGCTAAGGCTAGGGCTCCCCTAGCCTAAGGCTAGGGCACCCCTAGGCTTAGGCTAGGGCACCCCTAGGCTTAGGCTAGGGCACCCCTAGGCTTAGGCTAGGGCACCCCATGGCTTAGGATAGGGCACATCTAGGCTTAGGCTAAGGCGGGACTCCACAAGACTAAGGCTTGGGCACCCCAACCTTAGGCTAGGGCACCCCTAGGCTTAGGCTAGGGTACCCCAAGGCTTAGTCTAGGACACCCCTAGACTTAGGCTAGGGCACCCCTAGGCTTAGGCTAAGGCTAGGGCTCCTCTAGCCTATCGCTAGGGCATCCCTAGGATTGAGCTAGGGCACCCCTAGGCTTAGGCTAGGGCACCCCTAAGCTTAGGCTAGGGCACCCCTAGGCTTAGGATAGGGCACCACTACGCTTAGGCTAAGGCTAGAGCTCAGCTAGCCTAAGGCTTGAGCACCCCTAGGTTTAGGCTACGGCAACCCTAGGCTTAGGCTAGGGCCCCCCTAGGCTTAGGCTAGGGAACCCCTAGGCTTAGGCTAGGGCACCCCTAGGCTTAGGCTAAGGCTAGGGCTCCCCTAGCCTAAGGCTAGGGCACCCCTAGGCTTAGGCTAGGGCACCTATAGGCTTAGGCTCGGGCACCCCTAGGCTTAGGCTAGGGCACCCCTAGGCTTAGGCTAAACTAGGGCACCTATAGTCTTAGGCTCGGGCACCCCTAGGCTTAGTGTAGGGCACCCCTAGGCTTAGGCTAGGGCACCCATAGGCTTAGGCTAGGGCACACCTAGGCTTAGGCTTGGCCACCCCTAGGCTTAGGCTAGGCCACCCCTAGGCTTACGCTAGGGCACCCCTAAGCTTAGGCTAGAGCACCGCTAGTCTTTGGCTAGGGCACCCCTAGGCTTGGACTAAGGCTAGGGCTCCCCTAGCCTAAGGCTAGGGCACCATTAGGCTTAGGCTAGGGCACATCTAGGCTTAGGCTAGGGCACCACTAGGCTTAGGCTAAGGCTAGGGCTCCACTAGACTAAAGCTATGGCACCCCTAGGCTTAGGCTAGGGCAACCCTAGGCTTAGGGTAGGGCACCCCTAGGCTTAGGCTAGGGTACCCCTAGGCTTGGGCTAGGGCACCCCTAGGCTTATGCTAAGGTTAGGGCTCCCCTAGCCTAAGGGTAGGGCAAGCCTAGGCTTAGGCTAGGGCACCCCTAGGCTTAGGCTAGGGCACCACTAGGCTTAGGCTAGGGCTCCCCTAGGCTTAGGCTAAGGCTAAGCTCCCCTAGCCTAAGGCTAGGGCACCCCTAGGCTTAGGCTAGGGCACCCCTAGGCTTAGGCTATGGCACCCCTAAGCTTAGGCTAGGGCACTCATTGGCTTAGCCTAAGGCTAGGGCTCCCCTAGCCTAACACTAGGGCACCCCTAGGCTTAGGCAAGGGCACCCCTAGGCTTAGGCTACGGCACCCCTTAGCTTAGGCTACGGCACCCCTAGTCTTAGGCAAGGCACCCCTAGGCTTAGGCTAAGGCTAAGGCTCCGCTAGCCTAAGGTTAGGGCACCCCTATGCTTAGGTTAGGGAACCCCTAGGCTTAGGCTAGGGCACCCCTAGGCTTAGACCAGGGCACCCCTAGGCTTAGGCTTAGGCTAGGGCTCAGCTAGCCTAAGGCTAGGGCAAGCCTAGGCTTAGGCTAGGGCACCTGTAGGCTTATGGTAGGGCTCCCCTAGGCTTAGGGTAGGGCACCCCTAGGCTTAGGCTAGGGCATGCTTAGGCTTAGACTAGGGCACCCCTAGGCTTATGCTAAGGCTAGTGCTCCCCTAGCCTAAAGCTAGGGCACCCCTAGGGTTAGGCTAGGGCACCCATAGGCTTAGGCTAGGGCACCCCTAGGCTTAGGCTAGGGCAGCCATAGGCTTAGGCTAAGGCTGGGCTCCTCTAGCCTAAGGCCTGGGCACCCCTAGGCTTAGGCAAGGGCACCCCTAGGCTTAGGCTAGGGCACCTCTAGGCTTAGGCTAGGGTACCCCTAGGCTTAGGCTAGGGCACCCCTAGGCTTAGGGTAGGGCACCCCTAGGCTTAGGTTAGGACACGCCTAGCCTTAAGCTAGGGCACCCCTAGGGTTAGGCTAGGGCACCCCTAGGCTTAGGCTAGGGCCCCCCTAGGCTTAGGCTAGGGCAGCCAGAGGCTTAGGCTAAGGCTAGGGCTCCTCTAGCGTAAGGCCTGGGCACCCCTATGCTTAGGCTAGGGCGCCCCTAGGCTTAGGCTAGGGCACCCCTAGGCTTAGGCTAAGGCACCAATAGGCTTAGGCAAGGGCACCCTAGGATTAGGTTAGGGCACCCTTAGGCTTTGGCTATGGCACCCCTAGGCTTAGGCTAAGGCTAGGTCACCCCTAGGCTTAGTCTAAGGCACCACTAGGCTTAGGCTAGGGCACCCCTAGGCTGAGGCTAGGGCACCCCTAGGCTTAGGCTAGGGCACCCCTAGGCTGAGGCTAGGGCACCCCTAGGCTGAGGCTAGGGCACCCCTAGGCTGAGGCTAGGGCACCCATAGGTTTAGGCTAAGGCTAGGGTTACCCTAGCCTAAGGCTAGGGCACCCCTAGGCTTACGCTAGGGCACTCCTAGGTTTAGGCTAAGGCTAGGGCTCCCCTAGCCTAAGGCCAAGGCACCCCTAGGCTTAGGGTAGGACAACCCTAGGCTTAGGCTAGGGCACCCCTAGGATTAGGCTAAGGTACCCCATGGCTGAGGATAGGGCACCACTAGGCTTAGGCTAGGGCACCCCTAGGCTTAGGCTAGGGCACCCCTAGGCGTAGGCTAGGTCACCCCTAGGCTTAGGCTAATGCTAGGGCTCAGGTAGCCTACGGCTAGGGCACCCCTAGGCTTCGGCTAGGGCACCCCTAGGCTTAGGCTAAAGCTAGGGCTCCACTAGACTAAGGCTAGGGCACCCCTAGGCTTAGGCTAGGGCACCCCTAGGCTTAGACTAGGGCACCCCTAAGCTTAGGCTCTAGCACCCCTAGGCTTAGCCTAGGGCACCCCTAGGCTTCGGCTAAGACTAGGGCTCCCCTAGCCTAAGGCTAGGGCACCCCTAGGCTTAGGCTAGGGCACCCCTAGGCGTAGGCTAGGGCACCCCTAGGCGTAGGCTAGGGCACCCCTAGGCTTAGGCTAGGGCACCCCTAGGCTTAGGCTAGGGGACCCCTAGGCTTAGGCTAGGGCACCCCTAAGCTTAGGCTAGGGCACCCAACTTCTTATGCTAGGGCACCCCTAAGCTTAGGCTAGGGCACCCCTAGTATTAGGCTAGGGCACCCCTAGGCTTAGGCTAGGGCACCCCTAGGCTTAGGCTAGGGCACCCTTAGGCTTAGGCTCGGGCACCCCTAGGCTTAGGCTAGGGTGCCCCTACTCTTAGGCTAGGGCGCCCCTAGGCTTAGGCTAGGGCACCCCTAGGCTTAGGTTAAGGCTATGGCTCCCCTAGCCTAAGGCTAGGGCACCCCTAGGCTTAGGCTAGGGGACCCCTAGGCATAGGCTAGGGCACCCCTAGGCTTAGGCTAGGGCACCCCTAGGCTTAGGCTAAGGCTAGCGCTCAGCTAGCCTAAGGCTAGGGCACCCCTAGGCTTTGGCTAGGGCACCCCTAAGCTTAGGGTAGGGCACCCCTAGGCTTAGGCTAGGGCACATCTAGGCTTAGGCTAGGGCACCACTAGGCTTAGGCTAAGGCTAGGGCTCCACTAGACTAAGGCTAGGGCACCTGTAGGCTTAGGCTAGGGCACCCCTAGGCTTAGGCTAGGACACCCCTAGGCTTAGGCAAGGCACCACTAGTCTTAGGCTAGGGCACCCCAAGGCTTAGGCTAAGGCTAGGGCTCCCCTAGCCTAAGGCTAGGGGACCCCTAGGCTTAGGCTAGGGCACCCCTAGGTTTAGACTAGGGCACCCCTAGGCTTAGGTTAGGGCACCCCTAGGCTTAGGCTAGGGCACCCCTAGGCTTAGGCTAAGGCTAGGGCTCAGCTAGCCTAAGGCTAGGGCACCCCTAGGCTTTGGCTAGGGCACCCCTAAGCTTAGGGTAGGGCACCCCTAGGCTTAATTAGGGCACATCTAGGCTTAGGCTAGGGCACCACTAGGCTTAGGCTAAGGCAAGGGCTCCCCTAGCCTAAGGCTAGGGCACCCATAGGCTTAGGCTAGGGCACCCCTAGGCTTAGGCTAGGGCAGCCATAGGCTTAGGCTAAGGCTGGGCTCCTCTAGCCTAACGCCTGGGCACCCCTAGGCTTAGGCAAGGGCACCCCTAGGCTTAGGCTAGGGCACCTCTAGGCTTAGGCTAGGGTACCCCTAGGCTTAGGCTAGGGCACCCCTAGGCTTAGGGTAGGGCACCCCTAGGCTTAGGTTAGGACACGCCTAGCTTTAAGCTAGGGCACCCCTAGGGTTAGGCTAGGGCACCCCTAGGCTTAGGCTAGGGCACCCCTAGGCTTAGGCTAGGGCACCCATAGTCTTAGGCTAGGGCACCACAAAGCTTAGGCTAGGGCACCCCTAGGTTTAGGCTAAGGGTAGGGCTCCCCTTGCCTAACCCTATAGCACCCCTAGGCTTAGGCTAGGGCACCCCTAGGCTTAGACTAGGGCACCCGTAAGCTTAGGGTAGGGCACCCCTAGTCTTAGTCTAGGGCACCCCTAGGCTTAGGCTAGGTCACCCCTAGGCTTAGGCTAGGGAACCCCTAGGTTTAGGCTAGGGCGCCCCAAGGCTTAGGCTAAGGCTAGGGCTCCCCTAGCCTAAGGCTAGGGCACCCCTAGGCTTAGGCTAGGGCACCCCTAGGCTTAGGCTAGGGCACCCCTAGGCTTAGGCTAGGGCACCCCATGGCTTAGGATAGGGCACATCTAGTCTTAGGCTAAGGCGGGACTCCACAAGACTAAGGCTTGGGCACCCCAACCTTAGGCTAGGGCACCCCTAGGCTTAGGCTAGGGTACCCCAAGGCTTAGTCTAGGACACCCCTAGACTTAGGCTAGGGCACCCCTAGGCTTAGGCTAAGGCTAGGGCTCCTCTAGCCTATCGCTAGGGCATCCCTAGGATTGAGCTAGGGCACCCCTAGGCTTAGGCTAGGGCACCCCTAAGCTTAGGCTAGGGCACCCCTAGGCTTAGGATAGGGCACCACTACGCTTAGGCTAAGGCTAGAGCTCAGCTAGCCTAAGGCTTGAGCACCCCTAGGCTTAGGCTACGGCAACCCTAGGCTTAGGCTAGGGCACCCCTAGGCTTAGGCTAGGGAACCCCTAGGCTTAGGCTAGGGCACCCCTAGGCTTAGGCTAAGGCTAGGGCTCCCCTAGCTTAAGGCTAGGGCACCCCTAGGCTTAGGCTAGGGCACCTATAGGCTTAGGCTCGGGCACCCCTAGGCTTAGGCTAGGGCACCCCTAGGCTTAGGCTAAACTAGGGCACCTATAGGCTTAGGCTCGGGCACCCCTAGGCTTAGTGTAGGGCACCCCTAGGCTTAGGCTAGGGCACCCATAGGCTTAGGCTAGGGCACACCTAGGCTTAGGCTTGGCCACCCCTAGGCTTAGGCTAGGCCACCCCTAGGCTTACGCTAGGGCACCCCTAAGCTTAGGCTAGGGCACCGCTAGTCTTTGGCTAGGGCACCCCTAGGCTTGGACTAAGGCTAGGGCTCCCCTAGCCTAAGGCTAGGGCACCATTAGGCTTAGGCTAGGGCACATCTAGGCTTAGGCTAGGGCACCACTAGGCTTAGGCTAAGGCTAGGGCTCCACTAGACTAAAGCTAGGGCACCCCTAGGCTTAGGCTAGGGCAACCCTAGGCTTAGGCTAGGGCACCCCTAGGCTTAGGCTAGGGTACCCCTAGGCTTGGGCTAGGGCACCCCTAGGCTTATGCTAAGGTTAGGGCTCCCCTAGCCTAAGGGTAGGGCAAGCCTAGGCTTAGGCTAGGGCACCCCTAGGCTTAGGCTAGGGCACCACTAGGCTTAGGCTAGGGCTCCCCTAGGCTTAGGCTAAGGCTAAGCTCCCCTAGCCTAAGGCTAGGGCACCCCTAGGCTTAGGCTAGGGCACCCCTAGGCTTAGGCTATGGCACCCCTAAGCTTAGGCTAGGGCACTCATTGGCTTAGCCTAAGGCTAGGGCTCCCCTAGCCTAACACTAGGGCACCCCTAGGCTTAGGCAAGGGCACCCCTAGGCTTAGGCTACGGCACCCCTTAGCTTAGGCTACGGCACCCCTAGTCTTAGGCAAGGCACCCCTAGGCTTAGGCTAAGGCTAAGGCTCCGCTAGCCTAAGGTTAGGGCACCCCTAGGCTTAGGTTAGGGAACCCCTAGGCTTAGGCTAGGGCACCCCTAGGCTTAGACCAGAGTACCCCTAGGCTTAGGCTTAGGCTAGGGCTCAGCTAGCCTAAGGCTAGGGCAAGCCTAGGCTTAGGCTAGGGCAAGCCTAGGCTTAGGCTAGGGCACCTGTAGGCTTATGGTAGGGCTCCCCTAGGCTTAGGGTAGGGCACCCCTAGGCTTAGGCTAGGGCATGCTTAGGCTTAGACTAGGGCACCCCTAGGCTTATGCTAAGGCTAGTGCTCCCCTAGCCTAAAGCTAGAGCACCCCTAGGGTTAGGCTAGGGCACCCATAGGCTTAGGCTAGGGCACCCCTAGGCTTAGGCTAGGGTAGCCATAGGCTTAGGCTAAGGCTGGGCTCCTCTAGCCTAAGGCCTGGGCACCCCTAGGCTTAGGCAAGGGCACCCCTAAGCTTAGGCTAGGGCACCTCTAGGCTTAGGCTAGGGTACCCCTAGGCTTAGGCTAGGACACCCCTAGGCTTAGGGTAGGGCACCCCTAGGCTTAGGTTAGGACACGCCTAGCCTTAAGCTAGGGCACCCCTAGGGTTAGGCTAGGGCACCCCTAGGCTTAGGCTAGGGCACCCCTAGGCTTAGGCTAGGGCAGCCAGAGGCTTAGGCTAAGGCTAGGGCTCCTCTAGCGTAAGGCCTGGGCACCCCTAGGCTTAGGCTAGGGCGCCCCTAGGCTTAGGCTAGGGCACCCCTAGGCTTAGGCTAAGGCACCAATAGGCTTAGGCAAGGGCACCCTAGGATTAGGTTAGGGCACCCTTAGGCTTTGGCTATGGCACCCCTAGGCTTAGGCTAAGGCTAGGTCAACCCTAGGCTTAGTCTAAGGCACCACTAGGCTTAGGCTAGGGCACCCCTAGGCTTAGGCTAGGGCACCCCTAGGCTTAGGCTAGGGCACCCCTAGGCTTAGGCTAGGGCACCCCTAGGCTGAGGCTAGGGCACCCCTAGGCTGAGGCTAGGGCACCCCTAGGCTGAGGCTAGGGCACCCATAGGTTTAGGCTAAGGCTAGGGTTACCCTAGCCTAAGGCTAGGGCACCCCTAGGCTTACGCTAGGGCACTCCTAGGTTTAGGCTAAGGCTAGGGCTCCCCTAGCCTAAGGCCAAGGCACCCCTAGGCTTAGGGTAGGACAACCCTAGGCTTAGGCTAGGGCACCCCTAGGATTAGGCTAAGGTACCCCATGGCTGAGGATAGGGCACCACTAGGCTTAGGCTAGGGCACCCCTTGGCTTAGGCTAGGGCACCCCTAGGCGTAGGCTAGGTCACCCCTAGGCTTAGGCTAATGCTAGGGCTCAGGTAGCCTACGGCTAGGGCACCCCTAGGCTTTGGCTAGGGCACCCCTAGGCTTAGGCTAAAGCTAGGGCTCCACTAGACTAAGGCTAGGGCACCCCTAGGCTTAGGCTAGGGCACCCCTAGGCTTAGACTAGGGCACCCCTAAGCTTAGGCTAGAGCACCCCTAGGCTTAGCCTAGGGCACCCCTAGGCTTCGGCTAAGACTAGGGCTCCCCTAGCCTAAGGCTAGGGCACCCCTAGGCTTAGGCTAGGGCACCCCTAGGCGTAGGCTAGGGCACCCCTAGGCGTAGGCTAGGGCACCCCTAGGCTTAGGCTAGGGGACCCCTAGGCTTAGGCTAGGGCAACCCTAAGCTTAGGCTAGGGCACCCATCTTCTTATGCTAGGGCACCCCTAAGCTTAGGCTAGGGCACCCCTAGTCTTAGGCTAGGGCACCCCTAGGCTTAGGCTAGGGCACCCCTAGGCTTAGGCTAGGGCACCCTTAGGCTTAGGCTCGGGCACCCCTAGGCTTAGGCTAGGGTGCCCCTACTCTTAGGCTAGGGCGCCCCTAGGCTTAGGCTAGGGCACCACTAGGCTTAGGTTAAGGCTAGGGCTCCCCTAGCCTAAGGCTAGGGCACCCCTAGGCTTAGGCTAGGGGACCCCTAGGCATAGGCTAGGGCACCCCTAGGCTTAGGCTAGGGCACTCCTAGGCTTAGGCTAGGACACCCCTAGGCTTAGGCAAGGCACCACTAGGCTTAGGCTAGGGCACCCCTAGGCTTAGGTTAAGGCTAGGGCTCCCCTAGCCTAAGGCTAGGGCACCCCTAGGCTTAGGCTAGGGGACCCCTAGGCATAGGCTAGGGCACCTGTAGGCTTAGGCTAGGGCACCCCTAGGCTTAGGCTAGGACACCCCTAGGCTTAGCAAGGCACCACTAGTCTTAGGCTAGGGCACCCCTAGGCTTAGGCTAAGGCTAGGGCTCCCCTAGCCTAAGGCTAGGGGACCCCTAGGCTTAGGCTAGGGCACCCCTAAGTTTAGACTAGGGCACCCCTAGGCTTAGGTTAGGGCACCCCTAGGCTTAGGCTAGGGCACCCCTAGGCTTAGGCTAAGGCTAGGGCTCAGCTAGCCTAAGGCTAGGGCACCCCTAGGCTTTGGCTAGGGCACCCCTAAGCTTAGGGTAGGGCACCCCTAGGCTTAATTAGGGCACATCTAGGCTTAGGCAAGGGCACCCCTAGGCTTAGGCTAGGGCACCTCTAGGCTTAGGCTAGGGTACCCCTAGGCTTAGGCTAGGGCACCCCTAGGCTTAGGGTAGGGCACCCCTAGGCTTAGGTTAGGACACGCCTAGCCTTAAGCTAGGGCACCCCTAGGGTTAGGCTAGGGCACCCCTAGGCTTAGGCTAGGGCACCCCTAGGCTTAGGCTAGGGCACCCATAGTCTTAGGCTAGGGCACCACAAAGCTTAGGCTAGGGCACCCCTAGGTTTAGGCTAAGGGTAGGGCTCCCCTTGCCTAACCCTAGGGCACCCCTAGGCTTAGGCTAGGGCACCCATAGGCTTAGGCTACGGCACCCCTTAGCTTAGGCTACGGCACCCCTAGTCTTAGGCAAGGCACCCCTAGGCTTAGGCTAAGGCTAAGGCTCCGCTAGCCTAAGGCTAGGGCACCCCTAGGCTTTGGCTAGGGCACCCCTAAGCTTAGGGTAGGGCACCCCTAGGCTTAGGCTAGGGCACATCTAGGCTTAGGCTAGGGCACCACTAGGCTTAGGCTAAGGCTAGGGCTCCACTAGACTAAGGCTAGGGCACCTGTAGGCTTAGGCTAGGGCACCCCTAGGCTTAGGCTAGGACACCCCTAGGCTTAGGCAAGGCACCACTAGTCTTAGGCTAGGGCACCCCTAGGCTTAGGCTAAGGCTAGGGCTCCCCTAGCCTAAGGCTAGGGGACCCCTAGGCTTAGGCTAGGGCACCCCTAGGTTTAGACTAGGGCACCCCTAGGCTTAGGTTAGGGCACCCCTAGGCTTAGGCTAGGGCACCCCTAGGCTTAGGCTAAGGCTAGGGCTCAGCTAGCCTAAGGCTAGGGCACCCCTAGGCTTTGGCTAGGGCACCCCTAAGCTTAGGGTAGGGCACCCCTAGGCTTAATTAGGGCACATCTAGGCTTAGGCTAGGGCACCACTAGGCTTAGGCTAAGGCAAGGGCTCCCCTAGCCTAAGGCTAGGGCACCCATAGGCTTAGGCTAGGGCACCCCTAGGCTTAGGCTAGGGCAGCCATAGGCTTAGGCTAAGGCTGGGCTCCTCTAGCCTAAGGCCTGGGCACCCCTAGGCTTAGGCAAGGGCACCCCTAGGCTTAGGCTAGGGCACCTCTAGGCTTAGGCTAGGGTACCCCTAGGCTTAGGCTAGGGCACCCCTAGGCTTAGGGTAGGGCACCCCTAGGCTTAGGTTAGGACACGCCTAGCCTTAAGCTAGGGCACCCCTAGGGTTAGGCTAGAGCACCCCTAGGCTTAGGCTAGGGCACCCCTAGGCTTAGGCTAGGGCACCCATAGTCTTAGGCTAGGGCACCACAAAGCTTAGGCTAGGGCACCCCTAGGTTTAGGCTAAGGGTAGGGCTCCCCTTGCCTAACCCTATAGCACCCCTAGGCTTAGGCTAGGGCACCCCTAGGCTTAGACTAGGGCACCCGTAAGCTTAGGGTAGGGCACCCCTAGTCTTAGTCTAGGGCACCCCTAGGCTTAGGCTAGGTCACCCCTAGGCTTAGGCTAGGGAACCCCTAGGTTTAGGCTAGGGCGCCCCAAGGCTTAGGCTAAGGCTATGGCTCCCCTAGCCTAAGGCTAGGGCACCCCTAGGCTTAGGCTAGGGCACCCCTAGGCTTAGGCTAGGGCACCCCTAGGCTTAGGCTAGGGCACCCCATGGCTTAGGATAGGGCACATCTAGGCTTAGGCTAAGGCGGGACTCCACAAGACTAAGGCTTGGGCACCCCAACCTTAGGCTAGGGCACCCCTAGGCTTAGGCTAGGGTACCCCAAGGCTTAGTCTAGGACACCCCTAGACTTAGGCTAGGGCACCCCTAGGCTTAGGCTAAGGCTAGGGCTCCTCTAGCCTATCGCTAGGGCATCCCTAGGATTGAGCTAGGGCACCCCTAGGCTTAGGCTAGGGCACCCCTAAGCTTAGGCTAGGGCACCCCTAGGCTTAGGATAGGGCACCACTACGCTTAGGCTAAGGCTAGAGCTCAGCTAGCCTAAGGCTTGAGCACCCCTAGGCTTAGGCTACAGCAACCCTAGGCTTAGGCTAGGGCACCCCTAGGCTTAGGCTAGGGAACCCCTAGGCTTAGGCTAGGGCACCCCTAGGCTTAGGCTAAGGCTAGGGCTCCCCTAGCCTAAGGCTAGGGCACCCCTAGGCTTAGGCTAGGGCACCTATAGGCTTAGGCTCGGGCACCCCTAGGCTTAGGCTAGGGCACCCCTAGGCTTAGGCTAAACTAGGGCACCTATAGGCTTAGGCTCGGGCACCCCTAGGCTTAGTGTAGGGCACCCCTAGGCTTAGGCTAGGGCACCCATAGGCTTAGGCTAGGGCACACCTAGGCTTAGGCTTGGCCACCCCTAGGCTTAGGCTAGGCCACCCCTAGGCTTACGCTAGGGCACCCCTAAGCTTAGGCTAGGGCACCGCTAGTCTTTGGCTAGGGCACCCCTAGGCTTGGACTAAGGCTAGGGCTCCCCTAGCCTAAGGCTAGGGCACCATTAGGCTTAGGCTAGGGCACATCTAGGCTTAGGCTAGGGCACCACTAGGCTTAGGCTAAGGCTAGGGCTCCACTAGACTAAAGCTAGGGCACCCCTAGGCTTAGGCTAGGGCAACCCTAGGCTTAGGCTAGGGCACCCCTAGGCTTAGGCTAGGGTACCCCTAGGCTTGGGCTAGGGCACCCCTAGGCTTATGCTAAGGTTAGGGCTCCCCTAGCCTAAGGGTAGGGCAAGCCTAGGCTTAGGCTAGGGCACCCCTAGGCTTAGGCTAGGGCACCACTAGGCTTAGGCTAGGGCTCCCCTAGGCTTAGGCTAAGGCTAAGCTCCCCTAGCCTAAGGCTAGGGCACCCCTAGGCTTAGGCTAGGGCACCCCTAGGCTTAGGCTATGGCACCCCTAAGCTTAGGCTAGGGCACTCATTGGCTTAGCCTAAGGCTAGGGCTCCCCTAGCCTAACACTAGGGCACCCCTAGGCTTAGGCAAGGGCACCCCTAGGCTTAGGCTACGGCACCCCTTAGCTTAGGCTACGGCACCCCTAGTCTTAGGCAAGGCACCCCTAGGCTTAGGCTAAGGCTAAGGCTCCGCTAGCCTAAGGTTAGGGCACCCCTAGGCTTAGGTTAGGGAACCCCTAGGCTTAGGCTAGGGCACCCCTAGGCTTAGGCTAAAGCTAAGGCTCCCCTAGCCTAAGGCTAGGGCACCCCTAGGCTTAGGATAGGGCACCCCTAGGCTTAGGCTAGGGCACCCCTAGGATTTGGCTAGGGCACATCTAGGCTTAGGCTAGGGCACCCCTTCGCTTAGGCTAGGGCACCCCTAGTCTTAGGCTAGGGCACCCCTAGGCTTAGGCTAAGGCTAGGGCTCTGCTAGCCTAAAACTAGGGCACCCCTAGGCTTAGGCTACGGCACCCCTAGGCTTAAGCTAGGGCACCTGTAGGCTTAGGCTAAGGCTAGGGGTCCCCTAGCCTAAGGCTAGGGCACCCCTAGGCTTAGGCTAATGCTAGGGCTCAGCTAGCCTAAGGCTAAGGCACCCCTAGGCTTAGGCTAGGGCACCCCTAGGCTTACGCTAGGGCACCCCTAGGCTTAGTCTAAGGCTAAGGCTCCCCTAGCCTAAGGCTAGGGCACCCCTAGGCTTAGGCTAGGGCACCCCTAGGCTTAGGCTAGGGCACCCCTAGGCTTAGGCTAGGGCACCCCTAGGCTTTGGCTAGGGCACATCTAGGCTTAGGCTAGGGCACCCCTTCGCTTAGGCTAGGGCACCCCTAGTCTTAGGCTAGGGCACCCCTAGGCTTAGGGTAAGGCTAGGGCTCTGCTAGCCTAAAACTAGGGCACCCCTAGGCTTAGGCTACGGCACCCCTAGGCTTAAGCTAGGGCACCTGTAGGCTTAGGCTAAGGCTAGGGGTCCCCTAGCCTAAGGCTAGGGCACCCCTAGGCTTAGGCTAATGCTAGGGCTCAGCTAGCCTAAGGCTAAGGCACCCCTAGGCTTAGGTTGGGCACCCCTAGGCTTAGGCTAGGGCACCCCTAGGCTTAGGCTAGGGCACCCCTAGGCTTACGCTAGGGCACCCCTAGGCTTAGGCTAAGGCTAAGGCTCCCCTAGCCTAAGGCTAGGGCACCCCTAGGCTTAGGCTAGGGCACCCCTACGCTTAGGCTAGGGCACCCCTAGGCTTTGGCTAGGGCACATCTAGGCTTAGGCTAGGGCACCACTTAGCTTAGGATAGGGCACCCCTAGTCTTAGGCTAGGGCACCCCTAGGCTTAGGCTAAGGCTAGGGCTCTGCTAGCCTAAGACTAGGGCACCCCTAGGCTTAGGCTAGGGCACCCCTAGGCTTAAGCTAGGTCACCGGTAGGCTTAGGCTAAGGCTAGGGATCCCCTAGCCTAAGGTTAGGGCACCCCTAGGCTTAGGGTAGGGCACCCCTAAGCTTAGGCTAGGACACCCGTAGGCTTAGGCTAGGGCACCTCTAGGCTTAGGCTTGGACACCTCTAGGCTCAGTCTAGGGCACCCCTAGACGTAGGCTAGGTCACCCCTAGGCTTAGGCTAATGGTAGGGCTCAGCTAGCCTAAGGCTAAGGCACCCCTAGGCTTAGGCTAGGGCACCCCTAGTCTTAGGTTAAGGCTATGGCTCCTCTAGACTAAGGCTTGGGCACCCCTAGCCTTAGGCTAGGGCACCCCTAGGCTTAGGCTAGGGAACCCCTAGGCTTAGGCTAGGGGACCCCTAGGCTTAGGCTAAGGCTAGGGCTCCCCTAGCCTAAGGCTAAGGCACCCCTAGGCTTAGGCTAGGGCACCCCTAGGCTTAGGCTAGGGCAACCCTAGTCTTAGGCTAAGGCTAGGGCTCCCCTAGACTAAGGCTAGGGCACCACTAGGTTTAGGCTAGGGCACCCCTAGGCTTAGGCTAGGGTACCCCTAGGCTTAGGATAAGGCTAGGGCTCCCCTATCCTAAGGCTAGGGCACCCCTAGGCTTAGGCTAGGGCACCCCTAGGCTTATGCTAAAGTTAGGGCTCCCGTAGCCTAAGGCTAGGGTACCCCTAGGCTTAGGGTAGGGCATCCCTCGGCTTAGGCTAGGGCACCCCTAGGCTTAGGCTAAGGCACCCCATGGCTTAAGATAGGGCACCCCTA
Source organism: Tenrec ecaudatus (assembly GCF_050624435.1). Lineage (NCBI taxonomy): Eukaryota > Metazoa > Chordata > Mammalia > Afrosoricida > Tenrecidae > Tenrec > Tenrec ecaudatus. The sequence goes on along the minus strand of NW_027459418.1, from coordinate 55,813 downwards.
GGCTTAGGCTAAGGCTAGGGCTCCACTAGACTAAGGCTAGGGCACCCCTAGCCTTACGCTAGGGCACCCCTAGGCTTAGGCTAGGGCAACCCTAGGCTTATGCTAGGGCACCCCTAGGCTTAGGCTAGGGCACCCCTAGGCTTAGGCTAAGGCTAGGGCTCACCTAGTCTAAGGCTAGGGCACCCCTAGGCTTAGGCTAGGGCACCCCTAGGCTTAGGCTAGGACACCGCTAGGCTTAGGCTAAGGCTAGGGCTCCCCTTGCCTAACCCTAGGGCACCCCTAGGCTTAGGCTAGGGCACCCCTAGGTTAGACTAGGGCACCCCTAAGCTTAGGGTAGGGCACCCCTAGGCGTAGGCTAGGGCACCCCTAGGCTTAGGCTAAGGCTAGGGCTCAGCTAGCCTAAGACTTGAGCACCCCTAGATATGTGGAATCTTAGGATGGAATATTTTGAATACACAGAAAAAAATTCAGTGGAATCATAACCCTCTAAATAATTACCCTCTAAAGCCACAAAGATCAACTGTGTCCAGCATGGTGACAGTTTAGCATATGCCATGGGCACATTGCTCATATCCCAGTGTTGTTAATCAACAAAAACTCACGCACTGTCACTTATAGTGACCCTATGCACAATAGAATAAAAGCCTTTCTAGTCCTGTGACATCCTCACAATGGTCATATTTTAGTCTATTGTTACAGCCACTGTGTTGATCCATCTCATTCAGGGCTTACCTGTTTTTTGACGATGCTCTACCAAGTATTTTGTCCTTTTCTAGGGACTAATTTCTCCTGATACCATGTTCAAAGTATTTGAAATGGAGTTTTACCATCCTCACTTCTAAAATACATTCTGGCTGTACTTCTCCCGGGATAGACCTCTTTGTTCTGCTGGGCATTCATGGTATATTCAATATTATTTGCAACATCATATTTTAAAGGCATCATATTTTCTTCAGTCTTCCTTATTTATGGTCCATCTTTCACATGCATATGTCAAACATTACCATCAAGTCTATTCTTATTCATAGTGACCATATAGGGTTTCCAAGGCTGTAAATCTTTACAGGGTCAAATAGCTTCCTCTTTCTTCTGTGGAGCAGCAAGTGGGTTGAACCACCAACCTTGCTGTTAGTCATTCAACCCATACCAGACACTGAAATTAAGACTCCTTTCACATGCATCTAAGGTGATTAAAAATATCAAGGCTAAAAGCAGGCATAATTTGCTAATCCCCAGAGTAAAACATTTGCTCTTTCACATTTTAAAGAGGTCTTTTACAACAGATTTTTCCAATGAAATACGTTGATTTATTGACTGCTGCTTCTGTGAGTATTGATTGTGGGTCCAAGTAAAATAGAGTTTAGCTACATTTCTCTATTTGTAATGATGTTGTGTGTTTATATTTGTCAAGTTGAGAAGACATTTGTATTCTTAGTGTTGAAGACTAATTCATACTGAAGGTGTACTATATGAGCTTTATCAGTAAGTACTTCAAGGCCTATTGACTTTCAGCCAGCAAGATTGGGTCATCTGCATAATACAGGTTGTTAATGATTCTTCCTCCAAACCAGATGCCTCAACTTCTTCATACAGAGCAGCTTCTCAGATTATTTGAATAAGTATAGTGTGATAGATAGGTAGGTTTATAGTGCCAACCTGGCCAATAAGAACATGTGGGATTAATAAGTTCGCAGTTTGATTCGTGGGCAAAGAGATAAATGGCTCAGCAAGCCACACCTATCTCTCAGTTGCTCTCTGGTGATCAGACCAGTGTGTGGCTGCCTTACCTAGTTCTGCAGTTTGCTGCCTGGCTGTACTGCCATATTTACTGTTGCATGGAAGTGAGTTAAACTGAGTCCTTTGTACTGCTATGTGGACTAATTAGCTGTTATATTCCTTCGTGTTCTATCTATCTATCAAATCATAAATGTCCTGGTTTTGTTTCTCTAGAGAACCCTGTCTAACACATATGGTGAAAGGATATAACCACAACACACACTCTCCTGATTTTAAACCACACACTATCCACTTGTTCTATTCGAACCACTTCCTGTTGGTTTGTGTACAGGTACCACAGGAGCACAATTAAATGTACGGGAATTCCCATTGTTCTCATATGTATTCATATGCTACCCAAAGTTTGTTATGATACACAGTAAAATCCTCTGCATAGTCAATAGTACATAAGTAAGCATTTTCCTTGTATCCTCTGTTTTCAGCCAAGGTCCATCTGAAACGAGCATTGATATACCTTGCCCCATGCCCTCTTTTAATACAGCCTGGATTTCTGGCAGCTTCCTGTTGACATATTGCTATAACTACTTTTAAAGGTATCGTCAATAAAATTGTACTTGCATGTCATATTAATGTTATTTTAAATTAATTTGCAGATTTTGTTGCGTCATATTTCTTTAGAATGGACACAAATATTAATCACTTCCAGTTGGTTGGCCAGATAGCTATCTTCCAAATTTCTTGACATGGACTATCACTGCATGAGCGTGTTGAAATATTTCCATTCCTATCCCTTCCTTGCTTTTCACGAATGCTTACATTGCAGCTTCAACTTCCTCTTGGCCTTTTGAACTAGTAGAACCTCAACTAATTCTTGGGAACAGAGACTCTGTACACTCCGTCCATATTCTTTGGATTCTCCCTACATCATTCAATAGTTTGATAAATAATCCTTGAACATTGTAATCCGAGGCTTGGATTTTTTCTTCTGTTCTTTCAATTTATGATATGCTGACTGTACTCATTCCTTTTGCTTTCCTAATTCCAGGTCTTTACACGTTACAATATAATTCTTTACTTTATCTTCTCAAGCTGGCCTTTCAAATTTTTCTGTTCAACTCTTTTATTTCATCATTTCTTCCATTTGCTTTAACTGCTTTAGGTTCAAGAGCAAGTTTCCCAGTCTCCTCTGATATCCACTGTAGTATTTTCTTTCTTTCCTGGATTATTAATGATCTTTTTGAGGAGCCCCCAATAAAATGATTTGTGATAAATAAATAAATAGCCACAGGTGACATGACAAAAAAAAAAAAAAAACATTGATGACCTTTATGCTATTTCACAAGTCTTCTGGTAGCTGATCATTAATGTTCAATATGTCCGAACCATTCTTGAGATAGGCTCTAAATTCAGGTGAGATATTGTGATAGTAAGGTTTCGTGTCAATTTAGCTTGACCAGGATCTTCAGAAGGTGCAGCTCACACTCTCCTTGGGGCTATGACTTATTTCATAGCTATAAGTAGACTGTGGAGAATGGGCTCCCTCTTTTCTTCCTGATGAAATGACCCTGGACCCTACGTCTGGCTTCTTGGGATGGCAATCACCATGAGACCTGCTGACCCTAAGAGCTGTCTGTGGCCTGCCAACTGCCTGTTGACATTGGATTCTCCCAACTCTGCTTCCACCAACCTGTGGTTTTCCTGTTTCTTGGGCTATTCCTCCAACAGCTTCAGGAGTCTGGAAGGGCCTCTAGTTTGCATCTGATTTATGGGCTGGAGTTGGACTGGGGTTTCTTGTTGTGTGGACTTCTTAATGTAAAATTCTTTATTGATATAAATTTCCTTCTTCTACATGTATCAGTATCACTGGTTTGTTTCTCTAGAAACCCCAGCCGACCACAAATATAATATAGACTGTATTTGGGCTCTTTTGCGTTCTTATTTTAATTTTCTTCAGGTTTGATTTGAACTTGCATATTAGTAATTGATAGTCTTTTACATAGTTGGCCCCCGGTCTTGTTTTGTCTCAATGATATTGAGTTTCTCTATCATGTCTTCCCACAGATTTAATCAATTCCATTCCTGTGTTTTCCACATGTATATATGCCGCTCCTGTTGTTGAATAAAGGTGTTTGCAATGAGGAAGTTATTGCTCTTGCAGAATTCTTTCATGCAGTCTTCAGCTTCTTTTCGATCCCCAAAGCCATAGTTTCTAATTACTCTTCCTACCTTTTTGTTTCCATGTGTGCATTCCAATTGTTAGCAATTATTAATGTATTTTCAGTACAAGTGTGGTCAATTTCAGACTAAAGAAGTTGCTACAATTGTTCATTGGCTTTAGTGGTTTGTGAGAAAATTTGAATAATGGTTCTATTAACCGGCCTTCCTTGTGTATGAAGATAAATATTATTCTGTCACAGGCAGCATTGCACTTCAAGATAGATCTAAAAATGCTCTTTTTGAGGATGAAAGAGACATTCTTTTGAATTTGTCATTGTCAGCATAGTCATTCTTATCATTTTAAGATTCAAAGGGACTATTTCAACTCACCAATGCCTAGGATATTGATATTTATAGGTCAGATTCCGTTTTTTTTATGATTTCCAATTTTCCTAGATTCTTATTTTGCACGTTTCATGTTCTGATTATTAATGAATGGTTGCAATGATTTTTCTCATTTTGAATTATAATCCATTAGCAAATGAAGGTGCCAGAAGAAGCTTTGGTACACTTTGTTGCTAGATGCCTTCAAGTCAGTTCTTTCTCATAATAATGCCTACACAACAGAATGAAACATTGCCTCGTCCTGCCCCATACTCAAAAATTTTGTTATGTTTGAGTCCATTGTTGTAGGAATTGTCTCGATCCATTTGATCGGGTGTCTTCCTCTTTTTGCAACCCCTCCACTGTAATGTGTATGATGTCCTCCAGGGACTGGTCTGTCCTGATAACATCTGCAAAGTACATGAGATGAAGTCTCGCCATCCTATCTGCCAAGGAACATTTAGCTGCACTTCTTCTCAGACAGATTTGTTTGTTCTTCTCTCCACCCATGGTACTTTCAGTATTTTTTTGTCAGTACCTTAATTCAAATGCACCAGTTCTCCTTCAGTCGTTCTCATTCAATGTTCAAATTTCACATGCATAAGGTGTGGCGGAAAATGCCATGCCTTGGGCCAGGCGCAACTTAATCCTAAGTGAAATTCTTGATCTTCAGTACTTTAAAGTGGTTATGTGCAGTAGATTTGCCTAATGCAATATGTTATTTGGTTTTTTGATTGTTGTTTCCATGAGCATTAGCTGTGAATCTAAGCAAGACGAAATCCTTGATAACTTCAATATTTTCTCCATTTATTATGATGTTATCTACAGCTCCTGTTGTGAGGTTTTGAGTTATCATTAAGGTGGACTCTACTTTGAGGAAGCTCTCTTTCTCGGTGATATTTTGATTGTTTTGCAATCTGAGGGACTCATTTTCTGGCATTATATCAGACAATATTTTACTGCTATGCATAAAGTTTTCAATGGTGAATCCCTCAGAAGTGGACTGATTGTTTTGTCGTCCTGTCAGTTCTTAGTCTGGAAGCTGTGTTGAAATCTGTTCACCGTGGGTGATCCTGCCTGGTATTTGAAGTACTAGTGGACTAACTCCCAGCATCACAGCAAAGCACAAGCTACCACAGTGCAGCAAATTGACAGATGGGGCGCGGGAGGGGAGTTGTCATTGTTAGATACTGTTAATTTGGCTCTAACTCATAGCACCCACAGCCTGTTTCCTCACAGTTAATGTTGGAGACCATTTTTGCAGCCAGTATGCCAATTCATCCCATTGAGGACCTTCTTTTTTTCACCACTCCACTTTACCAAGTATGATATCCTTCTCTAGGGACTATGCTCAGCTGTTAAGATGTCCAAAGTATGTGATATGAAGTCTTGCCATTCTCACGTCTAGGAAGCATTCTGGCTCTACTTCCGCCAAGAAAGATTTGTTCCTTCTTCTGAAAGTCCATGGAATGTTCAATATTCTTCACCAGCATCATAATTCAAAGACATCAACTTTTATTTTACCTTTCATAATTATTGTCCATTTTCAAGTACATATGAGGTGATTGAAAATGCCATAGTATGATAGTTATATAATTTTATGTCAGTTTGAAGATATGTAAAAGTGTAAGGTTGGTATCCAATCTGTCAATCACACCATAGCCTGATGGTGCCTCTTTGTGACCATGGCCTTCTCATAAGGAGGGCCCTGGGAACCTCCCCTTCTTTTTGCATTCACCTGACTGCTTCCTGCCCACGTTGAGAGCTGCCAGAGTCTTGCCATGCTTCCATCGACCTTGGGTCCACACGACATTGCAATCACTGGCCTTTGACATCCCTGCATTCTGCATCATTGCATGTAACTGCGTAAGTTGGAAAGGAACTTATGGGCTAGTGTTGGACTTATGGACTTGAGTTGGACTGGCCTGGGATATTTCCTTGAAATAGAAATACTATAATGACTTCTTGATTAAAAACTATTTATTGCACATATATGAGTGTCACTTGATTTGTGTCTCTAGTCAGCCTGGCTTACATCCAGTTCACTGCCATCAAGTTGATTCCAACCCTTAGCAACTCTATAGGACAGGGCAGAGATATCCCTGTGGGTTTCCAATACTGGAACTTTGTATGGGAGCAGAACTGCTGATCTTGTGTTGAGCAACCCAACTTGGTTGGTTCTGACGCATTATGTTTGTAACCACTATACCACTAGGGCTCAGCTGTGCCTTATTCCTCAAAGTGACATCTTTTAACACTGGAAATTGGTCTTCAGCAAGATCTACCAGTGTACTCGGTCATATGACTTATTTTCTTTTTACACTGTTTTGATTGTGATGTGAGGGAAAATCTACAGAGTAAATTGATTTTCTTTACAATTCATGCAATGTTTTATGATATTGATAGCAATACCTGCAATGCAATACTACTTTTCCTATTCCCTCCCTTTGTTTGCCGTTTCCATTGGTCTTTCGTTCCCATGCCTTCCTGCCTTCTGAGTAACTCCCTGACAAATGCTGGGCTCTGAATTGTACATCGTTGACAGTATAGGTTTCCTATTTGGGGGCTGAAAGTTGAGCCATGGAGGTGAGGTCAGGTGTCAAATGGGAATTCCACTAGTGCCTATCATATCCTAAGGTTAGTCTTCTTATTTTGAGTTCTACATTTTCCCCAGTTGATCCAGGGCCTACTACTGTGAGCACTTTCAGAGCAATCTGCAGTGAGAACCCTATGCTATCTTGGTCTTCTGGACTCAGCGCTGTGGAGCCTGGGCTTCATGTGGTCAGTGAATCCCTTTCATCTTCTTTTGATGCTATCTGTGTAATTCTGTATTTTGAATTTCTCTTCAATTTTTTCAGCTAGTGAAATGCACATGCTTTTCATTTTTGCTGTCCTAATTCCAGGTCTTTGCACCTTTTCATATAATTCTTTATTCCATCTTTTTTAATTCCCCTTTGAGATTTTATGTTCAGCTTCTTTATTCAGCGTCTTTACTTCATCAATTATTTCTATATTTCTCTCTCTCTTTTTCGTACTTCATCATTTCTTTCATTGGCTTCAGCTACTCCACATTCAAGGTGACATCCGTTTTGTCTTTTCTTTAGTTTCTGTCTTTTTAATTATCTTTGAATTTCTTTATTTATGATGTTCTTGATATTATTGCAGAACTCGTATCATCTCAGGTGATTTGTGTTCAATGTGTCAACTTTCTTCTTGAAGTATCCTCCAATTTAGATGAGATATACTCAAATTCATACATTGACTCTTGGGGACTTGTTTTAATTTTGTTGGAATTCGAGTTGAATTTGCCATTGATGGTTTGTTCCACAGTTCGTCTCCAGTCTCGTGACTGATGATATTGAACTTCTTTATACCGTAAATACTTGAGGATAAGCCGAGGTTTTTTCAGCACATTTTTTATGCTGAAAAAGCACCCCAGCTTTGTTGGGTAAAATTAGTTGCCTTGGGTTATACTCGAGTATGTATAGTAGTTTATTTCAACAGATATAGTTGATTTAATTCGTGTGTATTTCTATCGAATATACATGATCCATGTCTATGGTTACTGTTTACATCCCTGAAAAATAAATCTTCAATCAATAAGCCATCCTTATTGGAAAATTCTATCATGAGATCTCCCATGTGGCTTCCATCCCCATGGCCATATTTTCTAACTAGTGATCCTCCTCTTTAGTTTCCAATTTTTGCATTCAAGTCATCAGTAATCTTGATTGCATGTTTCATCAATTTCAGACTGAAAAGGTTGGTAAAAATCCTCAATGGCTTTATTGTTAGCATTAGTGGTTGGTGTGTAAATTTGAATAATAACTTTATTAATTATTCATCCTTGTAGGTGTAATATATCCTACACCTAACAATGGTGAACATTGGAATCGATGTTGAAACATTCTCATTTTTAACATGAAAGTCATCCATTCCTTTCAAATTTGTTACTCTGGTATGTAAACCATATTATTGTGACATTCAAAATGGCCAATACCAGTCTATTTCAGTTCAATAACACCTAGAGTGTTTGATCTTTATGTGTTCCATTTTTTCATGGCTTCCAATATTTCTAGATCCATATTTCATGCATCCCATCTTCTTGTTAGTGGTTATTGCAGTACTGCTGTTTCTTCTCATTTTGAGTCATTGCCACATCAACAAATATAGGTCCTGAAAACTTTATATCACTAAGGTCAACTCTACTTTGAGGAGACAGCTCTTCCCCAATTATATTTTGAGTGTCTTCCAACTTGAGGGGTTCATCATCCTGCACTATATGAAACAATATTCCACTGCTATCAATGTGCTCCACAAACACCACTATTTTTTTCAGATGTAGATTGGCAGGTTATTCTTTCCAGTCTATTTAGCTTGTAAGCTTTTCTGAAAATTTTCCACCACGGGTAACTATGCTTGTGTTTGAAATACCAGTGGTATATCTCACAGGATCATGATGACTTTCAAGTTATGATAGTTCAAGAACCTGACATGTCTGACAACTTGGCATGCTAGCCTAATTCCGAATGGCCAGCACATCTCTCTTCTTGCTTTCTCTAGTTTCTGTAGACCACTGTACCTGAGCATGCATGGCTTAGGAGGTTGTGGAGTTAATTCTTGCTTCCTGGAGTAACCCTTAACCAATGACCCATAGGAGTTGTTGGACAAATAGCCACACTCCCTCACATTCTGGGCAGAATAACTAGTGGATTTTCTACAGTGTCTCCAGTAAGATTAACCTCCAGTTGCTCACAATTTTAAATTGTTTGATAATGTACTTTTCATTGGCTGCCTTCTTTCTCTTTTCTATTTCCCATTTCCTTATTGATATCTCCCCAGAAAATGGCTTAATTAAAACCTTTGTCTCAGGATCTAATCCTATGGGGAACCCAAACTCAATCACACAAGACATTTGTCAAATCATGGACTTAGTGGTTATAGCTATTATATGTGTAGGTCATGGAAGAGGAGAATTCATACCATCACTTTGAATAGTCATTCAGAGTGCCAACTGGGTCCCCAGCATAGATCCTGGACATCAAAACTCACTGTTTCCTGTATCATAACACTTCCTTTTAGACTTCAGTCATTCAAAAAACTCAACAAATAGCTTGCTGTCTCACTTCAAATTTTGTAGTGTGCAAATATGGCTATGTTTTCATTGTGTGTTTAGCCCTGGACAAATCAGCTTTGACCAGGAAGGTGAAGTCATGTGGAAAAACAAACCAAAAACACTAGCAGCTGTGTGTTGTGGAAGAAAACCCTGTGGATGAAGTGCAATTTTTAGGGAACAGAGACCAGTAAGATAAACCAATAAGTGTCCACTGTTCTGATGTTAAGGAGAACCCTGGTGAGGCAGTAATTAAGCACTTAAGGGCTAATCAATCAGCAGTTCAAACCCACCATCTTCCCCAAGGAAGAGTTACGATGTGGCAGTCTGACCCACTTAAGATTTACATTGATTACCACTACCAACTGATCTGAGAGGGATAGCATTAGGGGATGCTGGATCGCATTCTTAACGAGCTCTAATGGCAGAGTGGACTCCTCATTGATCTCCTAACCACAAGGAAAGTGGTTCTAACCTATCAGTTGGTCCATGTGAGAAATAGGAGTTTGTCTGCTCTGGTAAAGATTTAAGCCTTGGAAAATCAAAGGGTGAAGTTCTATTCTATCTTGTAGGGTCTCTATGAGTCAGCTTCAACACAATGATAATGAGTTTGCTTTGGAATTTTGGGATAGAATAGGAGAAATATGTGCAACGAAGTTTAAACTTATTTTAAATGTTCAGTGGTATTGCTCAGAGAGAGATTCTTGGAACCCACAAGAATGTTGTCCTTAGGCACCTTCAGATCTGGAACTGAACTCACTCCCTTGGCTCAATCTTCAGCCAAACAATAGGTAGATCTATAAGGTAAAAAGTAACACTAATCAACTCTTTGAATCAAAAGGATATAATTTATTCAAAGATCAAGTTCAGAAGGGTCAGGAAAGAAGGGGGAATGGAAACAGGAAATACAAGGAGGAAGTGCGATAAGTGATATTACGTTGAGCAGATTGCAGTCAACATCATGAAGCAAAATATGTGTGAACTGTCAAATGGAAAACAGATGTATTCTGTAAACCTTCACCCAACTCACAATAAAGAGATTTTTTTTTCAGCCTTGGAAACCTATGAGGCAATACTATTCTGTCCTATAGGGTACCACTGAGTTGAAATCAACCCAGTGGCAATGGGATATTGATGCTGATGCTTTCTGCCGATTCTAAAAAATAGGGTTATTAGCAATTATTGTGGAAATAGCATGAATGAGACTATGTAAATGGGTTTGGTTACAGATAAATTCTTGTAAATGTTAAAGGATAAGTGATTGAGGATGGACTTGCCCAAAAAGAGAAAATTATTGCAAGATTTTGTTCCAGGGATAAAATAAAAATAGGTTTCCTGTGGGTAAGACTTAAGCCTATAGATATGGAATTTAAGGAACTGGTATTCCATGATGGTCACTTCCCGACACAATCACTCAAGACAAAAAGTGGCTGTATAAACAAATGTGGTGAAGAAAGCTTATGGAGCCTAGCTATCAAAAGATAAAGAGTCTAGGGTTTTAAAGACTAGAAGGTTCACAAGTGGCCATCTAACTCAGAAGCAATAAAGCGCACATGAAAGAAGCACACCAGCCTGTGTGATCACAAGATGTAGAAGGGATCAGGTATCAGGCATCAAAGAACAAAAAAATCATATCATTGTGAATGAGGGGGGGTACAGTTAGGGGATCCAAGATCTATCTGTAGGCAACTGGACAACCCCTTACAGAAGGGTCGCTGGGAGGAGATGAGCCAGTCAGGATGCAGTGTAGCAACGATGAAACATATAACTTTCCTCTCATTCCTAAATGCTACCGTGCCCACTATCATGATCCCAATTCTACCTTACAAACCTGGCTAGACCAGAGAATATACACTGGTCCATATAGGAACTGGAAACACAGGGAAACCAGGACAGATGACACCTTCAGGACCAGTGCTGAGAGTTGCAATAACAGGAGGATGGAGGAAAGGTGGGGTAGAAAGAGGGATCTGATTATAAGGATCTACATATAACCTCCTCCATGAGGGAGGTACAACAAAAATGTGGGTGAAGGTAGATGTCGGACAGTGTAAGATAGGACAGAATAATAATTTATAAATTATCAAGGGTCCATGAGGGAGGGGAAGGGGGAAGGAGGGGAAATGAGGAGCTACTACCAAGGGCTCAAGTAGAAAGCAAATGTTTTGAGAATGATGATGGCAACAAATGTACGCAGTGGATGTATGTATAGATTGTGATAAGAGTTGTAGGAGCCACCAATAAAATGATTCTTTTTAAAAACCTCAAAGAGCAAAACACACTATGGTTTATTGTACATCAATGATACTTCAATAAAATTACATAAAAAAGGGGGAAAAGAAATGGAATTTAAGGTAAAGAAAGTATTCCCTTTGAGGACCATAATGCAAATATATATTTAGGCAGGCAATTAGATAAAGACATTTTAAGTCTGGGCTTCTATACCTGCCATCTGTCTGTTATGAAAAGTATAATTAGCAACTAGAATCTCTCATACAAAATCAACTCAATATGGTCTTTCTGGTCTGACCTCCGTGGTGTTCTACTCTGCTTTGATGGAGCTCATCATATCATGACTCTATAACAAGATTGAGGAGTTATTTACATTCTTATGTGGAAGGTAAATCTGTTTGGCCATTCTGTTAGACTAGTTCATTTTCTTTCCTACCATCCCATCTGCCATTTTAATTCAAAACAAGGCGAAAAGCATGTATGTGCCTTTTGAGGAAGGAGAAGATTTTGGTGTGGAAGAAATTCTCTTCTAGACTGCAAGGTAAGTATTTACACCCTCTAGCCCTGTTGGAGGAGGGGAAAAGGAAGAGAGACAAGGCAAAGAGAACAACATAGTTAGTTTCATGCCTCCTTACTTGACCTGGGGATTGAGGGGAATATCAGTGACTATGGATCTGTTGTGCTCCCCATTTGGAAGCATGAAGAATAGAGGCTGCCAGGCAGAGCAGCCCTCTGGGAAGTCACTGAAGACAAACATATAGAGAGTGCCATCAAGTCTACTGTGATCCATGGAGACCTTATATGAAATGAAATGGAGTGCTGTCTGATCTTGCACCATTGTCACACATTCCTGAATGTTGAAGTCCATTGTTGCAGCGATTAGGTCAATCTGCCTCAATAAGGATCTTCCATGTCCCTCTATTTCATCAAATATGATGTCTTCCTCTAGCAATTGTCCACTGATAGTGTGTCCAAAACACATTAGTCAGTCAGTGTTCTCTTGTGATCCATAAGGGTTTCTTTCAGTAATTTTTGGAAGTGGACTAGCAGGCCCCTCTTCCTTGTCTGTCTTAGTCTAGAAGCTTCACTGAAACCTGTCCACCATGGGCAATCCTGCTGGTATTTGAAATTCTGGGAACAGAGCTTCCAGCACCATAACAATACACAAACCATTATAGTACAACCAACTGACAGATGAGTGGAGGATATCTATATCTATATATGGAGAGAGAGAGAGTAAAACTGGCAATGCAGTCTGATTAGGCAGTATTCTGATAATCTGCTGCTAACAGAAAGTATCCCCACAAATAGCATCTTAAAGTTATGATGATATCAATTTTGCTCACAAATCTGCAATCTGGGCAGAGCTCAGTGAGGACACTAGTTTTGGCTTCATCAAGCATTAGCTGCGTTAGCTCAAAGGACAGAGGCTGCAGCTCTCTTAAGACTCACTCCCTCACACGACTGATACTTCTATTGGTTGGAGCTCAAAAAGAACCCTATATGTGACATTTTCATTTGGCTTGGTCTTCCTTGCAACATCCTGACAGGGTCCCAATGGTGAACAACCCAATACGACCAGGTGGAAGTCACAGAGCAACACTTCTGCCATAGTCAAAGGCCTGCCAAGATGCAAGGAAGAGGGAAAGCAGGCCCTGTTTCTGGAAAAATGAACACAAACTCATCTTGTAACAAGAGAATGTGCGATGTGCAACATTAGGACAGTCATCTTTGAAGGACACAACCTGCCATGAGTCAAGATACAGAGACAGATTTCTACGAAAGCGAAAGGGCAGGACTTAGACTTAAAGATAAAGCCACAGACTTCATAGGACAAGAGCAATAGGGAGACAAGCAAAGGAAAGCTCTAGGACGCAAGCCTAACATGGCTAAAGATAGGGACAATGTCAGGACTGAACTGGAAGCAAGCAGACACCTGTGCAAGGCAGAACCCGTGAAGTTGTGAGTGCCTTCAAAGCTAAGTCAAAGTACCTTGGGGCGTGAGAAGGGAAGGAGCAGGAGAAGGAATTAATGGGTAGGTTTATGGAATTTGTAAGTCTGGAGACAGAGCATCAGGAATAGCTGGGTTCTGGCACTCAGTTGATACCATCAGAGTTTGAATCTTTTCCTTTCAGAGCTGTTTCCTTTTGAGTTTCACGCAGGCTTCCTGATGACAGCTGTAGTTTTATCTAGAAGCTCAGGAATTCTATTAGAGAGAGGCTCTTTTCCTTTCTAATCATTGGTGGTACTATCAGGTAAGCATTGGATTGCTAACTGCAAGGTTGGCAGTGCTACCCTACCAGCTACCTCATAGGGAAAAAGATGGAACTTTCTGCTCACATAAATATTTACAGTCTGAGAAACCCCACAGGGACCTTCTATGATTCAAAATGGACTCATTGGCAATGAGGAAATTGTTTCTGGGGCATTTTTTAGGGTTAGATATCATTAACCTAGCATGAGTCTCATACTGAGTCTGACCCAGTCCCTTTGGACAGAGGAAAGTCATGCCCTGACTAGCCAGGCCTGGAGCTGGCAGATTGGGTCAATGCCAGCAGAAGCATGGAGATGGAGCATGGTGGAAGAGTGATCCCAAAGATACAAGCCATGTGCTGTGAGTGGAAGAAGGGCAAATGAATGCTGCATTAATTAACCAGTCATTGACAAAATGAGGTTGCATGACAAATGGCTCCAAAACCCAGCAGTTCAACAAACAGCCCAACCCCTTCCCTCCCACACACACAGTTCTTAAAATTCAGGATCAGGGAGATTAACTGGAACTTTGAACTTGACACTTCAGGGCTTGGAAGAGGTGACAGTGCATGTAAAGGCCTTGGGGCAGGAGAGATCTTGGTGTGACTGAAAGCCCAGAAGAAGACTAATTTGGGGGAGGTGAGATAATAGGAATGGAGTTTTCAGTGAGCATTTCCTTGAGAGCCTTCAAGCAAAAGCGATTTTTCTATATTCATGTTTTAGAAGTAGATCTCCACCCATTGTGTAAAGCTTTGGGTATTGGATTGGTGTCGGTATGCAGGGAAAAAATAAATGGGCTTGTTATGGATTAGGAGCCTGTGGTAGTCACCTAATCTTGTGTCAAGTTAAGGATTAGGAGTGTAGGCGTGGAGTTTAGGCTGCCAATCTGGAGATAGTCAGTGAGATTTTTATGTGGGCATAGCCTCCTTCTGAGAACTCTGAGAAATCTGGTACTTCCTCCTTGGAGGTGGAAGACATCTCTCTCTCTCTCTCTCTCTCTCTCTCTCTCTCTGCTACTCCTTGGGAGACATTGCAGAAGGCAAGCCAAATGGATGCGACCAGACCTCTGAAGCCAAAGGATCCACAAGACTTTCCACCCATTGGCCTGTGATTATCCTGCATTCAGCATCACTGCACATGTTTTATGGGTCTGAAAAGGAATTTATAGATTGGTATCAGACATATGGGCTAATACCAGACTTATGGATTTGATGTGCACTGGGCTGGGACGTTTGCTTAATGTACAATTACTGTTTGATATAAAACTCTCTCTCTGGATTTATAAGGTAGAATTAGACCAGAACATGTACTCTGGTACAGACAGGAGCTGGAAACACAGGGAATCCATGACAGATGATCCCTTCAGGACCAGTGGTGAGAGTGGCAATACCAGGAGGGTGGAGGGAAGGTGGGGTAGAAATGGTGAATCGATTACAAGGATCTACATAAAATCTCTGCCCTGGGGGACGGACAACAGAAAAGTGGGGGAAGTGAGATGTTTGACGTGTAAGATATGACAAAATAATTTATATATTACCAAGGATTTATGAGGGAGGGGGAGGAGGATGGAAGTGGGGAAATGAGGAGCTGATACGAAGGGCTCAAGTAGAAAGCAAATGTTTTGAGAAGGATGAGGGCAACACATGTACAAATGTACTTGACACACAATGGGTGGATGGATGGATGGATGGATGGATGGATGGAGGGATGGATGGATGGATGGATGGATGGATGGAATGACTGTGATAAGAGTTGTATGAGCCCCCAATAAAATTTATCAAGGGTTCATAAGGAGGGGGGTGTGGGGAGGGAGGAGAAAAATGAGGAGCAGGTGCCAGGGGCTTATGTGGAGAGCAAATATTTTGACAATGATGAGGGCAATGAATGTATAAATGTGCTTTATAATGGATGGATGGATGGATTGTGATAAGAGTTGTATAAGTCCCTAATATAATGATTAAATAATAGGGAAATGATTTTTAAAAACCACCAACTCTCTCTCATACACATGAGTCTCCCTCAATTTTCCTCTAGCATACCCAGACTAATACACAGTTCGCCCCTGTCCTATAGGGCCGCTATGAGTTGGCATGGACTTGAGGGCAGTGGGTTTGTTAGGGCTTTGGAGTTCAGCAGGCCTTTGTTGGTGTGTTTGAGTCTATTTTTGTAGCTGTTGTTTGCAGGTCAGTGGCTCATCTTCCAGCACTCTATAGGACCATATTTTTTTGTGACCCATAGGCTTTCATTTGTTAATATTTGGAAGTAGATCACCAGGTCTTTCTTCCTAGTCTGCCTTAGGCTAGAGCAGTGGTTCTCAATCTGTGGGTTGTGACCCCTTTTGGGGTCCAGCGACCTTTTAACACGAGTCACCCGATTCATGGCAGTAGCAACATTACAGTTATGAAGTAGCAAGGAAAATGATTTTATGGTTGGGGGTCACCACAACATGAGGAATTGTATTAAAGGAAGGTTGAGCACCACAGGGCTCGAGGTTCCACTGAAGCCTGCCCATCATTGCTGACCCTTCTGGGGTTTGTCATATCGGTGGCACAGCTTCCAATTTCACAGCAGCACTCTAGCTACCACTGCACCACGAACTGATAGACAGGTGGTGGACTGTTCTTAAAAGCCACCTGATTTACGATGCTTTGTTTTGACAGCCCTGGAAAATGGATACAGAATCTAGTTTCATAGTCAATGCAAGACACACCTTGGGGCAGTAGGGATGGCATGAAGTGAATAGATTCAAAGTATATTTTAGGGAGAGGAAGGATGACAGTTAATGCCTGGGGGGTGTGCAAGAAGAAAGGAAGCAGAGACACCATTGATATTAAGTGCCTGAGTTAAGACAGGAATTTCCAGGGAAGCTGGTGGGTCATGATGGGAGAATTTCACACTCCCCGGGGACAGGGGGAGCATTGATTAGTTCATATGTCTGCGCATCTTCTCAGACAATAGAGGTTTTGTCATCCTCAAATGAAGCATGCAGTTGGAGCTCAGAGAGGGCATGCAGTGCAAATGAAGACTGGGTTGGTTGAGATGGGTGGACCAGGGCCACTAGTCAATTCTGAGGAGCTTCAGAAAACCTGCCCAGTGTCTCTTGGAGAGTGGGCATGTCTCATGGCCACAGAGGGCCTTTTAATGTTTCACCTCCCACTGCAGCAGCGAGAGGCTCTATCAGCTCATCCTGGAAAGGAAACATACTACCTGCCATCAGGTTCATTTCTTCAGAAAGGATGGAAGAATACAAATGAAAGACTACAGTTTGAAGGGGTCTTAGGCAGACTATCAGGCTCATTAAAGCTTCATTTATTAAAACTTCATTATTCAGAGACATTCTCCCAGTAGGATGTATGCTGGGGTGGGGGTGGGCATGAGGAGGAAGGCTTGGAGCAGGGTAGGGGAACAACCCCACACCCCCAAAAAATACCTTCCCAAGAAGCAATTCCAGTGGGCACAGATTAGAAAGAAGTTTCATCCTCTGGTCACTTGATGTTTGTCCCTCTCTTTTATCTGAATGCTCTTTCCACATTGCTCAGATGAATCATCAAATTTATATTAAAATGCAAGTTAGGAAGCATCATCCCCAACCAACCTTGTTCATCAAAATGGTAGTGCTCTCTCCGGGTACCCTGAGTTCAGTTTGTCAACAAGCTGAAGCAGTTGAGCTGGGGCTCTGTGAGGCCCAGGAGCATGAGTTCATTAATATCCGACCCATAATGCCTTGCTGGGTTTATGCCAACAAAGCCCTGTCACTCCTTACCATAGAATTTACTCACTCTTTGAAACAGGCATTTATTTACACACAGTTTGACCTCATGATGGTGTTCAGCAGATGTGGATCTTACTTATTTGCATTGTTCTGTGACAGTTGCAAAATTCGTTAGTGGCTCAGGGATCAATCCTCTGTGGACTGCCCCGAAGCTAGATGAAGCAAGCGGGTTCTCCCTGATTCATCCTCCCTCCTTAGCAATGCTTGCTAGTCAGGATAACATAGTGCCCATTAAAGAAACTGCCTGTGTCACTTTAAATTTGTGACCTGGGCGGGAGGGAGGGTCATGATCACAAGTGACAGAAACTGACGCTTGACTAACTTAGGGAAAAAGGCCTAATGGTGAATAAATGTTAGGAAGACAAGAAAATGTGGCAAATGCCTGGGCAATCTCAGGGCTGTGAAGCAGGTAATGGCGAAACACTCCTCCTGAGGCCAAAGCGTGCCCTCTGTAGTACATTAAATCACATTCACACACACCCATTCATGTTCACATGGGACCTGAGGCTATGGCCTTACTTGGAGAGGAGGTCTTGGCAGATGTGCTTAGATAAGTATTTCAAGAGCTCCATCTTTCTGGGTTTAGATTTCAGATGGATACTACATGCACTGATTGGTGTGTTCTTATAAGAAGGGGAGTGGGCACACAGAGACCCCGTGTGAAGACACTGGCAGAGATTGGATCAGTGCATCTATAAGCCAAGAAATATCAAGGATTAGCAGCAGTGACCAGAAGCAGAGAGAGGCTACTTTGATTCTCCTTCAGAGCTCTCAGAAGGAATGAATCTTGCCCACACCTTAATTTTAACCCTTTGTCCTTCAGAAAAGTGAGAGAACAAATGCCTGCTGTTTAAGTCACTCGATTGGTAGCCAGTTGTTACAGCTACCCAAAAGAACCATTATGGATTGATTTGTAGCCCCCTCAAAATATGTGAGAAATTTGAACCTTGGTGGACATGATCCTGTTTGAAAAGAAGGGAGTTCTTTTGTAATATAAATGAGGCCGTATGGCCACTGGAGATCCCTTCATAGAGGGGTTTAGAAGAGGAGATGGGTCAGTCAGGGTGCGAGGTAGGACCGATGAAGAACACAGCTTTCCCCCAGATCCTGTATGCTTCCTCCCCCCAACTACCATGATCCAAATTCTACCTTGCAGGGCTGGATAGGGCAGAGGTTGTACACTGGTGCATATGGGGGCTGGAGGCACAGGGAATCCAGGGTGGATGATACCTTCAGGACCAAAGGTGTGAGGGGCGATGCTGGGAGAGTGGAGGGTGAGTGGGTTGGAAAGGGGGAACTGATTACGAGGATCCACATGTGACCTCCTCCCTGGGAGATGGACAGCAGAGAAGGGGGGGAAGGGAGACTCGGGATAGAGCAAGATATGACAAAATAACAATGTATAAATTACCAAGGGTACATGAGGGAGGGGGGAGCGGGGAGGGAGTGGAAAAAAAAAAAGAGGACCTGATGCAAAGTGCATAAGTGGAGAGCAAATGCTTTGAGAATGATTGGGGCAGGGAATGTGCGGATGTGCTTTATATAATTGATGTATGTATATGTATGGATTGTGATAAGAGTTGTATGAGCCCCTAATAAAATGCAAAAAAAAATGATTAAGGCAAAGAATGTACAGATGTGCTTTATACAATTGATATATGTATATGTATGGATTGTGATAAGAGTTGTATGAGTCCCTAATAAAATGTTTAAAAAAATGAGGCCATATGAGAATAGGCTTGAGCCTAAACCTAAACACTTCTGAGTTAAAGGCCAGGATAGACCCAGTAACACACAGTAGGGGAGAAAGATAGCGAGGAATGCCAAGGAACTTTCTGGTATCCACAAAGAAGGACCCTGACCTAGAGTCGCACCCCAAATTTGAACCTGTAAGCTCCAAAGCAGGGGGAAAAGTGTTTTAAGGCTACTGACTTGTTGGATAATTTTTGGTTAAGGAGATTAAGACAGAAACTTAAGACTTCCTCCAATCCTTCCTCTGGCTTCGTTCCATTTTTCTCACATTCAAGAGTCCTCCTAGAGGATTCAGTCAGGTTGTTGTTGTTGTTGTTGTTCAGTGTCATAGTGAGGGTTTGGATTCATTGTGACCATACATACAACATAATCATACACTGCCCAGTCCTGTACCATTCTCACAGTTGTTCTTAAGTTTGAGCCCATTGTTGCAGCTACTGTGTCAATCCCATTTGTTGAGGGCTTTCCTCTTTTTCATTGCCCCTCTACTTTCCAGAACACGATGTCCTGCTCCAGGGACTGATCTCTCCGGACAACATGTCAATGTTAAGGCGAAGTCTCATTATCCTTGCCCTGAGGAACATTCTGGCTGTACTTCATCCAAGTTAGATGGGTTTGTTCTTTTGGCTGTCCATGGTACATTCATTACTCTTTTACATCACTACTAATCAAATATATCTATTCTTCTTTGGTCTTCCGTATTCAGTGTTCAACTTTCACATGAATATGAGACAGTTGAAAATACCATGGCCTGGGTCAACCCGCCCCAGTCCTCAAAGTAATCTCTTGCTTTTCAACACTTTAAAGAGGTCTTGTGTAGCAGATTTGACTAGTGAAATGTGTCATTTGTTCTCTTCTCTGCTGCTTCCATGAGAATTGATTGTGGATTCAAGCAAGACAAAATCCTTGACAATTTCGATCTTTCCTCCATTTATCATGATGTTATCAATAGGTCCAGTTGTGAGGGTCTGGGCTTTCTTTACATTGAGTCATAATCCAAACTGAAGGCTTTAATCAATCCTTCATCTTCATCAGCAAGTGAATCAAGTCCTTCTCATTTTCAGCAAAATTGTGTCATCTGTATAATGCAGGTTGTTAATAGGCCTTCCTCCAACCTGATGCTCCATCAGGCACTGCCCCTTAATGAGTTTAGGTCATGAAGGATAGTCCTCCATAGGCACATTGATTATTACACTACCACCCTCACATAATAAATTCAGAGAGAGAAAATTTCCCCAAAGCAATGGAAAGCTTACTAGAGAAGTGGAGGGTGCTAAAAGCCAAAGGTGACACAAACCGGAAATCAATACTAGTTTTCAATACCTGCAGTCATCTAATAGTTCACTGCACTATCTAAGGAAAGGTGAGGAGAACTGGGGCAATTCCATTAAAAAAAGACAATGCAGGGTATATAAGTCTGTCATTCCTCTGGAGAAGAAAAACACATAGTTGGGTTGTAGAGCTTTGTTTGCTAATCAACCGAATGTAGTTGTAAGGCAGAGGTGTGCGTGTACGCGTGTGTGTGTGTGCGTGCGTGTGTGTGTGTGTGTTGAAGGGAGGGGCTTGCCATTCTATTTCATAGCCAGGAGAAAGATGAGCCTCTTCCCATATCTTTTGCTCTGTGGCAAGTTACTGATCTACAAGGAACTTTTATTTGACAAGGACATTGCCGAGAAAAAAACGGGAAGCTTGTGTTCATCTCTGCTGAGAGGTGGAGTCAAAGAGATGGGCTTTATGACAGACACCCTGATCGTGCAACCAAACTATGAAATGGCCTCATACATTCAACACACATTTGCCGCACCTCCCCAGTGTGCTGCCCAGATATTACCAGGCAGAGTGTTTTATGGGCAGCATTTTAGAGTTAGGCAGGCAGAGGGAGTGTCTTTGTGGGTGTTGCCTTTACCAGTCCTTGGATTGTTCTGGGACAGGCATGCCTTTTTCCTCTAAAGTAACTGATCGCGTGTAAAGAAGGAGTCTCCTCAGTAAGACGGGTTGAACCAAACCCAACCTATGACAATCATCTCAATTGGAACACATAGCGACCCTATACAAATACTCGTAGGGTTTCCAAGTTTGTAACTCTTTTGGGGGGTCAACTACCATATCCTTCTCTTGCAGAACCACTACAGAGTTGAGCGTTGTGTTAGCAGCTGAATGCTTAATCACTGTGCCCATTTTGTTTGCTGAGCCGCCCTCAAAACACTGAACAGTTTTTCTGGGTACCAAGTATGTCCACTTCTATATCTGGCCTAGGGTGTTTTCTCCAAGTTGATAGGAGGTGCAAATCAGCTACTAGGGGTTTGGCAGAGTCAGTATGGAAACTGGGAGGGTGTGTGAAATTTGAACCAGAGTAGAACAATTCCAAGACACTTCCTAGGGATTCCTGGCATATAATATGCAAATGATAGTCAAGATATATAACTGTGTCTCTGTTCTTGGTTCTGTCAGTACCCGGTGTGGCCACAAAGGAGAAACCTGGTCTCCTGCTATTTTGAGCATCTAGTGTGAATGACAGGAGATAAGTCACATGCTAATGAACCCTGGTGGTGTAGTAGTTAAGCACCATGGTGCCCGGCTATCAAAGCATATAGCGTCTGGGGTCTTAAAGGCTGGAAGATAAACAGGGGGCCATGTAGCTAAGAAACAACAAAGTCCACATGGAAAAAGCACACCAGCCTACACCAACATGATCGCTGAAGACAAAGCGGGTGCATAAGCACATGTGAGCATGTTTTCTTGATGTGCACTCACCCTTTATATACAACTCTCTTATACATATGTGTTTCTGTGGATTTGTTTCTCGAATGCACCCAGACTAACGTAAGCAGCGTGGAACGCATTTAAGAAGCCTAGACAAGGGCAGGGCAGGATATTCGGAGGGACTGGATCCAGAATTTGAGAGGAAGGAGCCCTGGTGGCAAAACGGGCTGCTAGCTCGCTGTCCCAGGGGGGACAATGAGACTGCTGGCTCCCATGAAAATTTACAGTCTTGAAAACTCCATATAGGGTCACTGTGGTTGGAATCCACTGGACGGCAGTGACCTTTTAGGATTGAAGGTGGAAGCCACCAATGACTTCCTGCCATTGAGCCAAGGAGCCTCAGGAGAGTGTGTGAACTTCTGGAATGCAGTGAACAACCTCTGCACATCTGCTTTTCGTGCTGCCCAAGTCATGCCCTTGGCCTTTGCTTAAACATATTCATCCAGAAGTGAACCATCACAGCTGCTCTCTCGGGAAGCTGGGGGCTGAGCTCTCTGGTTCCACTCTGTCAGCATTTCTGGTCCGGGTACCTCCCCTCTTCCCCGGCACAGGCAATGTGCTTTTGGAAGCAGTGCTCCCTGGGTAGTGGGTGTGATTTGCCTCCTCTGGCCTAACATGATGAATGCTGAACTTTACCTAGCCCAGGGGAAAACTTATTATTTAAAGTAAGCTTTAGACAGAATCTTTAGAAAGAGAAATGGTTAACTTTATGTACACAATTACTCCCCAACACATAGGCTCAACCTCATAGGCTGTGGATGACCTTGAGCAGGTGCTCAGTCACAATGGTTTTCTATCAGGATTGAGAGTTCAGCTCTCTCAACTCTCCAACTGGTTATTAGCACCATAGTCTCGTTTCTATTTTTGTATTTACTTTGTTTTTAGGGGAAAAAGACTCCCAATCCAACTATATTTTATTAGGAACTCCTTTGCTAAGTTTTACACAAGAAAAAGGCACAAACTGCTGTTCTGGATGAAGGAGAGCATCCGAATGAGGCCACAATGGTGTTGGAAGGACCCACAGCCACAGTGACTTAAATAAAATGACACCCATTCTGTCACTGCTGACTCTGACTCATAGTGACTCTGTGTAGGGATCCTGAAGTTGCTACCTTTACAGGAAGCAATAACCTCATCTTTCTCCTGTGGAAAGACTAGTGGCTTTGAACCAGCGACCTTGCTCTTAATAGTCCAACACTATCCAGCATTACCACCTGGGCTCCTGAAAACTTAAATAAGACATAGAAAACAAACAACTTTGTCACAAAATTGTGACTGAAGACAGATCAATTCCTGGAGTTTCAGGAGGGCCTGTGAGAGCATGAGCGGGACCTTCATTAGGATGTGCACACTACCGTATATCATTGAGTGTGGCCCGGGGAGTGGACGCAAGCACACTGCCTGAGGGACAAGCTTTCCACTGCCAGTCAGAGTAGGAAAGAACTCAGTGGCGGCTGAATCTGTGGCCCCTCAAAATGGATGTAGGGTCTCCACATAGACTCTCACTGTGAGCCACAGCCTATTGCTCAAAATTTAAGCTCAAATACGACTTAAACGCCAAACATTCTGTTTCCTTAAAATAGGGTACTGCCAGGATCAGCTAGAAGTCTGCATGACCTATGAGATCTCAACGCCGATCTCAAATCACTTCACATGATCCATTCTACCAGTCATGTCAAGGACAACTAGAGGTCTGCATGAGCGAGCCCAAATCGCCTCCTCACTTACCCATTCCAGAGGCTGTGCCTGTATAACCTATCGACTAACACATTCCCATATGCC
Organism: Tenrec ecaudatus; assembly: GCF_050624435.1. Classification (NCBI taxonomy): domain Eukaryota; kingdom Metazoa; phylum Chordata; class Mammalia; order Afrosoricida; family Tenrecidae; genus Tenrec; species Tenrec ecaudatus. The sequence goes on along the minus strand of NW_027459418.1, from coordinate 31,868 downwards.
GTGGTTATGAAACCAACCATCATGCTGGAATAAGGACCAATCACGATGCAAGGGTCAGGATCAATGGGAAAGCAAAATAGGAGCTGAGGGGAGCCAAGAGGGGTCGCTTCACTCAATCCCTAAACCTGATCTAATGTCACTAGACTGGGGTCTTCCTCACATCTCAAGGGCACCCGATTCATGATTGAAGTGAATTGTGCTTATTCAATCTTTGTTCTGCTTGCTGTCCTGCTGCGCTGCATCCTCTTCTTGCTTTTTTGTGCATGGCTCCCTCTGTTGTGGTGACAAATGGCTTGAGAGGGATTTGACATAGGGAGAAAGCCCACCCACATCAACTGTCACCAGAAGCAGACACTAAGTTCATTTCTCTCACCTCACAGAACTATGCACACCAGACACTGGTAGGGCTGCCTGGGAGGGGAACCCTTAGTGCAGTGGTTCTCAACCTGTGGGTTGCGACCCCTTTGGGAGTCATATGACCCTTTCACAGGGCTCACCCAATTCATAACTGTAGCAAAATTACAGTGATGAAGTAGCAAGAAAATCATTTAATGGTTGGGGGAGGGGGGCATCACCACAACAAGAGGACCTGTATTAGGAAGGTTGAGAACCACTGCTTGAGTGTGTTTAGGACTTTGCTGCCCTCAAGGTCATCAGACATTCCTGAAGGCAGAGCCACTGCAGGAAGCCCTTCTGGGAAATGCCCTGAAGACAGGTCTCAACCAACTCCACCCTCACCCTCTGAGATCCTAATCATAGGACGCATGGAAATGCTCCCTGCCACTTCGAATGCTGTAAGTCCATGGGAGCAGAAAGCCTCCTCTTTCTCCCTTGGAGTGGTGGCTGGTGAGTTCAAACTGCTCACTTTCTGGCTAACATAACGCACAGCCCAGCTCCCCCTGAGCTCAGTTTGGTTTGCCGCACAGCACACATTGTTTGGAACCTTCTGAAATAGCTATGCACATGTGCAGGTTGGGGGGATTTCGCACAAGATGCAGTTTTCCACCCTCTCTTGGCAAAAATAATTTTTGCAAAAGGCTTGTATTCTCTTCTGGATCTGAGTAGCAGCTACTCTCATGAAGTCATAGCACATACATTCATGCTACAGTCCTCCCAACTCCCTAATATCTTACGCCGAGTCTGCTCCATGCTTTTCTGTGTCCTACATGGCAGCTGTAGGCACCCAAGGCATGGGCTCTGCAGCCTGGGTGCAAATCTCTCCTTCCCACTTCCTCACTGTGTGGTCCTAGGCTCATGACTTTATCATTCTGTGCCACTGATTTTTCATCTGTAAAAGGAGGCCAAATAGAGTCCACACATAGGCTTGTTAAGTGGAATAATTGAATTATTATACACAAAAAGCTTAGAACGGTGCTTGGCATCTTGCAAATACTATTAGGTGGTTTAGCATAGGGACTGGGTCATCCATTACATATGCTCAGGTTCAAACTTCCGGCCAGGAAGGGGTGGTACACCTAGGTGGGCATTACACCTGGATTGGCCCATCTGGGCCAGGTGAATTCAATCCAGCCATTGAGGTTGACCATGACCGTCAACCATGCCTCCCTATGGAGGAATTGAAAAGGCAGGATCTTGACCGCTCCGATGTCTCCCTTCACCCACTTTTCTGTTGTCCGTCCCCCAGAGAGGAGGTCACATTTAGATACTTGTAATCAATTCCCTCTTTCCAATCCACCCTCCCACAACCCCTCAGTATCAACACTCACAAATTATCAAGGTTTCTTGAGGGATGGGGGAGCGGGGAGGGAGGGGAGAAATGAGGACTTGATGCCAGGGGCTTAAGTGGAGAGCAAATGTTTTGAGAATAATGAGGGCAATGAATGTACAAATGTGCTTTACACAATTGATGTATATATGGATTGTGATAAGAGTTGCATGAGCCCCTAATAAAACGATTTTTAAAAAAAGAAAAAAAGGCAGGATCCCGGAGCCCACTGAGTGACTTTCTCTCCAGCAGCTTCTAGGTAGGCTGTGCCCCGTGAGGGGCCCCGAGGTGCCTGTGTAAACCTGAAACTTCTTCTCTCAAAAAACCCACTTGGATCACAATCCAGGCTTCGAATTGAATTCTTTCTCGCGCGAAGCCAAGGCCTGAGGTATATCTCTCCCAGGAGAGATCTAACAATAGTATCTCTTATTATAGCATTAGGAGCCCAGGTGGTGTAGTGGACTGTGCATTAAGCTGCTAATCGCAAGGTCGGGGGTTTGAACTGACTAGCCCGTCCGTGGGAGAAATATGAGGTTGTCTATTTCTGTAAGGCAGTGGTTCTCAACCTTCATAATGCCCCCACCCTTTAATACAGTTCATGTTGTGGTCACCTGCAACCATAAAATTATTTTCATTGCTACTTCATAACTGTAATTTTGCTATTGTTATGAAATGGTTGACCCCTGTGAAAGGGTTATTTGATCCCCAGAGGGGTCGCGACCCACAGGTTGAGAACCGCTACTGTAAGGATTTAAAGTCTCAAAACCCCAAAGGGGCAGTTCTTTGTCCTATTGGGCCGGTATGAGTGGGAGTCAATAAAATGGTAGTTAGGTTTTTTTTCTGCATCAGTATCAGATTCTGGTGGCAATCTTAGTCATCACGCATTGTGGTGTGGTTTGAACTCTGGTAGATCTGTGGGAAATGACTGCCCTGGTTTGAGGTGAGGGCCACGGTGCTTCAGTGGTAGATCTCTCATCGTCTTTCACCGGGAAGACCCGGGTTCGATTTGCAGCCAATGTGCCCCAGACTGTCAGTGAAAGTTTGTGTGTTGCTATGACACTGAGCAGGCTTCAGGGATGTTCCCAGACTGAAATAGAATAAGGACGAAAGACCTGATTATCTCCATCCACACATCGACCTATGGCCCTCCACGGTTGGCTTCCCTTCCCAGCCCTGGTGATAGCACAGACTGGCATAGTTTGCTCCGCTTCCCATGAGGTGTCCATGAGAGGCTGACTCGACAACCACGGTCAAGATCAACAGCTTGAACTCCTTTCTGGGTCTACAGAAACAAGAACAACCTTCTGAAAGGAGGTCGCATTGCTATTTGGGACTGGGAGAATGCCTTTGTGACAAGGATTGTGCTCTGGATCCCAAAGGCGACTTTTAAACACAGCCACATAGCAACTCTGGAAATTGCCATAGCAGAAGCCAGGTTTAAAAAAAAAAAAAAGTTCTACTGGCTTGCTCAAAGGAGGCCAGAGTTGGATGGGGGTGGGGTGGGGTGGGGTGGGAGACTTCTCTAAAAATGAACAAATTTGTTTGCTTACGTATTTGTCCTGTCTTTTGGGCCTGAAAGAAAGGGGGGAAAAAGCAGACGAGAGGAGGAAACGTCGACTGACAGTCATCTTGTTGGTATTCCCACAGCATCCCCTCCTTAGGCACTTGCTGCCATCTCATCCAACTCCACTCAGTATATTTTCACCCAGCAATGATGCAGAAATGTCTGTGTACTCCAGTGTTATTGTAGTCGGGCAGCGTTTACGGGTTTGACTTTCAACTCAGCATGGCAGGACGTCTAGAAGCAATTATAACCAGCACCTGCTCTGTCTGTGCGGTGGGCAGGCAGTGACGGATCCCCAGCTTCCAGAACACTAGTGCCCCCTCCCAGCTCAGGATAATGACAGTGACACTCGGCCTCCTTGTTGTCTGGGGGAGCTCTAGGAGCTCTCCTCTGAAACCTCATATTATTGGCATTTCTTTGAGTGAACACATCAAATTAGTGACTTTTAAAGAAGGTGTAGGAGATGATTATTGGTGACAAGACAAGCCTCAACCACTTCCAGAGAGCATGTCTCCTAAGTGCAAAGTATGGAGAGGGAGGAAACAATTGACCACAAATGGAACAGGCTCTGAGTCTCGCCACACAATGTATGTGCATGGTCACTGAGGCACCAACATTATGGCTGGAGGACAGATATGGTTTGTGCAGCCGTGATTGCCATCCAGAACGTGCCGTGCTATTGTGAAAAACGATTTTTTTATTCTGAGCAAATCTCTGCTTTTACTTGCTTTAATGCTTCGCCAGAGAGCCAGGGACTCTGGGAGGGGTGGGGACGCACAGGGCTGGGCTGACCTCAGGAACTCATGTGTAAAGGGCTTTTTCTCACTTGGAAGCAGGCTGGGTTCACAGCTGTTCTTTCTGGTAAAGCTTGTTTCTGAACCTTGCCACGTCTGAGTCCCAAGAGGGAAATGAAGGTGACAAATGCTGCGAGGAGCCCTGGGCACATCTTGGCTATGGTCCTGCTTAAGTCTGTTTCATTTGAATCCCAGTTTTACCTTTCCTCCTTTCTGGGTTCCGAAGCATCAGATGGGTGCCAAACGCTTCCATGGACAACTAAAGCTGAACAAGGTGCAGGCAGATGAAGAGCAACGGGAGGTTGGTGTTTGGGAGAATGAATACTTGGGCTTCCTAGGCCAGTCCAGCTGGTGGTTAGAGCCCTGTTTCAGATTCCACTGAAATCTCCTAGTGTCCAAGGACCAAGTGGCTCCTAAGTCCAGAATTTCTGTTACATGTCTCACCAAGGAGAAGCTGGGCCAAAATGCATTGAAGAATAAAGCAGGAGCTTGGCTTGTGAATCCACTCTCTGATTCTGAAATTTCAAAGGCTCCGTGCACAGACATTTCAACACTGAAAGCACAGCAGGGAAAATCAAAGACTTGGGCTTCCTCCTTGCCCCTCTTTTAGGGCTTTTATGGTTTTCCAAGGCGCCTCCCAGAGCCGAGTGTTGTATAGGTCATGTTTAAAAATGTCGTAGTTCTGAGGGACTTGCTGTTCTGTTTTCTTTTGCAAGGAGACCCGGTTTCTTGTCTTGTGGCCAAACACAGAGCACAGATGTCTGTGGGCCCCCTCCCTTTCCCCTGACCTTTGCTCTCTTCTCTGGATACCCTACTGACCTGTTCTCCCTTACAAGATCTGAACTGCTCACACACTTCGTTAAATTCTCATCCTAGCGAGAAGCATCCGAGCATCTTATTATAGCCTGTATGAGTTCTGTTCTGGATGCCTATTTGTGTAACTTCAGGTCTCTGGCATGGAAACGTCCCATGCCCACAGACCCACACAGGTAATATAAACTCCAACAGTAGTTTAAGGTTTAAGGTGGTCACAGGGAACACTGGGGCCCGTGTCTCCTGGTGAACCCCTCAGGCTGTCTAAAGGGGCTAGTTCCATCTCAATGTAGCCATGCAGGAATGTAGACCGGTTAGGTAGCAAGACAAGGGGTTGTTCCTCTCCATGCTTAGGGGGCCCCCTACAGGAGGTTGGAAGCCAATGCGGGCTAAGCCCAAGCCAGGAGAGCTTAATTGATGCCTCCCAGCTGAAAGCCCTTACAAGGCTGGAATCTGGAGACCACCGCCCCTTCCCTTCAGCTGCTTCTCTGCCTTCCACTCAGCAGGGCTGAGTGTGCAGTGTCATGAGGGTGCCCGTGTTCAGTTTAGTGTAACGCCAGAACCTTCTTCTCTCATGTCTATAAACCCACTCGGATTACCACCCAGGCTTTGGTGTGAATTTCTTTCCAGTGTGTAGCCAAGGACCGAGACATTTCCCACCCGAGAAACCTAACAGACCCAGACTTACAATAAACCCATATTTGTATTTATAAGGCAAGAGGTGACCAGGTCTAGACAACAATGGTGAAGAGGGCCCTGGGTTTGAGAAAGATTCTGAAGTAGAATCCATAACCCTTAGAAATGTATTGGCCTTAGGGGAGGGGCAAAGAGGGCTGGATTGAGAAAGTCTCTGGCATCCAGTTCTGACTTGACTTCTGGATCCTGAATCCTTCAGGGCCATGACCTTGCCCTCCAGCCAGACCTTCCAATAGCCATCTTCTCAGAGCCTTGTTAAGTTCTCATAATACATTACACCTGCCATCCTGTGAGCAGCTACCAAACCCAGGCACTTTTTTCAAAGACAAGCTCGCTCTCTCTACCCCTAAGAGCAGGTAGTTTGGGGATGATGGATATGAGATACCACAGAAGACAAATCTGTTATCTTCCATGGTGCACAGAACATGCTGTCACAACCAGGACTCGTGACAATCCCTCAGTTTCCTAAATTGCTTCACTGCTACTTTTAATTAAGCCTCATTAGATTGTCATATCTTGATAAGAGGGATGACCCTGAACTAGATGCATAAATTAAAGCTATCCTCATCCTGTGCTTTTATATGAATGTGTTAATTATTTTTGTGATTAGGGAGAATAATGGAGGGATGGAGCAATACCAAACGGAGTTTGACAAAGTGTTGGTGTTTGCTGCGGCAAACGTGGTGCGTGTCAGACACAATCCGTCACCCAGTGAGTCTGCCATTAACACCAAGGGACAAAGGTAGGATTCCCTGTAATAAATAACCTTCCTCCCAGATGCTAATGGAGACCCAGCAGGACCCACTGTTGTGTTGTCGCAGTTGTACACGGGCCCTTAGAGGAGACAGAGCTGGTGTTTGAAACGAGTCTTGTTTGCCCCCAGTTGGCTCACACATTTGTTTTTTAAATGGCATAATCACTAACATTTAAACACAGGGTGATGTCACGTAACAATCTGCAGCTTCTGAGAAATGGAGAGGCGCGACTTTGCTGGTTGACAGTGCAGAGGGACTGGGGGAGCAGTCAGATATGGTGATCAGAGTTTGGAATCCTTGCTTTCCAAGTACATGTGTCAAGGAGTTCAAGGGTTCAGAAATTTAGGAGGGAAGTTCCAGAAGACAAGTTTGTGTGGTCGATAATAAACCAATATAGGGGTTGAGATTTCAATCTGTTGGCTATTTATTTTGTGCTTGGTAGCCAACCAGCCCAGAATTCCTGACCTCGCCGACCTGTGAAACAAGGACCATTCCAGAATGAAATAGAAGCAAGCACGGAAGCGAGGGCATCCATTACCCCGAATGCATAAGGGTCAGGAACTAAGTGCTTTCTGTGGAACAGCTCCAGAAGGCAGACCTTTGGCTGGAAAACCTGTTAGGGAGCTAGCATAGGGACTGGCAGGCCTATTACACATGCTCAGAGGTCCGAGCTACCGGCTCATGAAGCAGTGGCTCACTGCATGCTCAGCAGTTCAGGTTTCCAGCCAGGAGGGGGAGCTATGCCTGGGTGGGGCTGTACCTGCATTGGCTCACCTAGGCCAGGTGAATTCAATTCAACAATTCAGCCAATGGGGTCGACCCACGTCATCGACCACGCCTCCCTAACCGCTCATAAAACTCACGGGGATCCCAAACCAGGCCTCGCCGTGAGCTGTTTCTAGCGTGGAGCCATGGACCGAGGCACACCTGTCCCCGGAGAGGTCGAAAAGAAGCGGTGCTGTGTGATTTGGAGCTATGAGGTAAGCCGGCCCCAGGAGTGGGCCCTCCCATGTTGGTCTCACGGATTGGGGGCCCCTCTGGGCTCCTTTTACCTCACCACCCTCGGGAGAATTGTTGGGTTGAATTCACGGTGTTCGTCTTTGCGCCGTTTCTTGCTGGTGTCCGTCTTTGCGCCGTTTCTTGCTGGTGTCCGTCTTTGCGCCGTTTCTTGCTGGTGTGCGGGACTTGACGTGCCTGCTTTCCCAGGAACTCGCCTGCCTTCCCGGGCTGCATTTGTGAGGGGGCTGGGACGCTGCTGCCTGGAGGCTGGGAGGATTTTGACTCCAAAAGCCTTCTCGAGGCTCAGTGTATAAGGTTTATTTGGACGTGAAAACAGAATCAAAGATGCAATTAACGAAGTTTTAGAAGCAGGCTTTATTGAGAAGCTTGCGGGCAGGTTCAGCAACTCAGGGTATTGAGCTATTGAAGCCGCGCAGGGGGAAAAAATCCTGGCAGCGTTTTTATGCCCACTGCTGGCAGGCACAGCTGGGGAGGATCAAAGCTGGGGAGGATCTGCGCACACAGGTGCTTCAGAAGGGAGAAGGTCGTTAATCTTACCTATATGTCAGGGACGCGTGGAGTGACCATATCTTCAGAAAACATTCTGGCTTTGTGACGAGCTGGTTCCAGGAATTTGGGGTTGAGCTGGGGAGGGGAGGTCGGTTAGGGGTCAGCCTTGAGAGCTAAGATGGAGGTGCAGGACTCAAAATGGAGTCTGTTGTGCCAAGACTGGGAAACAGTGTTGTGCCGCGGCTCCGGCAAACAGCAGGCCTGGGGCGCCTGCGTCCACCCTGTTGGTTTGGGCAGGACTCTGGCTGGGTGGCCGGCTCCAGGCTGGCTTTCGGCTAGGCCGCAACCTGGGGCCTCCATTTTCCCAGCCACGTGACTCCACTCACAGGCAGAATGGCACCACCTGTGTCTGTTGTAGCTACACTCCATTCCCAGACAGCAAACCGCCCAGACTGCCGGAAAGTTCAGCAGAACAAGTTTCATTTCCTGCTCAGGGACCAGACCATCAGCTCTCTTGAGGGGAGACTGAGCGGCCCCCCAGTCTAATTTTCCAAAGGTTTTTATACTTTTGCAATGTGCAGGTGTGCAAGCAGGCAGAGCTCAGAAGCGAGGTATTGTGGTTAGCCATTCTTAGTTGAACCAAAACTGCTCTGGTCGTTCTCGAAAGCCTTCTGAACATCCATTTCCTTCTGTACGTTCCCTTGGGCTATGTCTGCACAGCCTAACTCCCCAGTATCAGCTAGTTCATTGGCAGTTCATAGCTAGTTTATTTACCATTCATAATGGCTTCTGAAAGCTCAAAATGACTTCTCTTGTCAAGGCTACTTAAGCTTTGCCCAGAGCTGCTATATACTCTCCTGTTCTTAGCCAAGTTCAAATCATTGAATCTTCGGTAGCCAGCCCAGTGTATGGTGGTCTCAGCACTAAGAGTTTTGTGGCTTGTACTTTCTGTGTAAGGAATGCCACTAGCTTATTGGTTATTACTGGGCCAAATGTGAGGCTTAGCAGGAGGAGGATTAGGGGCCGGCTAGGGCCGTTCATAGGGTAGTTAGCCAGGCTGACCAATTAAGTAGCTTTTCAAACCAATTGGTTCCTCCATTTCTTTTCTTGACTCTTTGTTCTAATCCTTTCCTAACCAGGGCTCATCTATCTTTATTGATTCCCGAATGCTTTGCATAGAATTAGTTTCTCCCAATGCTGTGCACAGCATTCCTTGTTTCCAAAAGAGCAAGTCAAGCCCTCGGCGGGTTTACAACAAAACTGCTACAAGGGAGTCTAGGGATCTTTCTAAATGGGAGACAGGTTTTTTTTAATCCCTGTAGATCTAAAGCAATTTGCTGACTAAGAGTCTGATAGTTTAAGTTTCCTTGTATTAAAGCAACTGACCCGACTGCAGCTAATCTCATAATCCCAAGCCCTGTTACCAGTGGGACCAATACTGGGGCTCTTTGAACTCATCCGGAAATTCCAAAGTTATCCCTACACCTCCTTCACCAGAACACAGGTACACTTGAGGAGTAACATGCACTAGCACACAAATACCCGGGGAAAAGAGACAGGGTGTTCATCCTGTGGAACAAGTAAAGCAAGTACTCATTGGAGCAGATAACAAATTAGGATCAACATTTGGTTCAATGGGAACAGCTTGAAGGCAAAAATCTCGATATCTTGATATATTAAAGGGATACTTAGATGAATAAAAACACAGTCTTGCCCTTGCAAATCTTTTAAAGTGAGCTTAGACTTGAGTCCATACTAACATCACCTATAGACTGCTGCTTCGTGTAATCCTTTTTACTAACATTTCTAATTGGATTACACTCTGTACCAATAGTGCTATTTGTACCTGTGCCTACATAGTAAGGGGAAGCAGCGTTCAGACAAAGCCAACAATCAGCTGTGAGGTGAGGATTTGAGTTCATAAATTGGAATACAGCATCCCGAGAATCAAACACAGAACCTTGAGGTGGCTCCTGAATGAGAAGGGCCCTGTGAGTTGGGCTGGCAGTGAACGGGAAAGTTACTGGAGAGTCTGGAGTGTGTGGCAAAGGAATCTTAATGACACCAGCTGTGGCTCTTCAGGATTTATCCCGAGATTTGGGCCTTTGTACGGATGGCAGGTTGCCATATTTTACTTTGCTGGATAGAAAAGGTTTCCCGGGATCTCTATCATTTACATAATGTTGAATTCCCCATGTTTTCCCGGTGAACACAATAACGCTTGAATCCAATTCTTATTGGGTTATATTTGGAAACCATACACGTAGTGGGATCAAACCCTTCCGACTTGAGTCTCATTCTTGTAAAAATAATAGGGTCATCTTTAACAAGTTTCCACCCTGAAAATGATGGTTTCACAACCCCAAGATGCGCAATGGTAATGTCCCTCCCCTTGGCAGATAGGGAGTCCATGAGCCGGGCATATATAGACATGGTTTGTTTGGAGCCTTCTTTCTATAGAGGGTATTCCTCACCAATAGGACGGGATTCGAGTATAGGTCCCATTGTGCCCTTTCCCTTTAAAAGATCCAGAATGCCAATTCTTTCCTAGCAAATCAAACAAATCAAAATGAAAACAGGGGGTCATACCCAGTATAAGAGGTTACATATTCACTGCTGGAGGTTAGAATAGCAGTCCACAGATGTGTTTGTGCTTGGGGGAAACACTGGGTGTTGTCAGCAATACTCAGAGAAAAACAATCAAGTTCTGTAAAGCCTTAATTTTGAGGGATTTTCCGTCTTTCTGGTTGTCCATCTTTCCAGGATATGCTCAGGGAGGGCTTTTTTTTTAACTTATGACTGAGGAATCCACGGCCCCCTCCCCACTATTTTAACTGCAGTTGGTGTTGTAAGTATCACTTGGTATGGGCCAGTCCACCTAGGTTCTAAGGTGTCAGGTTGGTGCTTCTTTACCCATGTCCAGTTTCCTGGTTGCACGTTGGCTGCCTGTTCCCTTTCCCTTGGTTAGGCCCAAAATGAAGGTGTCAGAGCAGATGATTTGTCTCTCACCTGTTGCACAGCCTGCAGGCACTCGATGGGGGAATGATTAGTGACTTCCATTATTTCTACTTCCTTCAATCTTGGGAGGATTTGGGGAAGGTCTGCCAAACATAAATTCAAATGGGGACATGCTATTCACATAGGGAGCGCATCGGACTTGAAGTAGGGCAAAAGGTAAAGTAAGGATCAACCCAGTTCTCGCCAGGTCCTAAATGCAACTTAACGAACAATTCATTTAGGGTTCTGTTTATTTTTTTCTACTTGCCCTGAAGAGCTTCCAGTTAATATTTAGAAGCATTGCTAAGACTTTAGTAATTTGAGCAATAAATGTTGGGCCATTGTTGGACCCCAAGGTGGTGGGAAGGCCAAATCTAGGGACAATTTTAGTTACTAATAATTTACACACAGTGGCAGCAGTTTCCTTCTTTGTTGGGAAGGCTTCCACCCATCCAGAATAGGCGTCTACGAACACCAGCAAATATCGGTAGCCCTACTTTCTAAGTTTGATATCCATAAAGTCTACCTCCCAGAATTCTCCAGGACTACTACCTCGAGCTCATGCTTGGGGTTGCTCCTTTTCTTTCTGGGGTTGTTTACCCGAGCACAGTGCAATCAACGGTGGGTGACATCTGCCACCCAGTGTCCAAGCCTGGGTATGTAAAAGTGCCTGAGAAGCAACTGAGACAGTTTAGAGAGGATCCCAAATGCATACCTTCATGTAGTCCTTGAGTCAGATCTCTCCCAGAGCTTCTGGCATGAATCTTCTTCCATCAGGATGGAGCAGCCACCCTGGATGCTCCCAGCCTTTTTGGCAGGCCAGCTCTTGGCTTATCTTTAGATCATTTTCTGAGTATGTAGGTTGTGGCTGTAACACTGGGGATGGCATGGTCACAGCCACTACCTTGGGTATTTGTGGTATAGTCCTGGCATTCGAGATCCACCGGTCCGGGAGACTGGTTAGGAGTGGTTCAACCATAGGTCCCCCTACCACAGCAATATCCTGTCCCAGTGTAAGCTTCCTAGCTTCTATGACTAGGATGGCCGTGGCAGCCACAGCTCGCATGCAGCTCAGCCATCCTGCAGCTACAGAGTCCAGTTTCTTTGAAAGATAGGTCACAGGTCTCTTCCATGGCTGCAAGTTCTCAGTTAGCACTTCTTTTGCTGTGCCTCTGGCCTCACATAGACAATTGGAAGGGCTTTACTATGTCTAGTAGGGCAAGGGAGGTTGCCCATATGAGCGACTTTTTAAAGGATTCAAACGCTTGTTGTTCTACTTCAGTCCATTTAAGTTCTTTTTCCTTTCCCCAGTACTTGCATATAGGGGTTTCGTTGTTTTTGCAAATCCCAAATTCCACAATGGACAGTACCCCACAGTTCCTAGAAACTCTTGCAACTGCTTCTTCGTCTCAGGGACTGGGATTTTGAGGATCGCCTCAGTGCGGCTGGGGGACAAGGTTCATTTTCCCTCCTCCAGTTGGTAGCCTAGGTATACAGCTTTATGGACACACAGTTGAGCCTTTCTTGCAGATACCCTGTACCCCAATGAGCCAAGGACTATTATCAGGTCCTTGGTAGCCCGTTGGCATCCTCCAGGGTTTCGGAGGCCAGAAGGAGGTCATCTGCATACTGGAGCAAGGTGGTTTGGGGGTGTTCCTACTTGTGTCCCTGTAAGTCTTCACTGGGTTGATGTGCAGGGGACACGGGTATGGAGAACAAAGCATCTTTAAGTCCAAAACAGTATAACAAATTCAGTTTGATGGGATAGTACTCAGGAGGATCTCAGGGTTTGGCACGTGGGGTGGCCAGTTTCTATCCTCTCATTTGCCTCTCTGAGATCCTGCACCGGTTGGAATTCCTCAGTTCCCGGCTTCTGCATGGGCAGCAGGGGAGCATTCCATGTGGACTTGCAGAGGACCCAAATACCTGTCCTCTTTAGTCTGCAAATGGGAAGAGAAATACCCACTTTTGCTATCCAGGGAGTAGGGTTAGCTTGACACACCAGTGTAGCTGAGCTCAGAAGTTGTACGACCCCAGGCACCTGAAGTTCAGAAAGGTCTGGCAGGTTGTTCTCTGCCCAAACAAAAGGAATATCTTTTAGTGATTTATCAAGAAGTTCCTTTGAGGAGGTCTCTTCTGCTCTTTGATAAAACACATATCACTCTGACATTGGAGTGGTGAGCAAAACTTTTGGCTTTTCAAGTTCAAGGGTTAAGGTGGTTGTAGCAGATGAGAAAGTAATTATGGCTGCCACTTTTCATAATAAGTCACGATCAATTAGGGGAAAGGGGCATTGAGGCATTACCAGGGTGAGCGTGTAACTGTCTCTTGTGCTAAATCTGTTATTCTGGCCGTTGTCCATGGGTGTGCTTGGGTCTGCCCTGGGGCCCCTGTAATGAAAGCCTTTCCTTTTGACAAGGCACCTGTAGTCTTTTCTGAAACCAAGAAGGTGACCCCTTTGTCCACCTAGAAATTTACTGGCTGGCTCCCTACATGGAGAGTGAGCATGGGCTCTTTGGGGTCAAGTGAAACAGAGCCTGGACACCTTTATTCAGCTTCGAGCATTATTGTCTGTAGCTTCGATTTTTCTAGGCGAGGACTAGGCCCGTTCTCTCTAGTGGTGGCTCGTCCGCCTCTCCTGGGCTTTTCAAGGCACTGATTTTTCCAATGTCACTGTTTTGTATAGTAGGTACATGGATACTTCCTCAGGACTAGGCGAGTGAGAAGCGGGGTATTAGGGTTAGCCATTCTTAGTTGTACCAAAACTGCTCTGGTTGTTCTCGCAAGCCTTCTGAACACCCATTTCCTCCATGACATTCCCTTGGGCGACGTCTGCACAGCCTACCTCCCCAATATTAGCTAGTTCATTTACACTTCCTAGCTACTTTATTTTCTTTTCATGGTGGCTTCTGTCAGCCCTAAATGGCTTCACTCTTGTCAAAGCTGTTTCAGCTTTTCCCAGAGATCCTACACAGTCGCCATTGTAGCCGAGAGGTAACAAGATCTGTGACCATGGCCAAGATGGCACCCACCAGTCCACATGTGGAAGGGCGCTGCCTAGGGAGCTGGGTGAAGAGGCCTGGGAGTTAGCCCTGCCTGGTCCCGGGAGCCCAAAGTTTCCCTTTTCCCCTCCATTCCCTTTGCCTTTCTCCTGGGTTTTCAAACAAGCTGCTCTAGCCCTATAACGCCAAGCACAAAATTGTCATAATTCTTAATGAAAACATATCTGGTACCCAAATTATAAATGTGACAATTTGGTCACATTTCAAAAACACTGAAAATTTTATGTTTTAAAATATATTTTGAATGTCATATATATTGATAACTATGAAAGTAAATAATAAAAACCAAAAAATATATTTCCAAAATTTAAAACTTGAGGCGTTATAGGGCTAGTGTTCTTCCAGATTTGGTTTGTTCCTTCTTACAGGCTGCTTTTCCGTGGCCCAGGCTTAGGCCAATGGCGTTCGGAAGCCTAGGAGGAGTCACTGTTATTTAGGCTTTCAGCGATGCTGCTTCAGGCACTTTTGGGGACAGCTCTTACTTAATACACAGCTCCTCTGCCATGATGTTCCAGCCAGAAATTCCAATTTCCCTTAAGGTTCCCTGAGCTGCCACGTGTCCCTTCCCTTGAGAGATTTGAGCATCAGCCCCACCAGCAGGCGTCTTGGAGGGCCTTGGGGCCATCCCAAGCAGTGGTCGTCCTAGCCTGTTGTCCAGAAAAATGGTTGGACCTAAAGGTCGCCCTCGGCGACCAGTCCTTGACCCCTTCCCTCGGGCTGAGGCATGAGATTCAGGGCAACCCAGGGGTGTGCTCTCAAGTGGGGGTTATTGACCTGGAGGCAGCAAGCTGTCAATCGCCTCCTTGTTTTGTGCTTTCTAGATGGGACTTAGCAGCTTGATGCTCAGGAATTGCCCCCTTGCATGAATCGTGTCCAATTGGGATAGAGTTGATACAGAGAGGCTGGGCAAACAAAAGCTGATAGATTCACTTTGCAACTCTATTTGGCCACAGTATCGTTTTGAGAAAGGAGAATGGTGGGCAGAGAAGGGTACGCTTTCCCTTCCAACCGTGATTCACCGGGAACAGTTCGGTAGAGTGCCGGGAAAGTGGGCGGAGATGCCAGAACTTAGAGCATTTCTCCTCTCGAGGAGCAGTAGGAGACCTTCATCCCCAGTGCACCCAGGAACCCCTAAGGCTGGCGTCCTCAAACTGTGGTCCATGGGGCACATGTGGCGCGATGCCATTTATCCCACCCTCGGGGTGTTTTTGCTGCCACTGTCTGTCCTGCTTAGCAGCCGACTCGTGCAGTGTGCATAGGAATTTGTCCATAGGTTTTTTGAAAACCATAGTCTGGCCCTCCAACGGTCGGAGAGACAATGAACTGGCCCCCTGTGTAAACAATTTGAGGACTCCTGCCCTAAGGGATCCTGGACTTCAGGTCACTATTGTCCCACCCCTGAACCCTCCCTGAACATTCTACCCCTAGTAGAGGCACCAGGGGCACTTGGTCCCCGGGTAACTTACAAGCCTTTTACTCAAATGGAACCCGAGAAAATTAAAAATGACACAGGCAGTTACTCTACTTTTGATCCCTGTTGAATCCGCCTGTAGCATCCCAATATTACAATTTAACCCTATAACACCGAGCATGACCTTTCCCTAACATTTAATCAAATGAATATAAATGTATATATATTGATAACTATGAAAGTAATGAATCAAAACGAAATTTTTTTTGCCCAAAAATTTAAAAGTGAGGCGTTATAGGGTTAAAAAGAAGGATGGTTCTTATCAGAGGGGCCAATGCCTTAGGTTCATAAGTGAAGCGGTGATCCCACTGCACCCAGTAGTGCCCAAACCCTGGACCCCGCTAGGGGAAATTGTGAATGCTTTTACCCCTGTGCCGGTACTTAGAATGAACAAACA
The DNA here is from genome assembly GCF_050624435.1 of Tenrec ecaudatus. Lineage (NCBI taxonomy): Eukaryota > Metazoa > Chordata > Mammalia > Afrosoricida > Tenrecidae > Tenrec > Tenrec ecaudatus. The sequence continues at coordinate 16,084 of NW_027459418.1, read as the reverse complement.
CACACGCCTGGTAATCCTAAGACTTTTTACTTACTTCCTGTGATACTCACCTACTTTCAAGGGACTCCCACCTCACAATCCTAGCCTTGTCTCAGTTAAACTGTTCACCCTTTTGTGCGTTTGTTGGTTTTTCCAGAAGTTCTCAAGTTACCAAAGCCCCTAATCCAATTGTGCCAACTCCAGGACCACCATCTCCTGGACCACTTCAACCTTATCCAATCTAGCGCTGAATGGACAACCCCTCCCAGCAGAGCAGGAAGGGTGTGGACCCAAAGCCCCACTTCGCCCTTTTTGCCAGCAGGAAGTAGCTAGAGATGTCGTCGCCCAGTACCCCAAAGATTTGGGTCCACATCTCTTCAGGATGGAAATGTTAGGTAGCTAGCATAGGGACTGGGGTGTCCATTACACGTGCTCAGATGGCCCAGTTAGCGGCCCAGGAAGGAGTGGCACACTGTGCGTGCTCAGAGGTCCAGGTTTCCGGCCAGGAAGGGCAGGTCCACCTGGGTGGGCGCTGCACCTGCATCGACCCACCTAGGCCAAGTATATTCAATTCAGCCACTAGGATCGACCAGGGTTGCCCACCACACCTCCCTAACGCTCCTAAACCTCCCTTGGATCACAAACCAGGCTTTGGCATGAATTCTTTCTCACGCAGAACCAAGGACCGAGGGATATCTGTCCCCAGAGAGATCTGACCAACCCAGGGAAGCTCTTTGGAGGCAGCAGGAGTGGACGTGAGTGGCTGGTGGATACTGTTCAGATGCATGGCTTTCTGCTTGGAAGGGTGTTTAGTCTTGGCTGACAGGATCAGAGGAGGTAGTATGTCTGGATCACATAGTATCCATGACCACAAATGAGCTGCCCATTCCAAAGTCCTGACAGTGCCTTTGGAAAACACTGTGCTTTGGAATGTCACTCCTTGCAGAGGGCAGTGGGAGGGGCTGGGACCCAGGTATGCTGCCCCTTGCTCCCAGTTGCCGGTTTCTGGATCCTGATTATATCTCTCACAGGATCAGTTAGTGGGCTTGTTGTCTGCCTCAAGGTTTGTTCACCGAGGTCCTCCAGCTAGGTGGTGGTGTGTGTGCATGAGCAGAGGCTTCCTGCCAATCCCCCATGAGTTGAAGAGCTGCCCTGGTGTGGGCTCCGTGAAAGAGGTGCCCCAGACAGCAGGACTACACAAGAGGGTGGGCCCTGCAGGAACCGGAGGGCCATTCCCCCTGTGGAATGACCTCAGAGCCCCGCCTCTCTCACTGTTCAGCTGCCGGGGCTGTGGACCCTAAGCTTCATGCCCCACACAGGAATAGACACAGGGTGAGGCGACTGCAGCACCTGCTTTTCTGGTCTAATCCAGCCTGAGATCATCCTAGCATCAACCCTCTGCCAGGGTCTTTTTTCTCTCTCCTTTTATAGGGGCTCATACAACAATAACCACAATACGTGCAAACATCACTGATATAAGGCACATTTGTACATTCATTGCCCTCATTATTCTCAAAATATCTTTTCTACACCCAAGCCCCTGGCCTCAGCTCCCCATTCCCCCCGCCCGCATTCTCACTACCCCTCCTCATCAATCCTTCATTATTTACTAATTATTATTTTGTCATATCTTGCACTGTCTGATGTCCCCCTTCACCCCCTTTTCTTTTGAGGTTTTATGTAGATCCTTGTCATCGGTTCCCTGGTGCCAGCCTACCCTCCCTCCACCCTCCCAGCATCCCCATTCATAACACTGGTCCTAAAGGGCTCATCCACCTTGAATTCCCTGGGTTTCTAGTTCCTATCTGTCCCAGTGTACATTCTCTGGTCTAGTCAGATTTGTAAGTTATAATTGGGATCTTGATAGTGAGGGGAGAGGAAGCATTGAGGAGCTAGAGGAAAGTTGTGTTTCACAGTTGCTGTCTAGTACCCTGTGTAGGCTTGTCTCTTCCCCAAGACTTTACTTAAGGGAATGTCCAGTGTACTGCGAATGGGCTTTGGCTCTCTACCCAGCATTCCCTGCTCATTCGCAATGAGATTTTTTTTGTGCTGATGATGCCTGATCCCTTTGATACCTCGTGATCGCACAGGCTGGTATGCTTATTCCATGTGGGCTCTGTTGTTTCTGAGCTACATGGCCGCTTGCTTACCCTTCAGGCCTTTAAGACCTCAGACGCCATATCTTTTGATAGCAGGGCACCATCAGCTTTCTTGACCACATTTGCTTATGCAACCGCTTAGACTTCAAGGAACGTGTCGGGAAGGTGAGCATCATAGAATGCCAATGTAATAGAACAAGGTATTCTTGCAATGAGAGAGTCCTTGAGTGGAGGCCCAAAGGCCATCTGCTACCTTAATAGGACACCTATAAAGATATGGACATAGGTGTATTTCCCCAGGCTCACAGATAAATATATTTACATCTGTGCGTGTCTTTCTTTAGACCTCTATAACTGGCCCGTGCTTCCTAGGTCGCTCTGCTATTCCCTTTCATTTCCCTCTTGTGCCCACTGCCATGCTCAGTCTTCATTTGGGTTTCAGTAAATCCTCTTGGTTCCTTCACCCTTGATCACGCCCTACCAGGATTCCTACATCGCCCTCACCACGGATTTGCATCCACTTGTTGTTCCCTTGTCTCTGGGTTTCTTGACATCACTCCCTTTCCCCCCAACTCCCTCTTTCCCGTGGCCCTCCCGTGAAGCGTTGGTCCCCTTTTTCTCTCCGGCAGATTGTGCATCCTGCATCTCATTTTAGACATTCAGTAGAGGTAATAACATGCACAAACACAAGACAGAGCGAAAGCAAGCACCAAAAGAAAGGAAATAGCCAAAATCCAATGACCATCAAAGAAAACACAACTCCTCAAGAAAGGAAAGCTCGTAGTTAGTTCACGGACTGTTTGTTGGCCCTTAGCAGTGTTTTCCAGTCCAGTCTGTGCGGGCACCAAGTCCTGCCCCCAAAGTCCTCCTTTAGCATTCCCTGGGGACCTTGTTGCTCCACCTCCTTACTCTTCTGCTGCACCCCCTTAGTGCTATGCCTCGGTGTAGCGGGATCCGTTCCCGCACTGTGTCTCCAGTGTTGTCCCTTCTAGGGCTATGGGTCTTTGAGGGACGTCGTGTCTCATCTTGGGCTGGCCATGTGGTCTTCTGTGTGGACTGTCTTCTCTGAGTGGGAACATCATCCCAAAGGCAGGATCCCGTAGCCCACTGAGCGACTTTCTCTCCAGCAGCTTCTAGGTAGGCTGTGCCCCATGAGGGGCCCTGAGGTGCCTGTGTAAACCTGAGTCTGCTGGAGGTTAGAATAGCAGTCCACAGATGTGTTTGTGCTTGGGGGAAACAGTGGGTGCTGTCAGAAATACTCGGAGAAAAACAATTAAGTTCTGTAAAGCCTTAATTTTGAGGGATTTTCCGTCTTTCTCGATGTCCATCTTTTCAGGATATGCTCAGGGAGGGCTTTTTTTTTTTTAATTATGACTGATGAATCCACGGCCCCCTCCCCACTATTTTAACAGCAGTTGGTGTTGTAAGTATCACTTGGTATGGGCCAGTCCACCTAGGTTCTAAGGTGTCAGGTTGGTGCTTCTTTACCCATGTCCAGTTTCCTGGTTGCACATTGTTGGCTGCCTGTTCCCTTTCCCTTGGTTAGGCCCAAAATGAAGGTGTCAGAGCAGATGATTTGTCTCTCACCTGTTGCACAGCCTGCAGGCACTCGATGAGGGAACGATTAGTGACTTCCATTATTTCTACTTCTTTCAATCTTGGGAGGATTTGGGGAAGGTCTGCCAAACATAAATTCAAATGGGGTCATGCTATTCACATAGGGAGCGCATCGGACTTGAAGTAGGGCAAAAGGTAAAGTAAGGATCAACCCAGTTCTCGCCAGGTCCTAAATGCAACTTAACGAACCATTCCTTTAGGGTTCTGTTTATTTTTTCTACTTGCCCTGAAGAGCTTCCAGTTAATATTTAGAAGCATTGCTAAGACTTTAGTAATTTGAGCAATAAATGTTGGGCCATTGTTGGACCCCAAGGTGGTGGGAAGGCCAAATCTAGGGACAATTTTAGTTACTAATAATTTACACACAGTGGCAGCAGTTTCCTTCTTTGTTGGGAAGGCTTCCACCCATCCAGAACAGGTGTCTACGAACACCAGCAAATACCGGTAGCCATACTTTCTAAGTTTGATATCCATAAAGTCCACCTCCCAGAATTCTCCTGGACTACTACCTCGAGCTCGTGGTTGGGGTTGCTCCTTTTCTTTCTGGGGTTGTTTACCCGAGCACAGTGCAATCAACGGTGGGTGACATCTGCCACCCAGTGTCCAAGCCTGGGTATGTAAAAGTGCCTGAGAAGCAACTGAGACAGTTTAGAGAGGATCCCAAATGCATACCTTTATGTAGTCCTTGAAGCAGATCTCTCCCAGAGCTTCTGGCATGAATCTTCTTCCATCAGGATGGAGCAGCCACCCTGGATGCTCCCAGTCTTTTTGGCAGGACAGCTCTTGGCTTATCTTTAGATCATTTTCTGAGTATGTATGTTGTGGCTGTAACACTGGGGATGGCATGGTCACAGCCACTACCTTGGGGATTTGTGGTATAGTCCTGGCATTCGAGATCCACCGGTCCGGGGGACTGGTTAGGCGTGGTTCAACCATAGGTCCCCCTACCACAGCAATATCCTGTCCCAGTGTAAGCTTCCTAGCTTCTATGACTAGGATGGCCGTGGCAGCCTCAGCTCGCATGCAGCTCAGCCATCCTGCAGCTACAGAGTCCAGTTTCTTTGAAAGATAGGCCACAGGTCTCTTCCATGGCCGCAAGTTCTCAGTTAGCACTTCTTTAGCTGTGCCTCTGGCCTCACATAGACAATTGGAAGGGCTTTACTATGTCTAGTAGGGCAAGAGAGGTTGCCCATATGAGCGACTTTTAAAAGGATCCAAATGCTTGTTGTTCTACTTCAGTCCATTTAAGTTCTTTTTCCTTTCCCCAGTACTTGCATATAGGGGTTTCGTTGTTTTTGCAAATCCCAAATTTCACAAAGGACAGTACCCCACAGCTCCTAGAAACTCTTGCAACTGCCTGTTAGTCTCAGGGACTGGATTTTGAGGATCGCCTCAATGCGGCTGGGGGACAAGGTCCGTTTTCCCTCCTCCAGTTGGTAGCCTAGGTATACAGCTTTATGGACACACAGTTGAGCCTTTCTTGCAGATACCCTGTACCCCAATGGGCCAAGGACTATTATCAGGTCCTTGGTAGCCCGTTGGCATTCCTCCAGGGTTTCGGAGGCCAGGAGGAGGTCATCTGCATACTGGAGCAAGGTGGTTTGGGGGTGTTCCTCCTTGTGTCCCTGTAAGTCTTCACTGGGTTGATGTGCAGGGGACACGGGTATGGAGAACAAAGCATCCTTTAAGTCCAAAACAGTATAACAAATTCAGTTTGACGGGATAGTACTCAGGAGGGTCTCGGGGTTTGGCACGTGGGGTGGCCAGTTTCTATCCTCTCATTTGCCTCTCTGAGATCCTGCACCGGTTGGAAGTCCTCAGTTCCAGGCTTCTGCATTGGCAGCAAGGGAGCATTCCATGTGGACTTGCAGAGGACCCAAATGCCTGTCCTCTTTAGTCTGCAAATGGGAACAGAAATAGCCACTTTTGCTATCCAGGGAGTAGGGTTAGCTTGACACACCAGTGTAGCTGAGCTCAGAAGTTGTACGACCCCAGGCACCTGAAGTTCAGAAAGGTCTGGCAGGTTGCTCTCTGCCCAAACAAAAGGAATATCTTTTAGTGATTTATCAAGAAGTTCCTTTGAGGAGGTCTCTTCTGCTCCTTGATAAAACACATATCACTCTGACATTGGAGTGGTGAGCAAAACTTTTGGCTTTTCAAGTTCAAGGGTTAAGGTGGTTGTAGCAGATGAGAAAGTAATTATGGCTGCCACTTTTCATAATAAGTCACGATCAATTAGGGGAAAGGGGCATTGAGGCATTACCAGGGTGAGCGTGTAACTGTCTCTTGTGCTAAATCTGTTATTCTGGCCGTTGTCCATGGGTGTGCTTGGGTCTGCCCTGGGGCCCCTGTAATGAAAGCCTTTCCTTTTGACAAGGCACCTGTAGTCTTTTCTGAAACCAAGAAGGTGACCCCTTTGTCCACCTAGAAATTTACTGGCTGGCTCCCTACATGGAGAGTGAGCATGGGCTCTTTGGGGTCAAGTGAAACAGAGCCTGGACACCTTTATTCAGCTTCGAGCATTATTGTCTGTAGCTTCGATTTTTCTAGGCGAGGACTAGGCCCGTTCTCTCTAGTGGTGGCTCGTCCGCCTCTCCTGGGCTTTTCAAGGCACTGATTTTTCCAATGTCACTGTTTTGTATAGTAGGTACATGGATACTTCCTCAGGACTAGGCGAGTGAGAAGCGGGGTATTAGGGTTAGCCATTTTTAGTTGAACCAAAACTGCTCTGGTCGTTCTCGCAAGCCTTCTGAACACCCATTTCCTTCATGACATTCCCTTGGGCGACGTCTGCACAGCCTACCTCCCCAATATCAGCTAGTTCACTTACACTTCCTAGCTACTTTATTTTCTTTTCATGGTGGCTTCTGTCAGCCCCAAATGGCTTCACTCTTGTCAAAGCTGTTTCAGCTTTTCCCAGAGATCCTACACAGTCGCCATTGTAGCCGAGAGGTAACAAGATCTGTGACCATGGCCAAGATGGCACCCACCAGTCCACATGTGGAAGGGCGCTGCCTAGGGAGCTGGGTGAAGAGGCCTGGGAGTTAGCCCTGCCTGGTCCCGGGAGCCCAAAGTTTCCCTTTTCCCCTCCATTCCCTTTGCCTTTCTCCTGGTTTTTCAAACAAGCTGCTCTAGCCCTATAACGCCAAGCACAAAATTGTCATAATTCTTAATGAAAACGTATCTGGTACCCAAATTATAAATGTGACAATTTGGTCACATTTCAAAAACACTGAAAATTTTATGCTTTTAAAATATATTTTGAATGTCATATATATTGATAACTATGAATGTAAATAATAAAAACCAAAAAATATATTTCCAAAATTTAAAACTTGAGGCGTTATAGGGCTAGTGTTCTTCCAGATTTGGTTTGTTCCTTCTTACAGGCTGCTTTTCCGTGGCCCAGGCTTAGGCCAATGGCGTTCGGAAGCCTAGGCGGAGTCACTGTTATTTAGGCTTTCAGCGATGCTGCTTCAGGCACTTTTGGGGACAGCTCTTACTTAATACACAGCTCCTCTGCCATGATGTTCCAGCCAGAAATTCCAATTTCCCTTAAGGTTCCCTGAGCTGCCACGTGTCCCTTCCCTTGAAAGATTTGAGCATCAGCCCCACCAGCAGGCGTCTTGGAGGGCCTTGGGGCCATCCCAAGCAGTGGTCGTCCTAGCCTGTTATCCAGAAAAATGGTTGGACCCAAAGGTCGCCCTCGGCGACCAGTCCTTGACCCCTTCCCTCGGGCTGAGGCATGAGATTCAGGGCAACCCAGGGGTGTGCTCTCAAGTGGGGGTTATTGACCTGGAGGCAGCAAGCTGTCAATCGCCTCCTTGTTTTGTGCTTTCTAGATGGGACTTAGCAGCTTGATGCTCAGGAATTGCCCCCTTGCATGAATCGTGTCCAATTGGGATAGAGTTGATACAGAGAGGCTGGGCAAACAAAAGCTGATAGATTCACTTTGCAACTCTATTTGGCCACAGTATCGTTTTGAGAAAGGAGAATGGTGGGCAGAGAAGGGTACGCTTTCCCTTCCAACCGTGATTCACCGGGAACAGTTCGGTAGAGTGCCGGGAAAGTGGGTGGAGATGCCAGAACTTAGAGCATTTCTCCTCTCGAGGAGCAGTAGGAGACCTTCATCCCCAGTGCACCCAGGAACCCCTAAGGCTGGCGTCCTCAAACTGTGGTCCATGGGGCACATGTGGCGCGATGCCATTTATCCCACCCTCGGGGTGTTTTTGCTGCCACTGCCTGTCCTGCTTAGCAGCCGACTCGTGCAGTGTGCATAGGAATTTGTCCATAGGTTTTTTGAAAACCATAGTCTGGCCCTCCAACGGTCGGAGAGACAATGAACTGGCCCCCTGTGTAAACAATTTGAGGACTCCTGCCCTAAGGGATCCTGGACTTCAGGTCACTATTGTCCCACCCCTGAACCCTCCCTGAACATTCTACCCCTAGTAGAGGCACCAGGGGCACTTGGTCCCCGGGTAACTTACAAGCCTTTTACTCAAATGGAACCCGAGAAAATTAAAAATGACACAGGCAGTTACTCTACTTTTGATCCCTGTTGAATCCGCCTGTAGCATCCCAATATTACAATTTAACCCTATAACACCGAGCATGACCTTTCCCTAACATTTAATCAAATGAATATAAATGTATATATATTGATAACTATGAAAGTAATGAATCAAAACGAAATTTTTTTGCCCAAAAATTTAAAAGTGAGGCGTTATAGGGTTAAAAAGAAGGATGGTTCTTATCAGAGGGGCCAATGCCTTAGGTTCATAAGTGAAGCGGTGATCCCACTGCACCCAGTAGTGCCCAAACCCTGGACCCCGCTAGGGGAAATTGTGAATGCTTTTACCCCTGTGCCAGTACTTAGAATGAACAAACACACACGCCTGGTAATCCTAAGACTTTTTACTTACTTCCTGTGATACTCACCTACTTTCAAGGGACTCCCACCTCACAATCCTAGCCTTGTCTCAGTTAAACTGTTCACCCTTTTGTGCGTTTGTTGGTTTTTCCAGAAGTTCTCAAGTTACCAAAGCCCCTAATCCAATTGTGCCAACTCCAGGACCACCATCTCCTGGACCACTTCAACCTTATCCAATCTAGCGCTGAATGGACAACCCCTCCCAGCAGAGCAGGAAGGGTGTGGACCCAAAGAGGGACGTCGTGTCTCATCTTGGGCTGGCCATGTGGTCTTCTGTGTGGACTGTCTTCTCTGAGTGGGAACATCTTCCTCAAGGCCTGGTGGGCCAGGATGTGCTCCATTCTCCCCTCCTCCCCCTTCGTCTGCTCCGTATTCTCCATCAGATAGGTCCCTCTCCCAGAGCTGCAGATATAGTGCCATCCTATGAAAAGACATATTTGGGTGTGGGAGAGGGGCATGGGTGGGGGGAGGATCTGCTCAGATCTTTCGAGGGTCCAGGAGAGGGTGACTGCTCAGCTGGGCACAGGCATATGGGGCTCTGAGCTCTGGCTCCAGATACTGGTTGGGAATGTGGCTTTGTTGTTAACCAGTTGTGTTCCAGTTGGTCAGTACCTGTGTCTTTTTCAGTGAGTTTTCTCATCTGGAAAGTAAAGGTATTCCAGGGTCTAGTGTCCCATGTCACTAAGTGATCAAGAGGGGTTAACCCGAATATGATTCAAACCATGTGGACATGTCAGGCGCATTCTAGATCTGGGGTGGCGATTCAGAGTCCAGGACAATGATAATGTCCAAGAGGTGATATAGGTGGCTTCGTATTGCTACGGGAAGCCCACTGTGGAGGGTTTGTCCTTCCGCTGATGGCCACTTCAACTCCTGCTAAAAGAGTTTCACTGGCTCAACAGCCGAACCGGGAGCCAGTGCCATGAAAACCATGTGGCTAACTGGGACATAGGGCAGAGAGACATTTTTTACCTTGATGGCTTGGGAAGCCCCCCAATCTCCATGCAAACCTTCTGGTGTGAGTACTTTGGAAGCAATCATAGGCTGACAGTAATTCCGATCTTTCCTTTGACAATGTGTCCGTTCTCTTTTTTGAACCTGAGAAGATGGCCCCTGTGTCCTCCAAGACATTTCCTGGCTGGCCCCCAACTTGGACAGTTAGCACGGAATCCTGGGGGCCAGTGAAACAGAGCCCTGAGACATTCCTTCAGCTTCCTCAAGCGTTATTGTCTCTCACTTGGGTTTTTCTAGGCGAGGACGAGGCCCGTCCTCTCTAGTGGAGGTTTGTCCGTCTCTCCTGGAGTTTTCAATGCAATGTTTTTTCCAATGTCTGTCTCTTCTGTAGTAGGCACCTGGATCCTTCCTTCCTCAGGGCTTGGCGGTGCCACAGGTCAGTCTCTCCGTGAGTGGGCCATGATCTCTTTTTCTGGGTCTCTGTTGTGTCTCATGGCAATTCCTAGTATTTTAGCTATTTCTTTGTCTCTGTCGTGGTAGGGCCATCTGTGTTGTGATACACCCAATAAGACACTTCTACCAAATCACGAAGATTGTTCCCTTCAAATGCTTCCCATTTCTTTTTCATGTCTGAGGCAGGCTGAGTAATAAAGGCAATACTTATTTCCCTCTTGTTCTCAGGGGCCTCTGGGTCCTTTGGGGTACAAAGAACGCAGGCTTCCATCAGCCACTCTAAAAAGGCAGGCAGGCAGGCAGGCAGACATTTGCTTGTAGGCGCCTGAAAATTCTCACTGACCTTAGATAAATGCATAGGTTTCCTAGTTGTCCTGCGGAGGCCCTGCAAGAGAGACTGGTGATACCTGGCTAAGCCCTCGGTGCCTTACTGGGAGTTTGGGTCCCACATTATTCGTGGAGTGGTAAAAAGAGTTTCTCTCCACTGGGGAGTGCCCGCTGGCTGACCATCAGTTCTATTGACTGCTTTCTGGGCCTCTCTCTGGAAGGGCTCGCATTCCTCTGCTGTGAACAGCACCTGCAGAAGTGGCTGGCACTTGTCTGAGGTGGGCTGATGCATGTGGAAAAGCTAGTCTAGCAAAGAAATCAGACCTTGTGGTTTCTCAGACAGGGGGTTTTGTTTATTCCAATTATGCAATCCTGGGGGAAAAAATGGGACATAGACCCAAAGAGGGACTCTTGGGTTTTCCCCAGGTATTTGGGCTGCTTGGCTTAAGCAGAGAATGCTGCTGACCAGTGATCCTTCATGGGGGATGGAGAGGATATGCCAACCCTAGTGCACGTGTTGCGGGGTGACTTTAAAAGAAGTGGTATTTCTCTTCCTTTTGCCCCCATGAACTGATAGGCAGGCAGCAGTCACAATGGGTCTTAAGCCAGCTCTCCCGCTCTTGAGTTGTCCTGCAAAGTGGGATAAAGAGGACGGGGATGGGGAGGGGAGGGGAGGGACGGGGAGGGACGGCCTCCACTTTGGTGGCTTTAGGAATTTGGACCGG